>NC_063360.1:27233527-27238484 GCF_021869965.1 Rhincodon typus | reverse complement strand
CATCCTCCATCCTCCATCCTCCATCCTCCATCCTCCATCCTCCATCCAGCTGTGTCTTCATCACCATCTCAGTAACACCACAACCTCATAATCAAAACACATACTAAACAACATGAACACCCAGTGATGGGTCATTTATAAAAAGAAGTGTTAATATAACAATTTTCACAATGTTTAGGACATCTTGAAACACTTTGCAGGCAATCAAATAATTATGAAACATTCCTGGAGGAAACGTGAGAGCTACATTTCACTCACAAGAATGTACAAATAGAAGAAATAAACTAATGACTGATTGATGTTTGGGATAGCAGGGAGAACACTCCAGCTCTTAATCAAAATGCATTATGGAACCTTGTGGCCCACCTGATAGGACAGGTGGAGCAATATCTAAATTTGAAAGATATCACCTCCATAAGTGGAGCATAGTCTCAGTTTAGCACTGAGCCTAGGTAATGTGCTAAAGCCTACATTAACTGTCAAGGTGAGAACGCTACCACTGAACAATACCGGACGCACAAATTTCCCAATGATTTTTCTATCGACCATGACGAGCATGACTTAACCTAGAAGCAGATGGACTTAAACAAGAATAATTTGAACCTTAAATAACTGCACAGAAGCTGGTATCCATTCATGAAGTCATCCTTTATTTACATGTGCACCCGTATACGGCTCTGACCAGTCAGCTCAAAGCCAGTGCCTGGGCTGAGGAGACCTTCTGAATCCCTTGTTTATATCTGTCAGCCAGGGCTCCCTGATTGGCCCAGGTTAACAACCCCTCAAATCAAGAAGCTCAGTCAATGAGATCCACTTGGCTCTGGTTCTAATCACTACAACCCTTAGAGACAGGAACCAGGAAGGTGAGAGCAACATGAATCTCAATGGAAGTCAGGAAGGAGAAAGTAAAAATTAGAGTCTGTGAAGACAAGCAGCTATAACAGAGCAGATTCAGAAGAAAGCCAGGTCATTACTCAGCGGCACCGAATCTTTGTGAGAGAGTGCTATTTTCATGATTTTACTAGGCAGCAGCAAAACCCAAGACCAAAAGAGCAACCTTACAATATACTACACAACAATTCATTTTCTGGAAAAAAAAAGAGTCCACACAACCAAATAGTTACGTTATATCTCCACAGTTGGTATAGGTCACTTGTCTGAATAATGATAGATAATCAGATTATCCGAGACAATACAGAACATTGAGACAGTCAATGGAAGTGGAGATTAGTTGTTCAATATCACTAGAGACTTCTGCTCAAAGAACATTTAAAAAAAAACAAAACACTGTCAGAATACAGGAAACGCTGGCAATGTTAAGAAATCGTTTATCTTGGATCCATTTCATGATTTATATTGACAACTTTTCAAAGTTTACACATTTCTGGAATGCTCTTCAAAGCCTCAGTTAAAAAAAAAACAAGACTCTGCACAAAGATTTATACAGTTGTTCCTTAACAGACCTCAATGGCAGGCTGTTTGAGAACCCCATGGTAAAACTAACAGTTTAGATTTGTCTTTTCTATTGTCTGACTTGATCCTAAAAAATACTGCTCACATATTTTCTGGTTGAGCAACAGCTCAGTTTTAAGATTCTTATCCTTGTTTTTAAATCCTTGCATGGCTGCACTCCTCTGATCTTTGCACTCCTCCAATTTGGGCCTCTTGCATGGCCCCTTTTCCCTTCATTCCATCATTGGCACCGTGCCTTTGGCTTCACAGGCCTCAAGCTCTAGAATTCCCTCCTTAAGTCTCTGCATCTATTTCTCCTCTTTTAAGATATTGCTTAAAACCTCAAATCAAAGTTTTAGACACATTCCAATATTATCTCATATGGCCCTTTGTTTAAAAACTTTGGATATTTTGCTGTGAAATGCTTTAGGATATTTTACGATAAAAAGAATAAAATAAAAAAGAAGAAAAACATTGTTAAGCAATAAGTGGATGCAAATTTTTTTATAACTTTAGAAATGACTGATTGCAGTGTTATGAGATCATGCGTTATGGTTAACTCTGGAATAATTTGAATTTTTAAAAAAGTGGAAAAAGACAAAGACATTCACATCAGGTCGCTTTAAATCAAAATGTCTGGAGAACCCCAGAAAGTTTAAAAAAGTCTTCTTCCCTTCAGGAAGAAAATGGATTTAAGGTGGTGGTCCTAAGCCAATAAAGGTGACCAAATTTGTGTCTTTGTTAGCAACAAGGTGAGTGGCAAATGTGCAGCATGATGCACCTCTCCACTAATGCATAGGTCTCTACTCACTGATTCAGGTGGATCTGGGAGGTCCGATTTCAGTCAGTCATCCACAAGGTAAGTGCACTAATGATAGTCTTTCCCAATCCTCCAGGCCCACAGAAATTAAACAGGACATAAAAGAAAATAAAATAGAAGTACAAGAAAGATAGACTTGACAGTGTTTCTAGATTTGATTGACTGGGGTTGGGTTGCAAATGGGGGTAGAAGGAGGCAGGAGCTGCCCAGATTGAACACTCTGGATTTCACAAAATCTACAATTGGATTAAAGTCTTATACATCTTGCCTCAAGTGTCTATTACTCTCGATATTACCCCATGTTTTGACATAAATTGTGTCAAGTAATCTAGTTACATAGTCAACTGGCTTAATAACGATGAACATTTTACATTCACTTGGCGTCGTGGCCAACATTTCTCTCTACCTGCCAAACTGGAGAAGGAGACTTGGCAGATCAATTGTTACTCAAGTCCAAACCTTATATTTCTTCTGTTATACCAGCCAAGACCAGCACTAAGAAACTAATCTCACTCAGATCCTCTAGTACCATTACCCATCAAGTGCTAGTAGCAATCACTAGGCTATTGTAGGGAGGAATCAAAATGAATCTATTTTAAAAAAATATGTATGATCCTGGATAATATGAATGAAAATGTTGATAGAAAAATCTGTTCTGATAAAGAACCTGCACCCGAGTTGTTAACCTGAGTTTCTCTTCACTGATTGGTTAGACCCCTGTGAATGCCCAAAAATATTTCTTCCAATTTTCAGCAATTTTCCACCTTTCCATTCAGTAAGTCCTTGGAGAAGGATGTAACTTTCCTTAGCATAAGGAAATTGCTGATATTGTAATGCAACAAGATTGGGAAGGCTCGAGCTGAGGGAAGTGAGGCAACATATCCTGACTGTCAGTGAAGGTGTCACATTTCAGTATAATCAACAAATCAAGAACAGAACCACATTCACGGAAATAAAATTCACTTTTGGGGAAAAAAAGATCAGACTGGAAACAAGAACTCTGTCTATCTCACGGTCATTAATTCCTGACAGGAGACAGGAGTGCCTCCATTAATATGTTGAAAGAATTGGCAATTAGATATTCTCATCACAAGTTTCCTTGTTTGCACACTGTGCTCCTACATCTGTCACCTAGACGTTGCTTCACGTTCTCCACCGAAAATGATCTAACACTTCTGTACCAGTAAATTTGCTTGCTAGGAGGGACAGGTTTCTAACTGATTTATTCTTCCTGCCCCACTGGAATTTGTTGGCTAAGGCTAATTTTAGCATATTATCACAACACAAACCAGAGATGAACTGGATCAAGATATCAAGGTTTCATACTGTGTACTGGTCAGTGTATTTCACAGCTGAGAAACTGGAGTAGGAAGCAAATTTACTGGTAGATGGGGGTAGAAGGAGGCAGGAGCTGCCCAGATTGAACACTCTGGATTTCACAAAATCTACAATTGGATTAAAGCCTGATGAAGGGGCAGCACTCTGAAAGCTTGTTATTTCAAATAAATCTGTGGGACTATAACCTGGTGCCGTGAGACTTCTGACTTTTGATCACACATTTAACAACATGTCTAGAAAAATTTATCTCAACAGCAAAAATTTATTCTGCTTTGAAGAAAGCACAGGCCCAAATTGGTCTCTAATTTCATTACTGACCAGTGTTGGATGCAAGTTTCCAGGATCCCATCAGATTCAAGAATCACATTTTGCAATTGTGCACTGCAGCTTTGCACTGATAAGTGTCAACGTATGCAACTTGCAATCATTTCAAGTGAAAGATTAAATATTGATAATAGTTATTTCAAAACACCTGGGAATTCAAGTTTGCAAAATTTTGTCCAAGTTGAACATCTGAGCCCGGTCAAGTCCCGATGTCCAACTTGGAGAAACAGAACCAAGTTGGCAATTTGTTACTCAATTTCAAGCAGACGCACAATACTGCATGATGTATATCAGAAATCTGTTGGGGGTGTGGTCATGGTGGCAGGGAAGAATTACATGATCTGAGCCTATGAAATGCAGTCAACTGATGATTTGGAAGCCCACAGAACTGGTGCTGCACACTTTCAGAGCCAGCTTGCGGGGTTTAAGGTTCCAATCCTAAAAAGACAAAATGGAGACCCATCATCCATCCCAAATGGATAAAGCAAGGTGGATTTAATGCCCTTCCTTATGTGTTATTATAGAATCATAGAATCTCTACAGTGTGGAAATAGGTCATGTGGCCCATCAAGTCCACACCGACCCTGTGGACAGCACCCCACCCAGACCCACTGCTCTAGCCTACACTGTAACCCTGCATTTCCCATGGCCAATCCACCTAACTTTTGAACTGTGGGAGGAAACCACAGCACCCGGAGATATGGGGAGAATGTGCAACCTCTACACAGACAGTCACCCAAGGGTGGAATCGAACCTGGGGTCACTGGTGCGGTGAGGCAGCAGTGCTAACCACTGAGCCACCGTGCCATCCAATTATGTTCACCATTTCTGCATTACTAGAAATGAGAGATTGACAGAAAATTCTACTACTATTATTACACAAACAAAGCAGGGGATAACACTGAGCTGGACTTGGGGCCTTGTCAGTAACCAATCCCTATTCTCGTGCAAAAAAAAACATTTTGCAAATGAAAAATGGAAGTGTGCAAATTAAAAATGTTAAAATGATCTCAACAAACAAAT
>NC_063360.1:27208027-27233027 GCF_021869965.1 Rhincodon typus | reverse complement strand
AATATGTGGGCACATATTACCACAATGAATTTGCCTAAGAGTGACAATATGAGAGTGCTTCATGGTCAGAGACATGCTCATACAAGTCGTCTTTACGAGTGAAGAATAACTGGCATAAACTCCTAGACTAGATAAAATGAAAGAATGCACGCAAGGGAACTCAAAAAAAAATGTTGAACACATAGAACCAAATGCTGAAAACTTGCTTTAAAAAAAAGGCTGCAGTAAAAAGTTAATAGTTTCTTTTGCTCCAGCATGTGACATGGGGCGCGACCAAGACATGATGTGAAACTATACACGATTTGGTAACTGATGTACTAGTGAGGTGCCACAATCATTGTTATATTGGTATTAGCTTCCATATCATGGGAGATGAGGGTCACGTAGCACTGAAGAATGCAACAAACTTAGATTGCACTTCCTAGTATCTATGCACGTTCATTATACCACAGGCACTTGAACGACTGGGCTCAAAGCCCTGTACTGTAGCATGTCCCCCCAGCATGTCATGCTGCAAGAGAATGGAGGTCAGTAAGATGGAGATAGAGACCATTGCAACACATAATTACACAAGCACGCCCCTTAAAAGATATAGTGTAAATCTGCAATGAGACATAACACAACAGCATGATTCTACTCTATACGCTTAGCATTTATGGGCTGAAGCAGTTTCAACTTTGAAGAGATTTTAAACTTTCAGTACAATTCAGCAATCAAGTGCCTTTTTGAGATTGAAGAAAAGTGGCTGCAAACGATAGAGGAGGCTTTAACTACAGCATGAAGTACAGTGCCTCAACCTCAAATCTAACTAAAAAGCACTAAGTGGTACTTTAAACCCTCATGGTATTTCTGAAGTTTATTTACTTGGGTATTAAAAGTTCAGCATATATTTGCTTCAACTGTGTTTCCTAAGATATATACAATGTTTAATCACTGGTATTGCTAGACTGTTCACACCTAAAGCCAGTTGAGTTCAGTGCTTTGTACGAGCCCTGGAGAACTGCAGTTCAAGCTATGGTACAAACATATTGTAAATACGGCACTGATACGTTAATACCAGCCATTGAAATGTAAATGTACCATCAAATGGTGGCTAACTTGCTGGTTATTTTAAATAATTTCTATTTCAAAGCTTTTCAGGGTTTTGCATTCCTCTGAAAATGGTTTCAGCATCACCTCAACTTGTGTCAAATATTTTTCACTTATAAAGTCATGTTGTGAGCTGCTAGTTTACATTCTGAAACCATAAAAGGTTTGAAACTTCAGATAAAAATATCAGATCACTGTACATGTCTATATTCAATCAATCAATCAGTCTCTTAAGTAGGTGACTTCTCTAACACAGGACATACAAGCTGCCTTAATGAGTAGTTGCTAAACTGATTCTCAGTATGGTTTCATGAAAAAAAAATCAGAATGATTGTGAACACCAATTAGTACCATGAACCTGACTACCCCAATTATTGCTACAAACAATTTTATGAGCATTAGCTTGAAACCCTGAAGTTTGAGTGATTGAGAAACTTTAAAAATTCTTATCCTCACTTGCAAATCCGTCTATGGTCTTGTCTCTTCCCATCATTAGTCTTCTCCAATCCCATAATACTATCGGTACAAACTGACACACAAATTAGGATAAATAGGCTGTTTGGCTCCTCAAGTCTGACTGCCATTCAATAAGATCATGGATGATCTGATTATTCCACATAACGGACAATTCCCAACCCCCAATCCCCAACCTAATAACCTTACATCCCCTTCCTTCTGTAATTTGGCCTCTTATAATTGTAATGCTCCACATTGGTATGCATGCCCTGAGAAGCCTTCACTCCAACCTCTCCACCACTCTCCTTGCTTTGTTCCTTTAAGTCACGTTTTAAAACCTACCGCTTTCATCTAACTTTTGGTCATCTGAACTGGTATCTCCATATGTCATACGGTGTCATGCTTTGTTTCATAATTTTCCTGTGAAGCCCCTCGAGATGTTTCATTGTGTTAAACAGTGCTGTAAGTCATTAGCTAAACTGCAGACTTCAGCGGTTCAAAATACACCTTAGCAGTTTCAGTTTGATATCAATACAAGTTTAAATATAGTTACTAATCTGTTTGAACATGTTATGACAAACTACAATGGCAGATTGGTCTTGAATCCAAACTTTTGGTCCAGAGGTAGTGACACTACCCCTGCACCACAAGACACTTATAAATCTAATTACAGCAAAGGATAAAATAAAATTGTACTACTGTTGGCCTTGCTAATTTCATGTTAATGGTAGCCCTTAAGTGAACAATGAACACATTAGACCAACATATGAAACTTCTACCACACCAAAAATTAAATGTTTCCAATCCTGTACTTTGTGGATTAAACCAATTGTGTACATTTTAACCTTTGTCTCTGATAACAACTAATTGAACTTGAATATGTTTACAGATAAATTCTTTTTAAAGATCGAGTGTTCAGTGGTGGGGCTACTTCAGAATGAAAGCGCTGTCTTGAAGACCCTCCTTGAAGCCATTTTGGTCAAGACACATTAGGACTGACCTTGATAGCTTTTTCTACTGCCAGTAAGTTGTGTAGGAAGCAGCTCTGCAAGCTCAGACCCAGCTACACAAGCAGCTGAAAGACATAGCTTCACCAAAAGCGTGTCATTAACCTCAAATCTCAACCCATTCTGCACAAACCCAAACTTCTCCACTTCCAGCAGGTAAACTTCCCAATCTTCGGGCATTTACATCTGCACTTCTATACTCATCAACAACTGCACTGCATTTCAAGGCATTAAAACTCAAACTCCAGTAGATTTTTATTTGAAAATCATTCTGCTAAACCTAAATTAACGTCATAGGTTTAGAAATGCAGATGGTTTCAAAATCCTGGTTCTGATATTACTACTTAAATATTATTGAAAACATACTTAAATAGTTGTGGCTACTATTAAGTATTATTATCAGATGATCTGCTCCAGCTTCAGGCAAAAATCCAAAATGCCACAAAAAAAGGAAAATAGACTAAATTAAAAAGGCCCAAGTCAGGATAATGGTGGAAAATTCTGCCTGATTTGTACAGCTGTAAACGGCTCTCAAAGCTCAGGACCATCCACAGCAATGCAGTCCACTTAACTAGTAGCCAATTTATCACTATGGCAGCAACATACATTATGTCCGGATGCATTTGCAACCACGTAATGACTTCCACCACTTAGAAGGGCATGGACAGCAGGGGCATGACACAAAATCACTGACTATTTCAGCTTTTCCATTCTTAAATTGATGCCAGATCAAAGTCCTACAGCTCCCTACCTAACAACGTTATGGAAGTACCTGCACCACGTGGTATGCAGTAACTGGAGAGTCCAGCTCACCATTAGCTTGAGGACAATGAGCACAGGCAATAAAAGCTGGCCATGTTGCTTACTGGGCTGAAATTCATTTGCTTCTTTTAAGTCCAACTTTAATTGTTTAAGAGGTTTCAGGGAATAGGATGTGAACTTTGAGCACTACTTTAGCCAACATTCTACACTCGCTCAATCCAGATGTACGTGTAGATAAGATTACCACCAGTCTGCCTGCCCTGGTGACAGGATCCTAGATGTGGTCCCCACTTCAAAGCCATAATTCTATCATCCACAAGAGAAGGAGATAAAGTGATGTAGACCTAAAATGTTAATTCTGCTTTATCCACCTCAGATGCTGTCAGATCTGTTGAGTACTTTGACAATATTTTTGTTTATTTTGTATTAGAGATATAGCAACTGAGTTTATGACATAACACTATTACAGATACCAGTTTTCGCACTAGCTCTCAAATGTTAGTAAAGACAACTTTGCAGTGTCAACAGGGCTGTATTTGCCAGTGTCATTTCTGATGCTTGGTTGTTGCCAAATAATTCATCCAGTTTTATTCCTTTATTGCCTTTATAGCATTTGTTACAATTAAATGGTGGTTTCCTTCTCTTTAATGAAGAAACCCTCCATCTTTACCTGGTCAGGCCTCCACGTGACTCCAGACCCACAGTAATATTATGGACTCTTAACTGCTCTCAAATGGTCGGGAAAGCCATTCAGTTGTATCATTTCTTAGAAAGAGGAATAGGAATGAAACCAGACTGATCACCAGGCATCAACTGAGGCAACAGAATGACACGGGAAAACTCAGCCCTGACGACTCCTCCTCGTGGACGTCTGGGGCTGCTGCCAAAACTGAGAGAGCTGTCTGAGACTAGTCAAGCAACAGCTTGTCATAGTCTCCTCAGGCAGGCCCTTCCAAACCCACGACCACTTCCATCTAGAAGGACAAGGGCAGTAGATATGTGGGAACACCACTACTTGCAAGTTCCCCTCCAAGCCACTCACCATTCTGACCTGGAAAAATATCACCATTCCTCAGTATCATTTGGTCAAAATGTTAGAACATTCTCCCTAACGGCATTGCATGAATGAGTTAATGAACCTTTACTTTGCTCTTGTCCCAATCCAAAATGTTGAGGGGGGTTGGGGGGAGTGAGGACATCTGACGTCAGGGCTGGGAGTCGTTCCTCAGGAATTGGCACAAACACAGAATGCTCCTGAGTGGATAGAAGTTCAATTCGAGCCAATGGTTAAACCTACAACCCAGCCAGGCAAAAAAAACATGCCTTTTCCTCCTCGCTTCCCCTTAAAGCTTGAATGCAAAACTTTTGAAGAAAGTGACTACAAAATGGACCGCAGTGGTTCGAGGACCCAACTCACCCCCATCACCACTCAAGGACAACTAGAGATGGTCAATAAATATTGCCTCAGCCAGCAACTCTCAAGTTCCGTGAATCAAAACCAAATCATAGCATCTTCCAAAACTTTTCCCAATGTGACTCTACTTCATGTGAGACCCCGGAGAGAAAATTGTGGGGGAGGAGAGTGCTTTGAGGTAGTTTTGGGGTGTCCATGAGATTTATCAGGTTTGTAGGGGCAGGGGAGGCACAGCTCAACCTAACTTCATTTGCTTGAGGGCACAGATCAGTCAGAACCCGAGACAAGGTGCAGGGCTGGATGAACACAGCAGGCCAAGCAGCATCATAGGAGCAGAGAGGCTGACGTTTCGGGCCTAGACCCTTCATCAGAAAAGGGGGAGGGGAAGGGGGTTTTGAAATAAATAGGGAGAGAGTGGGAGGCGGATAGAAGAGGGATTACGAGAGAGTTATTGGACCAGCATTTGTCAAATAACAAGGGTACTTTTAAAAGAACAGAGCGCCTTCAAACCATCCCAAGGCACTTAGCAGCCAGAGGTCCTTACACTCAGCACAGGGAAACTTAATTCAATGTGTCAGCAACATTAAAACAACTTAAAGGCAGTGTCCCAACAGCGACGGTCATCCAAACCCTCACACCCAATAAATACACCCAAATACTTTAAACTGTCTCAGCTTTAAAAGTATAAAGTCCAATTCGGATATTTGAACGGACAATCTCTCCCACCATGGCAAACCGCAAAACAAATGAATCTTCCTGCACCGCTGAATTTATATATGTGCATATATTCCACAGCATTGGAGAAGGCAACAGCCAATTCTTTTTGCGTGTGTGCCTTTAAATAAGACATGGGTCCGCCTATACTGCACTCCCTTGTGTTGCGAGGAAAAGGCTGGAATGTAGAAACACGCTGTTTCACTAGTTTAGTTACGTATGTATATCTTTCACCCAACTCACTCTCTACATGAATCCTTATGCAAAAGCCCCCGCCCACAGAACTGGGTAAATCCTCAATTTAAAGTCATGCTTTCCATACCCAAATAAATTACAAGGAGTCTCTGGGGCGGGGGAAAATTGTGACATTTTCCACGGATAAAACTTTAGAAATCAACAGCAAACCTCTCAGTAAATTGTTATGAGCTGCATAAAAAAAACACACACAGACGCTTACCCACAATCACACACAGGACATCCACCAGGACGAAAACAATTCTTTTTTCGAACATCCTGACACGGAAAGGTTCACAATCCTCCCAGGGCTTCCCGGAGCTATTTCGATACAGATATGAAGAAAACAAGAGGCTTAAAAGAACAGGGAGTAGAAACAAACTATTTAAGATCGCGCATCAGCAAACAACACACACACACAAAAAAACAGCAAGCTGCAACCTGAACTTCCAGTTCTTCCGGAATCTTAAGTACCTGTCTCAATCTGCAGTGCCACACGCACAAATGTTATATTTTTTTTTCCCTGGTTGCCTGCTCTCTCTCTCTCTCTCTCTCTCTGCTGGTCACTTTCACCAGGAAAGTGGGGCCAGGACTGAAATTCGCACGCTGTAACTGAACAGGAGCTGCTTTCTCCTCGCTAGCCGAACCCACTCGCTTTGTCTTCCACCTCTACGCACACACACAATTGTATGAATGAGTTAATGAACCTTTCTTTTCTCTTGTCCCAATCCGAAATGTTGGGGGGGGGGTTGAGGACATCTGACGTCAGGGCTGGGAGTCGCTTCTCAGGAATTGGCACAAACACAGGATGCTCTTGAGTGGATAGAAGTTCAATTCGAGCCAATGGTTAAACCTACAACCCAGCCAGGCAAAAAAAAACAAAAAAAACATGCCTTTTCCTCCTCGCTTCCCCTTAAAGCTTGAATGCAAAACTTTTGAAGAAAGTGACTACAAATTTTCTCTAACCTTCTGCAATTAGCGGTTACAAATGTCGTACCCGGTACTGGCTGCACCTTAATTTCAGTCCAAAGTCTAACCGTGCCGCACTTTCTTTGTGTTTTGGTTTGAAAATGACTCTGGAGTCTACCAGCTGTCACCTGTACATCTGCAAAATATTCAAAATCTACGTCGATCGGTCTTTTCCACATTAACGTGTCTCTCTTCACCGCCACCCCCTTCTAATTTTCTATGTGCATATTTATAAAACAGATTGGCTTATCTAAATTTGCCACTCTACCATTGCGCCCTTTCGCTCAGTTTTGCATTGTCCAGCTCCTCAGTCTCTGGTGAGCTATTTCATTGATTCCATAAATACAATTTGTGACTACATAAATGTATGGTAGGAATGTGGGACTTTAAAATGGGGACCGAACGAGGTTTGCCCTAAGTATCCTGACCTTCTACTCTCTGTTTTGCTTGAAAACTATGCTTGATCTTCTCTCCCTCCTCCAATTTTCATAGTCACAAACATTGAGGATTATCAATATTTTTATATTCCATGGGATGTTGGTGTCTCTGACAAGACCAGCACTTGTTCCCCACCTCTAGCTGCCCTTGAACTCAGTGATTTGCTCAACCAGTTTAGAAGATAGTTAAGTCTACCACACTGCTGTTTTGGTCTGTAGGCCAGATTGAGTATGTGTGGTTGATTTCTTTCCCTAAAGAGTATTAGCGAGCCAGATGGGTTTTTTTATGACAATTGAAGATGGTTTCACAGTCACCATTACTGACACTAGCTTTCGATTCCAGAATTATTTATTGAATAAGATTGATCTGCTGCCATGGTAAGAACCAAAACCATATCCCTAGAGCATTAGACTGGGTCTCTGATTATCAATATGGCATCATTTCCTTTCTCTCTATATATATATACTTGTATGTATTATATATAGATTCAAAACTCTGTCCAGCAATTCGGCATTCAGTTTCCTATTAAAGCAAAGCTGCACTATCAGAGGCATTGCACTTTTGAATGATGCATTAAACCCAACCAGTACTTCTCATGTGGATGTAAACAATACCCTTGTCACTATCTGGAGAATAGCTGATGAGTTCTTCTGCTGCCTTGAATTTATTATTGAAACAACTCCTTCAAAAAAACAGATAACCCTGTTTCTGAAACCACACTAAACTGGCTAGTGTTTTTACTTAGAAGACAACTGTCACCCACATTTCATCGGCTGTGAAACAATTTAGGACATCATGACAAGGTGCTATATAAAAGCAATCTTTTTGTTCATTAACATTTCCTATAAACACTCTTTCTTGAGTGTTTGGCTTGTAACTGGGTTGCATTGTGTGGCATTGAATTCTAGTGATGAGGATCACAGTAGCTTTGATTCTGAACAATGCAGGTACCTGACTGCAGATCGGACACTAGTGAAGGGTCATTATTGAGCAGAGATTCCTTCCCGCTTTATTGCCTAGCAATCCCCACAGGAAGTGTGTGGATGAACACATGACCAGTCAGCGATTGTTCACATGGATAATAATCAATTCTTGATTATTCTAAACCAAAATCAAGCTAATGTCTTTCAATGCTTTCTCTTTCCTGTTGTAAACCCCTGTAATATAACATTCCAGGAGACCTTGCGGTCACCTGCTTCCTGAAATGCAGTGGTTTAAAATTACAGTGGCTGAATGACTGACTAATTAATTTTTAAACTCCTTAACAAAAATAAACTAATACCCATATGCCACTATTTTGAAATCCAAACTCTTAAAAAATATATATAATACACGCATCTCACATACATTCTATGTCAGTAACCTTAAAATTTCAATTACCATAGCATTAACAGTTCAATCCTGGTGCTGTGTTACGCTAACAAACAGAACTGTAGTGTAGAATATTGTAGTTATCAGTGATGACTGATTGTGCTGTTAGACACATATTTTTATCTTCTATGTCTTCTATTTTGCTATGAAGATTTCCTGTTTACTCAGGTTGTGGGATTATTAAGTAAATAGGTTCTGACTTAACCCTGAGTAATAATGTACACCCTGATCAAGACATTGGGTGATTATTTAAGAATGCCTTTCCTTTTAGTATTCCTTGTGGATAGAGTTTGTGGAGAAGGACTGCCATAAAGGAAAAGTGGCAAAGACTCCCCTTAGAGGGGCTTTTGAATATAACAATGAAAGGTGGCAAGGGACAATCAAAATGATAAAGAGGTAGTGAGCAAGCTTTGATGCATTCGTACTGGTCATTTTAGAATTTGAGTTGTTGAATCATTGTGGAATCATGATGGATAACTCAGAACCTAAGGAATACAGTATGACGATCAAGTGATGAAAATAAGAAAAGCAAACATTGATTTATGTCATGACCTAAGATTCAGTGTTCTGCTCCCCTCCAGGATGTGAGCTTCAATTTCACCAGATATAGAAGTCTCCAATCTGCTGGCATGAGGGGTTCTGTATGAACAGAATTTGGATTATCCTAATTCTGTTCTCACAAAGAATACTACATTCACAACACAAGACTCCTCTTCATAAGGCACATATGGTGCTAAATTGATCACCTTATTTTGACAGGCCAAAGGAATGGCGAAGGTGGGAAATGGGGAATCGAAGATAGGAATATCTGAATTACTCCCGGTGCCACGAGTTAGTGAGAGTAGGGTAGAGCACCTGATTTTGTGGCTGGGGAGCTGGTGCAAGGGATAAAGATTCACATTTTTGGATCTTTTATATCTCTTCTGGGATAGAAGTAACCTGTTTAAGAAGAATGGGTGCACCTGAATTGGAAAAGGACTAATATATCGGCAGGGAGATTTGCTGGAGCTGCTCGGGAGGATTTAAGCTAGAAAGGGGAGCGGGGTGGCACTAAGGGAGATAGTGAGGAAAGAGAGCCATCGGACACTGGTACAGCTGGGAAAAGAATCAAGTCAAACAGTCAGGGCAGGCAGGAACAAAGCAGAGAATGAGATAGGATGATAAATTAAACTACATTTATTTCAATGCAAGAGACCTAACAGGTAAGGCGGATGAACTCAGGGCATGGTTGAGAACATGAGACTGGGATATCATAGCAACTATAGAGACGTGGCTCAGGTATGGGCAGGACTGGCAGCTTAATGTTCTAGGTGTTGATGCTATAGGAAGGATAGAAAGGGGGGGCAAGACAGGACAGGCAGTGATAACAAAGTGTGGAGCTGGAGGAACCTGATGAAGGGTCCTGACCTGAAACGTCAACTTTCCTGCTCCTCTGATGCTGCCTGGCCTGCTGTGTTCCTCCAGCTCCACATTGTGTTTTTTCTGACTCCAGCATCTGCAGTTCTTGCTACCACAGGATAGGCAGTGGTGTTTTTGATTACAGATAACATTACAGCTGTATTTAAGGAGGATTTTAACTTTCCAAACATTGACTGGGACTGTGATAGTGTTAAGAGATTGGATGGAGAGGAATTTGTTAAGTTTGTACAAGAAATGTTTCTGATTCAGTATGTGGATGTACCTACTAGAGAAGGTGCAAAACTTGACCTACTCTTGGGAAATAAGGCAGGGCAGGTGACTGAGGTGACAGTGGGAGAGCACTTTGGGGCCAGTGACCATTATTCTATTAGTTTTAAAATAGTGATGGAAAAGTTAAAGTTCTAAACTGGAGAAAGGCCAATTTTGACGATATTAGACAAGAACTTTCAAAAATTGATTGGGGGGGGAGCGGATGTTTGCAGGTAAAGGGGTGGCTGGAAAATGGAAAGCCTTCAAAAATAACATCACAAGAGTCCAGGGACAGTATGTTAGGGTGAAGGGCAAGGCTGGTTGATGTAGGGAATGCTGATGACTAGAGAAATTGAGGTTTTGGTCAAGAATAAGAAGAAAGCATATGTCAAGTATTGACAGCAGGGATTGAGTGAATCGCTAGAAGAGTATAAAGGTAGTAGGAGTATACTTAAGAGGGAAATCAGGAGGGCAAAAAGGGAACATGAGATAGTTGTGGCAAATAGGGTTAAGGAGAATCCAAAGGGATTCTACAAATACATTAAGGACAAAAGGGTAACTAAGGAGGGAATAGGGCCCCTTAAAGATCAGCAAGGCTGCCTTTGTGTGGAACCACAGGAGATGGAGGAGATACTAAATGAGTATTTTGCATCAGTGTCTACTGTGAGAAGGAAATGGAAGATAGCGAATGTGGGGAAATAAATAGTGATATCTTGAAAAATGTATATACTATAGAGGAGAAGGTGCTGGATAGCTTAAAACGCATAAAGGCAGATAAGTCCCCAGTGCCTGATCTCTGTGGAAAGCTAGGGAAGTGATTGCTGGCCCCTTGCTTAGCTATTTGTATCATCGATAGCTACAGGTGAGGGGCCGGAAGACTGGGGATTGGCTGACATGGTGCTACTATTTAAGAAAAGTGTTAAGGAAAAGTCAGGGAACTATAGACTGGTGAGCCTGACATCGATGGTGGGGAAGCTGTTGGAGGGAATCTAGAAGAACAGGATTTACATGTATTTGGAAAGGCAGGGACTGATTAGGGATAGTCAACATGGCTTTGTGCATAGGAAATCGTGTCTCACTGAATCAATTGAGTTTTTTGAAGACGTAACAAAGTGGATTGATGAGGGCAAAGCGGTGGACATGAACTATATGGACTTCAGTACGGCATTCAACAAGGTTCCTCATAGTAGACTGGTTAGCAAGGTCAGATCACATGGAATACAGACAGAACTTGCCAATCGGATACAGAACTGGCTTGAAGGCAGAAGACAGAGGGTGGTGGTGATGGAGGGTTGCTTTTCAGATTGGAGGTCTGTGACCAGCAGTGTGCCACAAAGGTTGGTGCTGGATCCACTGCTTTTCATCATTTATATAAATGATATGGATGTGAACATAGGAGGTATGTTTCGTAAGTTTGCTGATGACACTAAAATTGGAGGTGTAGTGGACAGCAAAGAAGGCTACTTCAGAGTACAACGGGATCACAATCAGTTGAGCCAATGGGCTGAGGAGTGGCAGATGGAGTTTAATTTAGATAAATATGAGGTGCTGCATTTTGGAAACACAAATCAGGGCAGCACTTACATACTTAATGGTAAGGTCCTGGGAGTGTTGCTGAACAAAGAGACCTTGGAGTGCAGGTTCATAGTTCCTCAAAAGTGGAGTCGCAGGTAGATAGGATAGTGAAGAAGGCATTTGGTAGCTTGTGTTTATTGGTCAGTGCATTGAGGAAAGGAGTTAGGGGGTCATGTTGCGGCTATACTAGATCACTATTGGAATACTGCATGCAATTCTGCTCTCCCTGCTATAGGAAGGATGTTGTGAAACTTGAAAGGGTTCAGAAAAGATTTGCAAGGATGTTGCCAGGGTTAGAAGGTTTGAGCTACAGGGAGCGGCTGAATAGACTGGGGCTATTTTCCCTGGGGTGTCAGAGGCTGAGGGGTGACTTTATAGAGGTTTATAAAATCATGAAGGGCATGGATACGGTAGATAGACAAGGTCTTTTCCTGGGGGTGGGGGAGTCCAAAACTAGAGGGCATAGGTTTAAGTGAGAGCAGAAGGATTTAAAAGGGACCTAAGGGGCAACTTTTTCACACAGAGGGTGATGCATGTATGGAGCTGCCAGAGGAAGTCGTGGAGGCTGGTACAATTACAACATTTAAAAGGCATCTGGATGGGTATATGAATAGGAAGGGTTTAAAGGGATATGGGCCTAATGCTAGCAAATGGGACTAGATTCCACCCTTGGGCAACTGTCTGTGTGGAGTTTGCACATTCTCTCCGTGTCTGTGTGGGTTTCCTCTGGGTGCTCCAGTTTCCTCCCACAGTCCAAAGGTGTGCAGGCTAGGTGGATTGGCCATACTATATTGCCCATAGTGTCCATGGATATTTAGGTTAAGTGGGTTAGACATGGGAAATGCAGGAGTAGGGGAATGGGTCTGGGTGGGATGCTCTTCGGAAGGGCAGTGTGGACTTGTTGGGCAGCATGGAGGAGTTGGACGGAAGAGTGTTTCCATGCTGTACATCTCTATGGCTCTAAATGAATACTGACGCATGTATGAAGGTAGAATTTATTTGACATTGAGGTTGGTGTGTTAGAGTGAATGGAACTTTATTCTGTATCAGTTGTTGGTGAACTGGGTGTGCTTTCTAGTTTATTTGCGGAGTGACAGAATTGAGAAGTAGAGAAGTTTTTATTACGAAACTTGTATAAAGCTTGTTTAGGCCACTGAAATGACTCTATAGAGGCTGATATCCTGTCACAAAGTCACCCTTTCTTTATGCGTGGAGTGTTCTTGACACTGATCCAGCTTCCTCAGAGCCAGCTCTCAAAATGAACGGAACCTCTGACATTCCTGTTTATATCTGTCATCCAAGGCTCCCTGATTGGAGTAGATTAACAGCCCCAATCAGGGAACTCAAATTCTTTGAGGTCCATCTGTCTGATCTCGTTACAATCACTCCAGCCATATTTAGGGTAATGTATACAGACTGGTTGGCCTTTAGAACAGGGATGTAGAGGCACTGGAGAGGATGCAATTAAAATTCCCTTGGTTAGTATATCAGAATTGTGTGGTTATACCTATCAGGAAGGGTTGATCAAGTTGGGAAAGTCAGAGAGATGACCTGATGGAGGTGTTTAATGTCATGAAAGGTTTAGTAGAGAAAATGTTTTCACTTGTGCAGAAGAGCAAAATTATAGGCCATTAATACACAATAGTCACCAAGGAACTGCCTGGGAAATTCAGAAGGAACTTCTTTGCACACAAAGTGATGAGAATGCAGATCTCACTACCATTGAAGCTTTTAATGTGAAGGATATGAAGGAGGACAAAATTAGAATGGCATTATGATCAGTTCAGACATGAAGGTCTTGTTCCTGTGCTGTACTGTTCTATGTTCTATGAAATGGAGGGCTAAACTGATAACTTAGATAGGGAAGAATAGAAAGAACTTCAAGTGGAGCACAAATATTGTCATGGACTGATTCAGCTGAACATTAGTTTCTGTGCTGTGTGGTTTATGAAGTTCAATGGTTAATGTGTGTGCACAATAGAACTAGAGCAACATAATCCACAGCCTGATGGATCGATGCTTGCATTTACTTCTCCTAAAGCAGCACAGCCTCACTTTGTAAAGTGTCATGAGGAATTTTGGTGTGTTTACTTTGGTGGAAGGTAATATTAATAGCCTGCTCAGTCACAAAATGTTCCAGTTAATTATACAGTGAATGCTGATAACCTTGTGAAACAATGAATAATTTCCTGAAGAATTTGTTGGCATTGGAAGATGGATAATTAAGAATTTCCTATATATTATTGTTCACATGTGATTCATGTGGATAGAATGGTCACTGAATTCTGGAAATTTCCTCTTCCAGGCCATTGAATGTCTAGTCTATGTGGCTCGGTTATTAACCGTGGAGAATTAGTAGGAAGTTAACACTGACATTGTCACTTCATCATAGGTCAGTCACACAATAAAATAACTTTGCCAGTTGGGACAAACAGTGAACTTACACTCTATAGATCAGCCTTATCAAAACTACAATATTCACCACACCTTTAAGGAACACATTCTTTACAGATACGTCATATATATCGAAGAAAGAAAATATAATCTCTAAAAAGACACAATTAAAGATAGAAACTGTGGCATTAAAGCCCTATATTTTGAAGACTCAATGGCCACAAAAGCAATGGATTAATCAATTCACTCACAGCAACCTTTGCAGATTTTTGTCTCACTGTTAAATTCATGGAGAACATTTTTAAAGTGTCTTGGATAGTTGGCTGAAACAGCCATGAGGCTTTCTATATTTGTGCACGTGGAGTCCAATATTCTGGGCTACAGAATCATAGGTTCGATTTCTGGACTATGTTCCTTAGATTTGATCACAAAACCTCTGGTTGGAGGACTTATCATAATAGGAGCAGTTGAGGACTCTGGGTCTGTACTCAGTAGAATTTAAAAGGTTGAGGGGACATCATCCAAATTTACAGAATACTGAGAGGACTGGATACGGTGGCCATGCAGAGGATGTTTGCTCTCAAAGGAGAGACTAGGACCTGAGGGTACAGCCTCAGAATGAACGGAGATGTGAGAGGGAGAGTGGAATTTCTTCAGCCTGAGGGTGGTTAATCTGTGGAACTCATTGCCACAGAAGGCTATGGAGACCAAGCCATTGAGTGCATTTAAAACAAAGATAACTAGGTTCGTGATTAGTAAGGGGATCAAGAGTTCTCGGGAGAAGGCAGGAGAATGAGATTGAGAAGTGTATCAACCATGATCGAATGGTGGATCAGACTTGATGGGCTGAAAGGCCTAATTCTGCTCAGGGTGGTACAGTGGTTCAGTGGCTAGCACTGCTGCCTCACAGCAGCAGAGACCCAGATTTGATTCCATCCTGGAGCAACTGTCTGTGTGGAGTTTGCACATTCTCACTGTGTCTTTGTGGATTTCCTCTGGGTGCTCCAGTTTCCTTCCACGGTCCAAAGATTTGCAGGTTAGGTGGATTGGCCATACTAAATTGCCCATAGTGTCCAAGGATGTGCAGGTTAGGAGGATTAGCTATGGGAAATGAAGAAGTGGCGGTGGGGGGGGGGGGGTGTGGATGTGGGTGGGATGCTCTTTGGAGGGTTGGTGTGGACTCAATGGGCTGAATGGCCTGCTTCCACACTGTAGGGATTCTATGATTCTATGTCTTATGGGTTAGTGGGAGAAAGAAGTTCCAGGGTTTCCCATTTCTGATCAATGATATCTGGTGGAAAAGTATGCAGGATTTAACTTGACTCTGATGCCATCTATGGACAAATGCTCACCTGACTCACATATGGGAATATTAGAAAGAATTGTTGTCTGTACAGCCGCTCCAACTTGTTCTGATCTTCTGTTGGATATAGAATCATGTAACCATAGAACCAGAGCAGAAAAAGGCCTTTCAGCCTCTTTCCTGGATACTGGAGTCTATATCTCCATCATCCATCTTAGTATTCAAATGCTTGTTGTCCTTATCTACAAAGATTCATCCATCTCAGTTTAGTCATTTTTAATTGATGCTCCCTTCAGCTACGTTAGCGTTTCGGCAGTGCGAGTTATAAATTTCCACCACACTTTGTATGAAGCAATGCTGCTTGATATAACCCTTTAAAAAACTCACTCTAGTTTTGTAAGACTGTGCCTCCATATATTACACATCCCCACAGAAGGAAATAGTTTCTCTCAGTCCACCCTTTGATCATCTCAAACATCTCAGTTAGATCATGCCATAATGTTCTACACTCAAGGGAATACAAGCTTTGTCTGTGCAACCCGTCCTCATAATTTAATCCTTTTAGCCCTGTATTATTCTGCTGCATCTGTACTCCACCATGCTAATCACTTGGCTGAGGGACTACAGGAGTTTGGTACGATACCGTCAATGACTTCAAAAGAAGAAGGGAGAAAGTTGTCGGTTATAAGTGAAGCATAGAGGTTTGTAGATATTATAGGAATGTCTGTAAAATCTTAATAATCAAATAATACATCATTGCAAGTCTAACCTCCTTTTCTTCCCTAAATTCTTGGATTACATCATTGCTTTTTGCTCCATTCCGAAGCTTCTCACACAGATGACAGCAAGTTCCCTAACCAAGACCAATTCTTTGTTGACCTGACGTTGACACTAATCTAATTCAAATTGCAAACTTATTTTTCTCTCTCTGCTGTTGCGCCCATTGAAAGGAAACCACTTGTAGAATAGACCTCTTTAACTTATCAGCAATAAAAAGATTGGCTTGTGTTCTGCATCGTCATTCTCTGATAGAAATTGTGTGATTTGTGTGTTAATAATAAGGGTGCTGATTAAAAAAGATTCATGCTTGAATAATGCCTTTCAGATCCTAAGGCTATTCCAAAATACTTTACAGCTAATCATTTACCTTTGAAGTGCAGTCAATGTTGTAATATAGGAAACGCGGTAGCTAACTTGTTCACACTTAACACCCACACACAACAAATTCAATTACTGCCCACTGAACTCATCTCCACTTACCTTGACTCTGTCTTTTCCCCCCCTGCTCTAGGAACTCCCCACTTACGTCTGGTACACAACCCATGCCCTCCACCTCCTCCAAGACTTTTAATTTCCAGCTCCCAACAACTCATCTTCACTAAGGACATCCAATCCCTGTACATTTATATCCCCCATGCAGATGACCTCAAAGTCTTCTGCTTCTTCCACTTCCGCAGGCCCAACTGGTCCCCCTCCACCAACACCCTCATCTGCTTAACAAAAATTATCCTTACACCTCCCACTTCCTACAGACTAAGAGGGTGGCCATGGTCACCCACATGGGCCCAAGCTATGCCAGCCTCTTCGTAGGATACGTGGAATAGTCCCTTTTCTGTAGCTACACTGGCACTATCTCCCACCTCTTCCTCCGCTACATTGATGACTGCATCAGCACCGCCTCGTGCTCTCATGAGGAGCTTAAACAGTTCATCAACGTTACTAACACCTTTCACCCCAACCTCAAATTCACCTGGACCATCTCCGATACCTCTCTCTCCTTCCTGGACCTCTCTGTCTCCATCTCCAGTGACCGCCTCGAAACTGACATCTATTTCAAGCCCACCAACTCTCACAGCTACCTAGACTACACCTCCTCTCATCCAACCTCCCGCAAGAATGCGACCCCCTACTCCCAATTCCTCTGCCTGCACTGCATCTGCTCCCAAGATGGAACGTTCCACTCCCAGACATCCCAGATGTCCTCGTATTTCAAGGAGCATAACTTTCCCCTTCCGGTGATCAAAAATGCCGTCAACCACATCTCTTGCATTTCCCTCACTTCTGCCCTCACATCCCCTCCACGCAACAAAAACAAAGACAGAATTTCCCTTGTCCTCACATATCACCCCACCAACTTCCGCATCCAATATATCATTCTCCGCCACTTCTACCACCTACAATCCAAAGAGATATTTCCCTCCCCACTCCTATCTGCTTTTCTTAGGGACCGCTCACTCCATGACTCCCTCGTCTGCTCGACACTCCCCACTAACCCCACCACCCCCGGCACCTTTCCCTGCAACCGCAGGAAGTGCTACACCTGCCCTTACACCTCCCACCTCACATCCATTCAAGGTCCAAAGCAAACCTTTCATATCAGACAGGGGTTCACCTATACATCCACCAACTGGGTCTACTGTATACGCTGCTTCCGATCTGGCCTCCTCTACATCAGTGAGATCAAGCGTAGACTCGGAAACCATTTCGTAGAGCATCTGCGCTCTATTCATGACAAACGACAACACCTTCCAGTCGCCAACCATTTTAACCCCTCCTCCCACTCCCTTGGTGACATGTCCATCCTGGGCCTCTTCCACAATGACACCACATGCTAATTGGAAGAGCAATACCTTATATTCCGCCTCGGGAGCCTACAGCACGATGGTCTGATTTTTCCAGTTTCAAAATCTCCCCACCCCCAGCCTCATCCCATGACCAACCCTCCCTCTCATCCCTGCCTCTTTGACCTGATACAAGCTGTCCATCTTCTCTCCCACCTATCCGCCAATCCCACCTCACTGATCAATGCCCACCGCTCCCTACTTGCACTCACCTATCACCATCCCACCTACCTTCCCAGCCCCACCCCTCCTCCCTCTATTTATTTCTGAGCTCCCCTCCCCCTCCCCATTTCTGAAGAAGGGTCCTGACCCGAAACGTCAGCTTTCCTGCTCCTCTGATGCTGCCTGGCCTGCTGTGTTGCTCCAACTCTACACTGTGTTGTCAATTGCAAGATAATCTGTTTGAGTGGTATTGGTTGAGGGATAAATGATGGTCAGAAGGGATAATTCTACGGCTCCTCTTCAAAATAATACAATAGCGCCTTTCACATCCATCTGGGACAGAAATTGGGCCTTGGTTTAACGTCTCAATTGTGACAAGGCCGTGGCTTTGGGAGGTTATTTCGGTCCTTTTTTTTGAAGGTAGATTGTAAGGCAGAGGTACTGAGCAGGCTGGGGTAATGTAAATAGCTTGTGAGGCCTTGGGTTTTTTTTAAAAACAGCCTGAATTGTGCGGTCAGATCTCACAGATTTCTGGGTTTTTGTTTTTTTCAGTAGCATCAGAAGCTACTGGGGTCTCAGAAGAGTTGGAAGCTTCAGTGAATGTCTCCTGGCTGCTAGGCTCTGAATTTTCTCGTGATGTTTTTTCCCTCCTGGATTGAAGAACTGCATGTGAGAATCTGTGTCCAAATTTTCCTTTTTGCCAAGGGAAGTGTTTACAAGATGTTACTATAGAGGAACAGTTCATTAGTAGTAGTTTCTGTATCTATTATTCTGTTAAATTTTCCAATAGAGTTAAGTTGTTCTAAAGTCCTCTCTCGGGTCGTATTTTTAACTACAATGTTTAAATAAATTGTGTTTTGCTTAACAGCGAGTAGTTTAACCAGTCACATTGCATCTGGAATAGGCACTTCACATTTAAAAATAAGAAAAAGAGTTAGGACCTAGGCAACCTTCTTAAAATATTTGGAGGGGGTCTGGTCTGGTCCACAACACAATTAAAAGATGGCACCTCCAACAGTGCAGCACTCCTGTAGTAATAGACTGGAAGCCTAGATTTTGTACTCAAGTCTCAGAAATGGCAACTTACAACCTTTTGATACAGAAGAGAGATTGTTGTAAATTGAGCCAAGGCTGACAGTTTGTTATTCCTGCTGGTGGAGCTAAGAAGATGTACTTGCAAAATGAAAACAACCTGGTGAATGCAGTCAAGACAGTGAAAGCTTAATACAGCTGTGGTGTGGAGGACCTAGACAAATGGCAGACAAACATTGGTTTCAAGATTGTGTTGTTTGCCAGAGTGACATCAATTTGGAACTGATAAATAAATCATTCCAATTATCTGTCCAAGGAGATAAGTATTGTTTACACTGCTGTAAGAGGGGAAAAACCCACTCTGACAGATGGAAGAGCTCAAACTCAGGAACACGTACAGCTGAATGAAGTAACTCATTAACAACTGTTGCCCAAAGTAGAGTTGAATTGTGAGTTTGTTTGGAGAGTTCCTGAAGAAGAACAGTTCAGCTTGCAAGAAAATTGTGACCGACTTTGTTAATGCAAAATAATTCAGGTTTCTGGCAACTGGAACTGAATGGAACATGTTGCAGATTCTGCACATTCCTATGTGAAGCACAGATTCTTACTGTTTCCCTTTGGCGTAACTTCTGCTCCATATATTTTGACACATTTGCCCAGATTTTAACCCAGCTGCTCAGACAGCAACAGGCATGGCATGAAAATCAACTTATGCTTTTGCAACCCTGCTGATATTTTGACACGAGATTCAATTTTAAGTTACTATTTTCAACAGACATGTAAGACCTGGAAGGAGTTAGACTCTAGCATTAAACATGCACATGAGACCCTTAGTAATGTGCTGAAGGGCCTGACAACCAGTTCAACCCCAAGTCTGCACAAGAAAACCCTTGTGGCTTCCTCACGGCAGAATACCAGCAGCCAGTAGATCTGGAAAACAAGTTTTTTAAAAAATATATATTAATACGACAGATGCTTGAGAAATGAATTAAAAACTGAAATGCTGGAGAAATTCATCAGGTCTGGTAGCATCTGTGAAGACAGGAACAGAGTTATATTTAGAGTCATAGAGTTGTACAGTACAGAAACAGGCCTTTCAGTCCAACTCGTCCATGCAGGCCAGATATCTAAAATTAATCTAGTCCTATTTGCCAGCATTTGGTCTATATCCCTCTAAATCCTCCTGTTCATGTATACATTCAGATGCCTTTTAAATGTTGCAATTATACCAGCCTTCCCCACCTCCTCTGGCAGCTCATTCCATACACGCATCAACCTCTGCATGAAAAAAGTTGGAACTTAGGTCCCTTTTAAATCTTTTCCCTCTCACCTTAAACCTATAGTTTTGGACGCCCCTACCCTGAGAAAAAGACCTTGACTATTCACCATATCCATGCCCTTCATGATTTTAGAATCCTCTATAGGGTCACCCCTCAGCCTCCGATGATCCAGGGAAAGTAGCCCCAGACTATTCAGCCTCTCCCAAAAGCTCAAACCCTCCAACCCTGGTAACATCCTTATAAATCTTTTCTACACCCTTTCAAGTTTAACAACATCTTTCTCATAGCAGAGAGATCAGAATTGAAAGCAGTATTCCAAAAGTGGCAGAACCAATGTCCTGTACAGCTGCAACATAACATCCCAACTCCTATACTTGATGCACTGACAAATAAAGGCAAGTATACCAAGCATCTTCTTCACTAACATGTTTACCTGTGACTCCACCTTCAAGGAACTATGAATCTAAACTCCACGGTCTCTTTGTACAGTAACACTCCCCAGGACCTCACAATTCAGTGTATAAGTCCTGCCCTGATTTGCCTTATCAACATGCAACAGCTCACATTTATCTAATTTCTTCTCCAAGCTACACACCGTCCTGTCTTGGAAAAATTATCTCCGTTCCGACACTGCCACTGGGTCAAAAACCTGGAATTCCTTCCCTAAGGGCATTGTGGGTCAACCCACAGCAGGAGGACTGCAGCAGTTCAAGGAGGCAGCTCACCACCACCTTCTCAAGGGCAGTTAGGGATGGCGACAAATGCTGCCCCAGACAGAGCGCCCACATCCCACAAATGAATAAAGAAAAAAATCTCCATCTGCCACTCCTCGGTCCATTAGCCCATCTGATCAAGGTCCCATTGTACTCTGAGATAACCATCTTCACTGTCCACTACACCATCAATTTTGCTGACATCTGCAAACTTACTAACCATTCCTCCTGTATTCACATCCAAATCATTTATGTAAATGACAAAAAGCAGCGGATCCAGCACTGATCCTTGTGGCACACCACTGGTCACAGGCCCCCAATACTTCTAGTCCAATATGATTCTTCTTCTGCCTCCAATTTGATATTTTTTTCCAGTATCTGAATCTTGTTTTCATGTTCTTGCTTTCAGTCGGAGCTGAACTTTATTTTGTTATTACCGCGAACTCTGGACCAATGATTTGTTTCTTCACTACAACAACAGGAACCTCTTCTCTCTGATGGTAGTGAATCTGTGGAATTCTTCTCTACTGAAGGCTCTAGAGGCTCGGTCATTAGGTATAATCAAGGCTGAGATGGACAGATGTGTAATCAATAAGGAAATCAAAGGTGGTGGGGAAAAGGCAGGAAAGTAGAGTTGAGGATTATCAACTCAGCCATGATCTTATTGAATGGTAGAGCAGACTCGATGGGCTGAATGACCTAATTCTTCTCCTAAGTCTTATGGTCTTATTATCAGTCCCTTTTGTGAGATACCATGTTATGATTCTCTTTACTAACTCACTCACAAGTGCTCTGTTTACTATATAACGTTTTGATTCATTCATTCATAAAACTGTGTTTTTGCAGTACATTTTACTCTTATAAGATAAACTAAATTAAACATCCCTTCCTAGGCTGCCAAACTATTGCTGTTTCTTTACACCTTTCAACTCTTATAGGCCCTATGCTGCAAGCTGTGTTTAGACCTGCTTCTGTGTCAAAGGCTAACCCAGAATAAGTGTTAATACCGTAACCTACTCAGAACAATACCGTCCCCACGATCATGTCTCCATATCTCACCCAAAACGCAGGAAAGATTACAATATTAATTAGTCCTTAGTAACCATCTCTCGGGACCTGAATAGGCTGCAGGAAATCAAACAGTTTCCTTCACCAGCATGTCCCTACAGACTGTTACTTTTTATCTCTTTGAATTTTTCTTATTCAGTACCTAATAACACTGTACTACCTATTTCTAACTTTTATTTAGGACTACCATCTTGTACTAATGTACGGATTTATACATTTTAAGTACATATTAAATAGGGCCTTTAAGAAATTTATTATCAAAACAGCACTTCCATGAAACTGCATGAATGAATGTGTAGGAATGGTCAAAAACAGACAATAGCAAATGAAATCTCACGACAAACCTATGGGAGATCAGTTTAATATTCTCTGTACTTTTATTTGGTGCACATATAATTTCTCACTTATTTTGATCATATAAATCTAGTATTTTTGCTAACATTACTAACTTTAAAGACAAAAGGCCTAATACCTCTTAATTATGCAATCTCCGACTGGACAGCAATTCAAATCCCATCAGGAGTAACAGCAAGTCCTTAAATGATCTGCTTCCCCAGGACACATGTCACACAAACTTGTGTGCAATAGATACGACAATGTGACAGCATTGTGCTAAAATTTTAATGTACGTAAAGGCTGTGTATAAAAGCGGGTACTGTAAAACTGTACTTTGGATTCCATCGCCACCTCGAATTGTGGCACTGCGGATGCTCAATAAATAATATTTTCACCACTGACCGATCTTGGTCATTATTAACACAATCCTACACTTTGTTCCTTGATATCTTTGATCTCCAATTGAGTGAGTAGGCAGCATTTAGCGCATGTGGGTTAGTGCTTTCAGGGATTGGGACGGGTGAGAGTGAGTGAGGGAAGATTTTGCAAGTAATAGTGAGAGCGGTAGGGCATGAACCTGAGGGAGAAGGTGCTTACAATTGCAGAGATAGTGTAAGTGTGAGGTAGCAGAGAAAAGGACATACTCCAGCTGAGTGGAGAAGTTCATAGAACTTCTTCCTTCATTGTAGGACATTCCTTCCGATGCCAGAGACTGCAATGATCCTGGTGGCAATCGTGGACCACAAAATGGCAGGCTTGACAGCATAATGTCCTCTACTGGTCCTGGGGGAAGAGCATATCCAGCCTCTGCACCATCCCATCCAGCAGGACCTCTGGGTCCATGCCACAAAGCAGAGCGTCAACTTTTCCTTCTCAGCCAAGAGTTTGTCCGGGTGCACAATAGCCTTTTAAAGATGGCACAGGCACCAGAGCTACCAGTCCATTCTGGTCAGATATGGTCAGTGCCGGAGGATGATGCGTTGGATCCGAAGGTTGGTTCCAGGTGGTTGCCAGAGATGGAAACAGAGAGAGAAGTATCGGAGATGGTCCAAGTGAACTTAAGGTTGGGGTGGAAGGTGTTAGTGAAGTGGATGAACTGTTCGAGCTTCTCATGGGAGCACGAGGCAGCACCGATACAGTCATCGATATAACAGAGGAAGAGGTGGGGTTTAGGGCCAGTGTAGGTACGGAAGAGGGATTGTTCCACGTATCCTACAAAGAGGCAGGCATAGATTGGGCCCATGCAGGTACCCATGGCCACCCCCTTTGTCTGTAGGAAGTGGGAGGAATTGAAGGAGAACGCATCATCCTCCAACACTTCCGCCATCTGCAATCTGACCCCACTACCAAAGACATTTTTCCCTCCCCACCCTTATCTGCTTTCCGGAGGGACCATTCTCTCCGTGACTCCCTTGTCCACTCCACAGTCCCCTCCAGCCGCACCACACCCGGCACTTTTCCCTGCAACCGCAGGAAGTGCTACACCTGCCCCTACACCTCCCCCCTCACCCCCATCCCAGGCCCCAAGAAAACCTTCCACATCAAACAGATGTTCACCTGCACATCTGCTAATGTGGTATACTGGATCTGCTGTACCCGTTGTGGCCTCCTCTACATCGGGGAAACCAAGCGGAGGCTTGAAGACTGCTTTGTGGAACACCTACGCTTGGTTTGCGAAAAATGACTGCACCTCCCAGTCGCGAACCACTTCAACTCCCCCTCCCATTCCTCAGACGACATGTCCATCCTGGGCCTCCTGCAGTGCCACAACGATGCCACCCGAAGGTTGCAGGAACAGCACCTTATATTTCACTTGGGAACCCTGCAGCCCAATAGTATCAATGTGGACTTCACAAGCTTCAAAATCTCCCTACTCCCGACCGCATTCCAAAGCCAGCCCAGCTTGTCCCCGCCTCCCTAACCTGTCCGTCCTTTCTCCCACCTATCCACTCCTCAGACCTCAACCCCCACCCCCACCCCCACCTCCTACCTACCAGCCTCATCCCCACCTCCTTGACCTGTCTGTCTTCCCTGGACTGACCAACCCCCACCCTAACTCCCCACCTTCCTTTACTGGCTCCATCCCCGCCTCCTTGACCTGTCCATCTCCTCTCCACCTATCTGCTCCTTTATCCATCTTCCATCTGCCTCCCCCTCTCTATTTATTTCAGAATCCCCTTCCCCTCCCCCATTTCCTAAGAAGGGTCCAGACCCGAAACGTCAGCTTTCCTGCTCCTCTGATGCTGCTTGGCCTGCTGTGTTCATCCAGCTCTACACCTTGTTATCTCAGATTCTCCAGCATTGGCAGTTCCAACTATTCAGGTTTAATGAACGACCTTGTTTGCTAGATTGCTAGATGAGGGGTTTATCTTGTGAAGAGAGATTGAGCAGTTT
>NC_063360.1:27203514-27207527 GCF_021869965.1 Rhincodon typus | reverse complement strand
GAGAATAAAATACAAATAAAATTTATTTACTTTTTTCGAAGTGTTTGCTTTTTTTTTTAAAACAAGAAATGGACAGAAATTGACTCTCTCTTGCTGGTTTTTTTTTTAGACCAATGTAATTAACGCAAAGCATGTGCGCTTGACAGCAGATGATAGGTGCCTAGCAATTGTAGTAAGCAACTTCAAAATGGCAACAATGCTCCTTTTTAACTCCTCCACCTTCAACAATAATAGTGCTGACATGTACTGTTCCGGACACAGCAGCGAACTTGTATTTCTGTTTTCTGGGTTTTTTTTCGACGTGAGTGGAGTATGTGTTAGCTTCTTAATTCACTCCAGTGACTACACGTCAAATGTACTTTTATGTCTGTGAAGCACCTTGGGGTGTCCACTTGTTGTGAGAAGTGGTTTACACGTGCAAGTTATTTTTTTTCACCTTCATGGTGATTATGTAGTTCATGTTTGTTTTGTGAAAAGTTGATTTCCTTCCTCTTTCCATGCTGATGGTGATGTTTCCTTTTGTGAGTGCCTATTTAGTTCACATTGGCAGATTTGCTGCCCTGGGTGGCACAAAGCCTTGCCTAAATTTTTAATCAACATAATAACTTGTGTTTAGATTTGGTCACATCATCCTGGTTAGAGAGAGGATAAATCGACCCTTTGTCCTTGCATCCCATCCGTCTTCAGTGCGCTGACAGTGTGACTGAGCGCATATGGAGAATGGCCAATTATACAAGGTACAGAAAGTTGGCTAGTGCCCATGGAACTGTTCCCCTGGATGAGTCTGCACATCAGCAAGAAATTTAATTTCTAGTTGGCAGTTCACCTTCCCTGACATTCGGTTTCAGTATTAGACAGCAGTTAACTAATTTTGAACACTTCTTTTCTCTTGCTGTCTTTAAACAACAGTTTGTTCTGTGGCATAAAGAAGATTTGTCAATAAACAGAAGAGTACCTAACAATGGTAATGTCTGTTGGTCGGAATAGAGTGGATTCAGCTTTATTAGGATACTTTGATATACAGGCAGGTCAAGAAGGGTGAGGTGTTCGAGATTGCGTTGACATGTTAAGAGAGTTCCCCTTTGCCATCAAGGTCCCAGATTTTTAGATTCCCAGTTTGTTTAGCCTCTAAAACATCATGAAACAGTTTGTGCCTGAATGTATGTTTGAATTTTGTCAAAGTGAAAGACATTAACATTGAAGAAGGAAGCATTTTTCTTGTTATTGCCAGTGTCTACACAGATTGGTGCCCCTTAGAGTACTCTGCGATCAATGATCTTCAGTTTCATTTGTAAAACTTGCTTTGAATGGGGTGACCGATTTAAAGTTGTGAATTTCTTTATAAAAACTTAATGCCTGGCATTCACTGTGATGGAGCAGCATTTAAATCCTGTAATGCTACTCTTAAACACTCCTCCGACTGTAACTGAGGCTCAACCAGTTGAAAACTTTAAAAATGAGAAAAGCAGATTCTTGGTAGGCAAGGACATTTAAGGTAGGCAGGCAGAGTTGAGATTCAGATTAACCATGTGCTAATTTGACAGTGAAACAGACCTGAGGCCGAAATGGCAACACTTGTGTTTCTGTGATCATCTTGCCAAGTTGTAACTTTACTGCTGACTAGAGTTTCTAGTTATGTTCATGTGCATTAATATGAATTGTTCAGCCATGTTCTGGATGGAGTTGGGAACTGATATAATCCCTTTCATCAATGGATTCTATTTTCTTCTAATTTTCCATTGACAGCTGCTATAAATTCCATTATGAAGTAGATGACAATGCAAGATATTTTAGTAGTTTAGCCTCAGCTGTGGCTCCTGTAAGCAAAACCAGAGTGCAACTTTTTTAATTGCCTAGGTAAATGATAATAAGATATGGGGGTCCTTATACAGAACCCTTGATCTCCAACAGACAACTGAAAGCACCTTATGATGGTACATGAATTCTGTCTCCAAAATCAAACTTTCTAAAGTGCACTAATGACTTCTGTTCAATTGATTGAATTTGGTTTAACATGGGCTTGCTTAGCTTATACATCATCAAATCCAGTCAATTTTTTTTTTTGAAACGTTGCACTCAATTTTAACATCCTGCGGGGAATTATGGCAATTGTTTTAAAACCCCTCCCATTTGCTGACTTCCTTCTGAAACCAGCCATTAATTTGGTGTGGAGTATATGATGACCACTCAAATTGGGCAGCAGGAAGTTCCTGCCAGTAACCCAAGGCTACGAACCCAAGCATATGGTAAGTGTTCTGTGGAGGACATTGTGACTGAATGGAAAGTTAGTGATAACGTAACTGGGTTAGTAATCCAGAAGTGTGGGTGACCCACCACAGGAGCAGTTGGAATTTTAAGCTCGGTTAATAACTGTAGGAAAATTTATAATTGGACACTCATCTAAGTAATGGTGCCACAAAACTTTCAACAACAGTCTTTAAAATCAGTTTTGTTTGTAGTTGTCCTTCAGGGAAGGAAATCTGCCATCTTTACACAGTCTGGCCTACTTGTGACTTCAGATTCTTATAATGTGGCTAGCTCTTAACTATTTTCAAAGGCATTTAAGGATTGACAATAAATGTTAGCCCTGCCAAAAATGCCCAGATCCCATCAAAGTGTTTTAAACATATCACAGTTGGTGAAGGAAGCCTGGGAGAGGCAAGGGTAGTGGTGACAATGGTGAGGGGTGGGGGGGGAAGTATGGGGATCAAGCTGGGCCAGAGTAGGCTCAAAGTTTCCTTCAGAAATTTCTGGAGGTGAGTTGGCTCAAAAGGAACCTTCAAAGTGTACTTTTGGCTTGCATCTGGCCCTGGCTGCTGTTCTGTTTGTTTAGTTGCCAGATATGGTAGAACTTGTCATTCTGCAGCTTCACCCCTTGGGTTAGAGTTACAAGTTGGGTTGGCACCAGAGCCAGATCTATACTTTTAAAGAGGAACTGGACCGTTTGAGTTAGGTGTCCCTGCCACCTGCAATTTGGAATTGCAGTAAACCAGCTCAGCACTGAAACTACGTGAGTAATAAATCCCTTTTTTCCATTTTAATTGCCCTTTTTGTTTGGCAGAAAACAGGCATGAGGAGTTAAAATCAAGCCCATATTGCTATCTACTTACAATTTTGCCTTCCTAAATTTTTTATAGTTGGCCTATATTAACTTTGTGACAAAAAATAATTCTGTGCATTAATACTTTAATGGGTCTCATGGAAATCTGGTATAAAATGTCCTTCTTCGTGTTACACTATTTGCATAACTTTGAAAGATGCCACTGTATCAATGACCTTACCGCACGTATTTGAAATAAAATAATTAGCCATTTATTTGTTCTGTTGTTACTGTGAGCATATCGCTTGCCAAGGCGAATAGGCTGTTCAATGCACTGAGTCAATTCTTCACACTGAATTCCCTCTCTTTTGATCATTTTGCTGGATAGCAATGTGGTTTTCCTGCTGATATAAACTAATTAAACTATATCTATGTACAGTGAGATGTCTGAGTTGTGCAGGGAGCTTGTACTGTAGTAACTTGACCTATGATTCAAACCGGAACAGACCATTGTCGTTTTAACCGGAAAGCACTTGGTGAATATCTAACTGTGATATTCTTAATGGAATCACGGATGTATTTGTCACTATTGAGGGACCTGATTTTGGAGTTATTGCACAAAGTACTTTTTATGCTAAAATATAAATGACGCATTTTGTGACCAGTGGATGCTAGCCTACTGAATCACATGGGTGTGTTGCTGTGACTTTTCTTCTTGACTCAGGTGATATACAAGCTTCGGTGATTGAATTATTGAGACCAGTTCAATGCCAGTTGCCTTAAACAGCAACTTTTAAGAAAGAACTTGATTTTCTAGAGTGATTTACTTGCTTTCTGTGAATCAGTTTCTCTTAGACAGGGTGCAGGGCTGGATGAACACAGCGGGCCAAGCGCCTGCCTCTTTGTAGGTTACGTGGAACAATCCCTCTTCCGTACCTACACCGGCCCTAAACCCCACCTCTTCCTCCGTTAC
>NC_063360.1:27189642-27193514 GCF_021869965.1 Rhincodon typus | reverse complement strand
CCTAGACCCTTCATCTGATGAAGGGTCTAGGCCCAAAACGTCAGCCTCTCTGCTCCTATGATGCTGCTTGGCCTGCTGTGTTCATCCAGCCCTGCACCTTGTTATCTCTAAAAAAAGCAGCACCACCTGGGATAGCGGCTGCAGCTGGAACTGCAGTGGGACCTTCACTAGAGATCACCGTGGGATCCCTAGAGAAAAATGAGTTGGGGGAAGCGTAGCGTTTGCATGGAAGGGGTTGCAGACGAGATGGGGAAAGAGGGAGGTATTAGATCCATTGTCACATTCTTGTGCTGCTACCACGATCAATTACCAGCGTTGCTTCAGCTGTCCCCCTGCCCCCACCCTACCGACTCTGACTTGCAAGAATAAGTAGGGCAGAGTTACAGGAAGTTGTGATCTGTGCTACTCACAAAGGGCGTTAGGTTTAATTAAGCCCCTTCCTTTCAGTAATCATTAAGAGTAGTGATTATGTGTAGAATTAACATGTCACTTTTAAAACGCTTGAGCTATTTAAGATACTCAGCAGGGCAACCTCTGACCTCCCACACTTGGGGGGGAGAAAATCATTTTGAAATTCAAGATTGTACATCTCTGCATATTGGACTAAAATACATCTGCTTGGTATACTTTCTTTTTACATTCCTTGCTGTCAATGTATGAAATTAGCCTCCTGTCAACTGTCTGTAAGATAATTAATTAGACTTCCTGACTGAATAGATTATTTTAAAAATAGAATTTCTGATATTTTTGGTGTGAGATGCACAAATAAAAGCTGAGTTAAATTAGTACCCTGAAAAGTCATGACCTTGCAAGATAAGCACCTCCTTTATTAATATAGAATTCTTACAGTATGGAAGTATTCAGCCCGTAACAACCCTCCAAAGAGCATCCCACCCAGACCCACCCCATCCTTGTAACCCTGTATTTCCCATGGCTCATTCTCCTAGCCTATACATCCCATAACACTATATGGGCAATTTACCATGGCCAATCCACCTAACCTGCACATCTTTGGACTGTAGGGAAGGCTGGAGCACCCAGAGGAAGCCCAGTACAAACACTGAGGGAATGTGCAAACTCTCCTCCAACAGATGCCCAAGTCTGGAATTGAACCCAGGTCCCTGGCACTGTGAGGCAGTAGTGCTAACCACTGAGCCACCGTGCCGCCCCAAATGAGGTTAATACTGTTGACAGACATCACTACACAATATTATGCAAGCTAAACGTTAAAGTTTCACAGTGGTTTGGACTCTTGGTTCCAGTCTGCAGTTACGCCAAAATCCACGCCATCTTTGGTTTATCGCTGATGCCGCTGTTCCAGGGGTTTGAACCATGCTTTAATCTAACTGGAATTTAGCTGTCAGGTTTGGCAGGATTGTTTGACCACCTAGAGTAGTAAGTGCATCTGCTGAGAGCTGGTAAATAGTGAGCAGAGAAAGACCTAATGTTGGTATTGAATTGTAGTGCTAGAGTGTTAATATGAACCTCCTCTAACTCTACAACCCTGTCAGAGTTCTACTCTGCTGTACATGCTCCCATTCCTTTGCACTACCGTTGGCGGCTGTGCTGTCTGTCATCTAGGCCTCGAGATCGAAGATTACCTTCTCAAACACCCTCTTTTTATGATGCTGCTTTAAAACCTACCTCTTTGCCCAAGCTTTTGGTCATTTGTCCTAATATTTCCTTTGCCTTGATATCATATTTTGTCATGCGAGGGAAGATTAGAATGTTTTGCTCTGTTAAAGATGCTGTATGAATGTAAATTGGGCTGATGGGCAAAAGAGATCAATAAGTTGATGGCGACAGCCTAACTAAGTGAGATAAGAGATGAATGATGCCCGTTTTAAATAAGTTTAGTAAAGAGTTCCTTTTTTTTTGTTTTGAATAGTGTTTTTACCCCCCCACAAAAAAATTGTATCTGTCCACTAATGTGGACATTTTGAAGACTAGTTTGTCAAATTTGTGCCCATGAGGTCTTTATAATTACAGATGTGGGCTTGCATTTCAGATCTGATTTGAACTTCTACCTAGATTTGCATATTGCCCTGTTCACATCCTGCAGGGTATTTTTGATAACTTGGAAGCATATAGGATGGAATGAAGCAAGCAGTATGCTTGGTAGTGTAGTTCGAACATTGTGCTACAACTTGGAGGAGATCTTATTAAGTTAAACTCTCACCTAATTGAGGACGGAGTGTCTTCAGTACAGTAACACTTTACAGATCCAGTGTCCTATTCTGGTTTCTGAGGTATAAAGCAAATAATCAAGCTATGGACACAACACAGAAAAGTTGCTCAACTTAGTGCTTCAATACTTGGGATCAGATAGTGGGGGAGAAATAGGGAAATGTAGGGTTTTTAATCCCCTTGAGGGGGTTACAGAGAGGGAATGGCAAAGATGTAGGAACATAGGAGGAAGGCATTCAGTCTGTTGAGTCTGCTACACCATTCAAGCACATCATGACAAGGGATCTGTCTCTATGCCTATTCCTGTACCACTTGATACTATTGGTATTTATCATAAACTTTAACAGAACTTTTACGTAGCGTCAACACAGTAGTTCAGAAGCACAAGTTCAAACTAGAAAAAGCTATGCTTGGATCTGATAAGAAGTTTTTGGCTTGTTTCTGAGGGTTACATCCACCTACTCGCATGGATAAGATCCAGTGAGCTTGGAGATTTGATTGATTTAATTTGATTCATCATGGTCATGTGTACTGAGGTACAGTGAAAAGTGTTGTCTTACCTACTTTACAGGCAGATCATACTATACAAGTGCATCAGGGTAACTGAACAGGGTGCAGGATACAATGTTACAGCTGCAGAGAGAGATCAACATTAACATTAAAGAAGTCCATTCAAAAGTCTGATAACAGTAAGGAAGAAGCTGATCTTGAAGCTGTTTGTGCATGTATTCAAACTTTTATATCTTCTACCCGATGGAAGTGGGTGGAAGACAGTACAACCAGGGTGGGAGGGGTCTTTGATTATGTTCATTGCTTCCCTGAGGCAGCAGGAAGTATTGATGGAGTCAGTGGATGGAAGACTGGTTTGGGTGATGGACTGGGCTGTATTCACAACTCTCTGTGTAGTTTCTTGCAGTCTTGGGAAAGACCAGTTGCCATACAATGTTCTAATGCCAATAGATGTCCTATCGTCTCCGTCTTCACTACCACAGAATGAGAGGAGCTTCTGGAATGCTGTTGCATGTAAATTAGTTTGAGCATTTAAATGCAAAGGAGTGATGACACTTTTTCACATGTAATTCAATGGAAATGAATGATGTTGCAAGCTCCAGATGTCCCACTTTTTACAGACGCAAGCAAGTGTTCTCCAAGTCAGTCTGTTCTAAGAAGGGGTTACCTGAGGGAGAACACACTGGTACTAAGTTATGAATGTCCACATAATGTTATTAGTATAAGTTTGTTTTTCTTGGATTTATCCATAAGTGGTGAGGTGTCCAGCCCAAAGCAATATCACAGTAGGCACAGGAAATCTGAATCTGGAAGAAAGCTAATGCTTCAGGACTTCCATCTGTTGATGATTACTTGATATCACTGTGTGGTTAATTACACAACAGCACTGTTGGTGAAAAGAATCTGTCCTGTTCTCTGATATTTGTTGCCTTGTAATAAGCTGGAATCAGTGGGTACGATTTGGGGGGGTGTAATCATGCTCATGTGACTATTCCTGGATTTCAAAATCTCTCATCCTTTCTCTCTCTTGCGCTCGCTCTCCTTCTCTGTCTCATTCTCTTTCTTGCGCTCTCTCTCTTTTTTTTTCTCTCTCTCTTTTTTTCTCCCTCTCTTTTTTCTCCTCTCTTTTTTTCTCTTCCCTCTCTCTCTCTCTCTCTCTCTCCCTCTCTCTCGTC
>NC_063360.1:27169062-27189542 GCF_021869965.1 Rhincodon typus | reverse complement strand
TCTCTCTCTCTCTCTCTCTCTCTCTCTCTCTCTCTCTCTCTCTCTCTCTCTCTCTCTCTCTCTCTCTCTCTCTCTGAGGCGGTCCTGTGGAATTCAGTGGGCAGCGCAGGGGAACCAGTGTATTTCAATGAATCATTGTTCAGGTTGACTCCCAGTCCCATCCAGAGGTAATGAATGTCAGTTGAGATAGCAGCTTAGTAGGCTGTGGGTTGTCGGGGTGATTTTATAATTAATTCCAGTGCTGCTTGCTCATCATTAGAGAGAGAAAATATTTCACATTTGTCAATCCTCTCTGCTGCTGCGTAACGCATGTGGTGAAGCTAGGTTCAGATGTGGCTGGGCTGCTGAATGGGCTCACACTTGCACATGTTTAGTGCTGAACAGTTTGTGTGTTTCTCTTTGGCTAGTTGAGTGTACAGTACAGCAGGAAGTCAAGTGGTGTTGTGGAAACACCCCTACCTACTGGGCCAGAACCTCTGAGTTTGAGTCCCACAGCTGGACTTGTTGCCTATGGAAGTTGTGGCCAAACAGGTTAATTATGAGCCTCTCTAAATTCTTCCAATGTGTCTGATAGCAAATGGTAAGAGCAGGAGAGTTTCCTGGTTAGCCATTCTGCAGAAGGCAATAGCAAATCCCTTCAGTACTTTGCCTATAAGCTTGGACCAATCCAGTGGAAGTCCAGGCCCCAGCCCTTACAAGGAAGTGAGAAGGGACAGGCCAGCAATGATCTATTGAAGTCATTCCTCCTGAACTTTGCTTTGTATAGGGGAGCACATTTAAAGAGGAAGTAATCTCGAGCGATAACAAACTTGCATTTATGTTGTGCCTAAGAAGAAGCCTTAAGATTTTTTGCCAAAGAGTTTGTCTGTTTGTTTGTTTTCCCTACAGTTGGGTCATTTCATTGTGGCACTGCACCAGAAACAGGCCAGTGTGAATTAGAACTAGGCTTTTCATGCATTACTTGCCCTTTCTCCCTTGCAGTATATGTCATTCTTTTTTCCAGTGAGGACCTTGGAAGCCACGTGGATCATCTGTTTAAGCATAATGAGATTTCAAGGGATGCTAAGCAAATAAAAATATTTTATTAAATATATGAACTGTCAAAGATTTTACATAAATGAGCAGTTTTCAGTTAACATTCAAGTGCAAATTAATTTGTACCTTTATTCAAATAGTATGTGCTGAAATTAATTTCAATTTGCATTCCAGACCCAACAACATAGCATGCTGCAATCTCTCATTTTGAACTGCAGACTGGAGGCGTAGCAACGTGAGGCTTTTCCCTTATGGTTGATTCCATGTCTTTATGTGCTGTGAATGTTCTAGAACTGATTTGTCTGATCGACCAGAGGCAAATAATCACCACTGAGCATTCAAAATTATTTCAGATTCCCTCCCAGTGATCTCTGCTTCCTTATTGGCACTGGCAGGTGTCTGCTTACACCATGTGTGTTATTTGCCAGTACCTCTGTCAACTGACCATTTTCAAATTTTGGCTACAGGCACCCAGAGGACAAATGCAACCTAATCTGTAATGTTCAGGTGTTCATATCTGGTGTTATTTCCTGGGTTGTAAAAACCAGCAATTGAATCAATCCTTCAGATTTCAGTCTAATGTGTAGGGTTAATATTTGGGGATGGTGAGGAAATAATAACATGAAAGGTAACTATGTGTATTCGCAGCAGATGCATTCACTACAGTGGAATCCAATCCCTTCTACTTTACAGTAGTTTAGTAATTGGAAATTGTAGCACACTGACAGAATAGATTTATTTTCTTAACCTAACCTGGAAACTGAGAACAATTGCAATGTTCCAACTTGCATTTCCAGGTAAGATGAGAAAGTGACTCGTTTTGGAATGCAGCAAAAGTTCAGGGAAGAAAAAAATATATCAATTTGATGTTGCAATCTGTATTGCTCACTTGCATTTTGAGTGGTTACATTGCAGTTTCCCATGAACAGGAGTTACAGGATCTTTGTCTGTTTTGTGATCAGTACTGATGGAAGCAGTGTGTGCGTGTACACAGCTTTGCTAATGCTCCAGGATTGTCCTCGCACCTGCATTCCTAGTCTCTCAGACATTGCTCTGAGGCAATAAAGGAGAAATAATCTAAAGGGGCTTTTCTTTATAAAAATTCTTGAAACACTTCAACATCATTTCTATTGATAAACATTAAAGTTGGGAAATGAAAAGATGCTTCACTGTAATCAATCATCTCACTGGGTGTGAGTGTTTCTTTATTTGGGAAGTGCAGGCATTATGAAAAGAGTGGACGCATAGGGCGACCGATTAAGGGAAGCATCAGGTGAATCAGTTGAAGGTGTGAGATCAGATACTTCATGAAATCTTCAAGATTATATCCACATTCACCCAGAGTTGTCAGTTCTGTGTGGAGACTTTATATTTTTCTCTTTTTAGGAATACAATAACCTATTCAAGAATATTGAAAGGATGAAAAAATAAAATTATGTACAGAATTTGCACTGAATTTTCTACAAATCAATGATTTCTCACCCTTTTCTTCATTGGCCTTCAACCACATATTCAAGTAATAAATGGGATTATATAAAGGTACTTTTTAAGTCTGCAATTGCCAACTTCCTTGAGGAATAAATCAATGGCAAGATTTAAGTACAAGAGACTATTGCCTGTTCTTGCCCACATTCCAACAGTGATGTATTCCAAGAACTCATGCCAGGAGCAGACAGGTGAGACTAGTTTATTTTGGGATTATGTTCGGCATGGACTGGTTGGACCAAGGCGTCTGTTTTCGTGCTGTATGACTCTCTGACTCTCTATGAGCATGTGTAGAACATATACACCAAGATAGCCTTGGGCTGAGTGGTCTATGCCTGTGCTGTAAACGCTGCTTTGTAACTGCAGCTTTAATAGTATGACACAACACGACAAATCCCAAGATGCCATTCCTTCTGGGTATGATCAAAGAGTCTTTCATCCTCCATCAACTGCTTCCCTTCCCATCCTGCATCCTTTCTTGACAGAAGCACTGACCAATTCCTTCCAAGTCTTTAGGTCATTATGTAACCTGACAGGTATTAAAGGAGGGATAGTGCCCACAAGCGAGTCTCCATCAGGATGTGTGAAATGTCTTCAGTTGGCCAGCAGTCAAGTGATTCTTTGTAAGAAGGTGCTACTCAGTACCTCAGCTTTAATGTTTTACTCTGCCTCAGGACAAAATCTTAGGTGGGAGGATCCTATTCTGATTGAAGCTCCTAACTTTTCTTGCCCAAACCTAATGCTGAACCAATTGAATTGCCCGACTTTCTGATCAGCAGAAATGACCACATTCACTGATCTGTTATCCCACAGCTTTGTTATTCAGAACTCCCCGATTTGTTTTTCCTTGGCACGTCCATAGGAAAGAAGTGTTTTCAGTTGATTCCTAGAGCGCCTGCTGGACCAAAAGGGAGAATTTTCGTTTCCAAATTGTCTGGCCTGTTTTCCTTTTGTTGCTTGCTGGCTGGCTCAGTTTGTAAAACGCTCTCAATTTCTTGGTGTTGACAGTTCATGGGCAAAGCAGAACTTGATCACATATCCAGGCTGACACATCAGTACTGAGAAGTTATTGTGCATTCCTGAGGAAGTGTCACATTGGTGGTGGTTGAACAGGAACTGTTCGAAGAAGAGCATAAGAGCTCTTACTTAACATACACTATTAAAACAAAACAACCCTTCTGTTCACCTCGGAGATAGTAGGAACTGCAGATGCTGGAGAATCCGAGACAACAAGGTGCAGGGCTGGATGAACACAGCAGGCCAAGCAGCATCATAGGAGCAGAGTTCAACCTTACTGCTGTTTGTGTGACCTTCCTATGCCACATTTTCCAACAAAACAACTATACTTCAAAGGTAATTACTTGGCTGTAAAATGCTCTGGAGCGGCCTGAGGATGTGAAAGGCACACTGTGTGCAAGTTCGTTTGTTCCCCTCCATCCCTGTTTTGAACTTAACTCCCAGATACTGTACTCTTTTTTTTAAAATTTCTTTTGAAGAACATTTACTTTAGAAAACAGGACGCAAAAATATCCAGTTGAACACAATGAATTGGCAGGCAGTGCAGGGTCTGATTGATAACCACAACTCCCAACCCCTCCTCAGTTGCCCAAAAGCAATTTTCTAGAAATTGCTACGTACAGCTTAGGAGAAAATTTGAGTATCTCTATCACTCTGAACTATGTAATCAGTCACGAATGGGGTCTTTAAATCTCAAGCCCTTTCACCCTCCTCCGAGCTCAAAAGCAAGCTGAATTATTTCTTCAAGGGATACCTATCCAGTTTATATCTTGATTTTTAAAAATTTTGGAAATCATCTTTTGGAGCTAAGTCATCCAATTCAGTGACCCCAAAGGTTTCACAAAAAATACTGATTTTTTTTTTTTTTTTTCAAAGGATTTTAAGACTTTGGGCTACATCATTTTTCAGGAGTTTTGTAATTAAACTTCTGTTGCACTTTACAAGTGCAAAGAGAGATTGCATTTGTATAGCCTCTTTCATGATCTCAGCATAGAGTCATGCAGCATGAAAACAGACCCTTTAGTCCAACTCATCCATGCAAACCAGATATCCTAAACTGATCTAGTCCCATTGGCCAGCATTTGGCCCATATTGCTCTCAACCCTTCCTACTCATGTACCCATCCAGATGTCTTTTTTAAATGTTCTAATTGTACCAGCCTCCACCATCTCCTCTGGCAGCTCATTCTATACATGCACCACCCTCTGTGTGAAAATGTTGCCGTTAAACTCCTTTCAAATCTTTCCCCTTTTACCTTAAACCTATGCCCCCTAGTTTTGGACTCCCCCACCCCGGCGGGGGGGAAGGACCTTGGCTATCCACCCTATCCATGATCCTCATGAGCTTATAAACCTCTATAAGGTCACCCCTCAGCTTCTGATGTGCTAGGGAAAATAGCCCCAGCCTGTTCAGCCTCTCCCTAAGCAACCTCTCCAACCTGAGCAACATTGTTGTAAATCTTGCTGAACCCTTTCAAGTTTAACAACATCTTTCCTACAGCAGGAGACCAGAACTGAGTGCAGTATTCTAAAAGTGGTCTCTCCAATGTCCTGTATAGCCACAGCATGACGTCCCAATTCCTATACTTAATGCTCTGACTGATGACGACAAGCATGCCAAATGCCATCTTCACCACCCTGTCTACCTGCAACTCCACTTTCAAAGAACTATGCACCTGCACCCATAGGCCTCTTTGTTTGGCAACACTCCCAGGGCCCTATCATTAAGAATAGCATAGAATCCCTACATTTGGAAGCAGGCCATTTGGCCCATCGAGTCCACACCAACCCTAGACCCACCCCACCTTCCCTATCCTCAGGACCCTGCATTTGCCATGCCTACCTAGCCTGTATAAGTCCTGCCCTGATTTGCCTTACCAAAATGCAACACCTCACATTTATCCAAATTAAACTCCATCTGCCACTTCGTGGGTCATTGTCCCATCTGTTGAAGGTCCTGTTGTTCTCTGTGATAGCCTTCTTCACTGTCCACTGCACCACCAATTTTGGTGTCATTGGCAAACTTACAAACCATACCTCCTATATTCCCATCCAAATCACAAAGCACTTTATCACCAATTGATTTTTTTTCAAATGTGCTTACTGTTGTAATGAAGGAAAATGCAGTAAAAGAATCCTTCTACTTTAATTTTGCAATTGGTTCATTGTTAGTAAACTCTGAACAAGCTGGCTTGGCAATTGCCTTGTCAAAGACATCTATTGCATTTTCCTTATAGAAGCCACTCTATTGTGTCCATGCATGTGTATGCACACCTTTTATATTTCATTTGTACAAACATGTGAAGGAAAGATGCAGAAATGACCAAAGTTTTGCAATGGTTGTACCACTGATCGTGAAGCAAGCTTCTAGGCAGATTGTTGAATCTCTGTGGTGAGTATTTCAACTTTCCAGAGATCCAATTCATTCTGATACCAGCTAAAGAACATCTCTGTTGGTGAGTGACAGTGATGTCATTTAGCATTTGAAGCAGCGAAACATGTGAAGATGTGAATTAGGAGCAGGCCGTTGCCATGTTCCCCCTCAGGCTTGCTCGGCCATTCAGTAAGATCATGGTTGATCTGTTTTGCATTTGGAATTCCATCCTCCGTTCTATCTCTGTGGTAAACTGTGATTCCATTCCCTAACAAGAATCTATCTGCTTTCACATTAAAGATATTCAATGACTCCACCTCCGCTGACTTCTGAGACATAAGGTTCCAAAAGTCGTGTAACACCTTGACAACATTTGTAATGCCCTGCATAACTGAAGCATGACATCCTTACCTTTGTGTTTAATTCCTCTTCCAAGAAAGCTAGCATTCCATTTGCTGCCTTAATCAACTGCTGTACCTGCACTTTAACTTTTGACTCGTACACAAAAGCACCTAAATCTCTCAGAATTCTGCAGTCATTCTCCATTTCTGTAAATCTCTGCTTTTTTCATTTTTCCTGCCAAAGTAAACAACTTCACATTTCCCACATTATACACCAGTTGCCAGGTTTTATATCTATCTGCAGCCTTGTGTCCTATTCATAACATACTTCCCTACCTATCTTTATGTCATTGTCAAATTTGCTTTCCTCATCAAAATCAGTAAAATAAATTGTAAAAATCTGAGGCCACAGCACAGACCCCTGCAGGACTCCACTTGTCACATCCTCCCAATCAGAAAAAGACCCATTTATTTATACACTGTTTTCTGCCAGCCCAACCAATCTTCTGTCCTTGCTCATATGTTACCTCCCTGTGCTATGAGCTCCTGTTACGCAGTAACCATTTATGTGGCACTGAAGTGCCTTCTGGAAACCCAAGTACACTATCTACATGCTCCCTTTATCCACGGTGCATTTTACTTTGTCAAAGAACTCTAATTGGTTAAGTAGGATTTCTCTTTTTGACAAATACATGCTGACTGTTATTGACTATCTTTGAGATTTTCCAGTGTCCAGCTATAACCACCTTTAATGTCAAATTCTAACATTTTCCATGCAACAGACTAACTGGTATGTAGATTCCTTTTTTTTTAATGCTTCATTCTCTACTTTAATAAAGGAGCTATATTTGTGACTTATACTTCCTACACAATAGGATTTCCTGGCAAACCAGGAAGCGTAAAGCACAGATTATCCTTCATTTTTAACAAACATTTGCAGAGAGTATGAAATAACGCTTGCCACATGTAGTTGGGGTTGAGGTACAAACTGAAATATAATAAATGGTTTAAAGAAAAAAACAATTGCACCAATAACATCACATGAGCAGGAAAGCTGACGAAGGGTCTCGACCCGAAACGAGACGAAACGTCAGCTTTCCTGCTCCTCTGATGCTGCTTGGCCTGCTGTGTTCATCCAGCTCTACACCTTGTTATCTCCGATTCTCCAGCATCGGCAGTTCCTACTATCTCTGCACCAATAACATCATTTGTCACAAGGGAGAAATTTGCAATTGTACAAAAATAGCATTGGTTTTTCAAGGCTGAGTGGGCCTGTTCAATAGTAGTTGTGACATAATGTGCAAAATGCAGTTGCACCTCATTTCAAGAAGGCATACCTTTGTTTGAAAACCTTAATGGTGAGACTAATAACACAAAAATAATGGAAGTTTTAGTCATATCATGTTGTTTCTCAAGACTTTTTTTTGTGAGGTCTTCAGCTGGAGGAGCTAGGGAGCACTGATCAAAACTTCTACATTTAATTCTGGATGCCACTGTTGCTGTCAGTTCCATGGTAGTAATGATGGCATGTACTGAGAGAGTTGCTGTCAACAGCAAAATGCAGGCCGTTCTTGTCCCTGCCTGCAAGAAATAATGAGTGGAGAATTCTTTCTATTAACAGGCACAAGTCTTTACTTCCAAATTTGTGTCTCTTTAATTTCTGTGCTTCTTCTCGTGTAGGAGTTCCCTCCTATCAGAACTGAAATATTTAGAAATACAGTTGGGCTATTTTTCCAGGAAAGAATTATGCTGATAACAGTGTGAATTTAAAACTAATGTGCATGTGTATAAAAACTAACAGAAACTATTATTGAATGCTGTCAGCAGATTTATACAAAGGAGGACTGGGGAAGAATGTGTCTGTGCTGTTATGTAGGTCCCTCTTTTTTGCTTTTAACAAGGCATCAGAGAGCTGATGTGTCTTTTATATGTTCTTCTAAGTTAAGATTTTCAGTGGAAATAATTTCAAAACCCAGTACAGAGTGGAATTTTTTTATCATGCAATGGGTTTTCTAAAATGGTTGTGGCCTTTTGGCAAAAAACAAAATTTCAAGATGCTTACTTTGTCCATTGTTTTATTCAACATCACAGCTGTCATGAAACTTGCTGATGAATGTGAGAAGGTTAGGTCTAAGACCAGTATCTGAAACTGATGTAAGAACAATTTTGAGGGGGTGAAAGTAGAACTACCTGAAGTGAACTGGCAAATTAAGTTAAGAGGTACATCAATAGAAATGCACTGACAGATATTAAATGGGGTATCTCCGCATATATATAGTTGCATTCCCACTCAAGACAGATTCCAAGGGGAAGGCCCACTCTCCGTGATTTAACTAAAAAGCTTGAAAATAGTATCAGTCTTAAAGGAATAAAACAAACATATAATTTTCCAAGATGAGTGGCAGCGCCGATGATTGAACAGAATATGAAAAACATCTAAGAATGAGTTAAAGAGAAATAAGGAGGGAAAACGTTAGAATACAAGAGAAAACTAACGAGAAATATAAACACGAGCATTTCTCAAGAGACCTTTTTTTAAGCAAAAAAGCTAACAAAATGAGCATTGAAAATGAGTCTGGGGAATTAGTAATGAGAAAAAGGAGATAACAGAAGAATTGAACTGATATTTTGTGTAGACCTTCACTGGTAAAGTTGCCATAGTTCCAGAAAACCATAGTGCTACTTTCTTATTAGAGGGAGAAGACTAATAATGGTTTAATCTTGGGGTCAGCACACCTCAGGCCAGGAGAAGGGTAGCCTCGGATGGTGTGGGAATTGATCCCAAACTGTTGGTGTCATTCCATAAACCTAATACTAGGGGGCATGCATTTAAGGTGAGAGGGGGGGAATGTTTTTTACAGAGTGGCAGGAGCCTGGAACACATTTCCTGGGGAGGTGGTAGAGGCAGATATGATAGGGGTGTTTAGATAACTACATGAATATGCAAAGAATGGACCAAGGGCAGGCAGAAGGGATTAGTTTAATTTGGCATCATGTTCAGCCCAACATTGTGGGCCAAAGGGCCCATTCCTGGGCTGTGCTGTTCTATGTTCTGTTTCACAAACCAGTCATCCTTAGCTGGAGAGGGTACAAATAACATCGCAGAAATTGAAGGGAGGGAGGAACAAAAGAAAATTGCCATCATCAGGGAAGAAGTACTGAGCAAATTGGAGCCACAAGCTAAGTTTGACTTCATCTTAAGATCTCAAACGAAGTTGCTGGTGAGATTAATTGATGCATTGGTTTTAATTTTCCAAAATTTCTTCAGAAGATGGTGAATATAACTGTTTCGTTGAAAAACAGAGGGAGACTGAAAGCTGGAAACTACAGCTGTCTTAACATCATCTTCAGAAAATGTTAGAAGCAGTTATAGCAAGCCACTGAGGAAAATTCAATAATCAGGAGCAAGGGAAATCCTGTTTAACCAATTGATTGGAGTGCTTTGAAAAAGTAGCTCGTGGATAAAGAGAAACCCATTAACTTCCTGAAGGTATTTGATAAAGTGCCGCATGGATGGTTATTGCAGAAAATAAAAGTTCATTTGAGGGATAACCTATCAGCATGGATTGAAGATTGGCTAGATCATATGAAACAGATATAAAGGGGCTATTTTTAGGTTGGTCAAATGTGCTGGGTGGTGTGTCACACGGATCAGAGCTGGGCCCTCAACTTTGTAAAAATTTTATATAAATGCCCGTGGTATTGTGACTAAATTTGCTGATGATGCAAAAGTAAGTAGGGAAGTGATTTACAGAGGACATAAGGCTGTAAGGAAATACAGATGGATTCAGTGAGTGTGCAAAGATCTGGCAAATGAAGTGTAATGTATAATTCCATTTTGGTATGAAGAATGTTACAGGGATAAGGTAAGGAGGAGTAGGTCTGGATGGGATGCTCTTTGAGGGTCAGTATGGACTGAATGGCCTGATATCACGCTGTAGGGATTCTATGATAAAATAGGACAGGCATAAATAGTAAGAGATTGCAGAGATCTGACATATAGAGAGATCTAGGTGTCTTCATACATGAATCACGGGAAGTTAGTATGCATTTGTGGCAAGTAATTTAGGAAATCTATTGGATGTTACTGTTCATTGCAAGAGGAATTGAAAACAGAAGTAGGGAAGCTGTGCTTCATTTATACAGAGTATTGGTGAGACCACATCTGGAGTAGTGTTTACAATATGTCTCCTTATTTAAGGAAGTTTGTAAATGCGGTGGAAGCAGAGAAGGTTTGAATGTGTTGCTGGGTTAGACAGGAATTTAGAGTAACCCAATAAGCCACGATTTTCCTTTGAATTGAGGAGTTGCCTTGAGGGCCAAGTGGCCTACTCCTAATTCATATTTTTGTGAAGGTTGATGATCTGCAATGTTAACACTATCTATCTCTGTTTCCTCGATGCTGCCCAACTTGCTGAGTGGTTCAGAATTTAGATTTCTAGCATCTGAAATATTTTGCTTTTGATGAGGTTTATTCTGTTTTGAGTCATTTGTTGATATGGTGATCTTTTATTGTTCACTTGGACTCTACACTTTTTCGTGGCAACGTGGAGTTTTACTTCACTCTACAGTCTAGACCTATGGATAATGATGGTAGAGGGTCCAACTTGCTTTTGATCAGATAGTTGACCAGGAATCTCTCCTGTTCTTACTGCCTGAGATTGCCAAGTATTGGAAGGATTTGCGGATTGGTGCTTAACTTCTTTGGCCATGTTGTGAATGTATCTGTTCTTCAGTGATGTATTGCCACAGCTTTAACGTCTGGTTTCTAATCCTCCCTTTTTGTCATTTTGTTTCCTTGTGACTCTGAATGCCATCATTTATTTTAGTACAGAAGAAGGTCACAGGAATTCATTTGGGATAGATGTTAGTGATGCTTAATTTTGGCCTTCTGAGAAAAAGATCAGATTTAAAAATTCACAAGAGAAAAGAGGAACTGAAGTCTTCCATTTAGCAACCATCTCATATTTGTCCGAACATGTGGAGGTGCCCTTTCTATTTCTGATTGCTACTAATATCAAGATTGAGTTCTGTAACTATTGAGGCATGTGTTGTCTTAAGTATGGCTCCAATCAAAAGGTCTGGGATTGAGTCTCCCAAGGTAACTTTATTGACCTACAAGGCATCTTTCAATCCACTCTACATGGCTCGATATCTCTCAGGGCTATAGAAGTACACCCAGGAAATCAAACTGCCCGTTCAGTGGGTGACACTGTTCAGAAGCAGGATATTTGTGTTGGATTGGTTTGCTATTAAAAGGGTGTGGACGGGCCAGGCTAACGTGTTTCAGCACGATTATAGTTCAAACTGGGTGGTGCTGGAGTTAAAGCAGCAGATCCTGTTTGCAGCTACAGATTAGGGCCAACACGTGATGTCTGCTTTAACCCCGTCATTGAAATGTGAACAATGATTAAAGAACAGGCCAATAACATACAAGCCTATGGACTCTATTTATTCACTATCATCACTGATTGTAAAAATAGCCACATCCCTAGGATTTGCTTGGAAGCTCCCTGCAGTTATGTCTGACGACAACAACAGTGGCAATATGTGCCCAGTTTTCTTTCCTCTATATTGGATTCTGACTGTCGATTATAATGTTGAGGATGTTTCTTTACTCCCCCCACTTCCTACAGACTAAGGCAGTTGCCATGGGAACCCGCATGGGCAAATGCTATGCCTGCCTCTTCGTAGGGTCCGTGGAACAGTCCCTCTTCCGCAGCTACACTGGCACTATCCCCCACCCCTTCCTCCATTATATCGATCACCGTATCGGTGCCACCTCGTGCTCCCAAGAGGAGCTCGAACAGTCCATCAACTTCACTAACACCTTTCACCCCAACCTCAAGTTTCCCTGGACCATCTCTGATACCTCTTTCTCCTTCCTGGACCTCTCTGTCAACATCTCTGGTGACCGCCTCAACTGATATCTATTTCAAGCCCACCGACTCCCACAGCTACCTAGACTACACCTCCTCTCACTGACCTTCCGGCAAGAATGCAATCCCCTACTCCCAATTGCTCCGCCTCCGCTGCATCTGATTCCAAGATGAGGCGTTCACTCCCGAACATCCCAGATGTCCTCTTATTTCAAGGACCGCAACGTCCCCCCTCTTCAGTGGTTGAAAATGCTCTCGACCGCATCTCTTGCATTTCCCGCACCTTGGCCCTCACACTCCTCCCCACAACAAAAACAAAGGCAGAATCCCCCTTGTCCTCACGTATCACCCCACTAACCTCCGGATCTGCCACTTCCGCCACTTGCAATCTGACCCCACAACCAAGGATATATTTTCCTCCCCACCCCTATATGCCTTTCGTAGGGACCACCCTCTCCGTGACTCCTTCGTCCGCTCCGCGCTCCCCATTAATCCCACCACCCCCGGCACCTTTCCCTGCAACCGCAGGAAGTGCCACACCTGCCCCAACACCTTCCCCCTCACCTCCATCTCAGACCCCAAGAAAACCTTCCACATCAGCGGATGTGCAGGTGAACATCTGTTTAATGTGGTATACTGTATCCGCTGTTCCCGATGTGGCCTCCTCTACATCGGGGAAACCAAGCAGAGGCTCGGAGACCACTTTGTAGAGCACCTGTGCTCTGTTTGTGACAAATGACAACACCTCCCAGTCACGAACCACTTCAACTCCCCCTCCCACTCCCTGGATGACCTGTCCATTCTGGACCTCCTTCATTGTCGCAATGACGCCATCCGGAAACTAGAGGAGCAGCACCTCATATTCCACCTCAGGAGCCTACAGCCTGATGGCCTAAATGTGGATTTTACCAGTTTCAAAATCTCCCCACCCCCTGTCTCATCTCCTGACCAAACCTCCCTCTCATCCCTGCCTCCTTGGCCTGACGCAACCTGTCCATCTTCTCTCCCACCTATCCGCCCCTCCCACCTCACTGACCAATCCCCACCACTGCCTACCTGCACTCACCCATCACCATCCCACCTACCTTCCCCAGCCCCACCCCTCCTCTCTATTTATTTCTGAGCTCCCTTCCCCCTCCCCATTTCTGAAGAAGGGTCCCGACCTGAAACATCAACTTTCCTGCTCCTCTGATGCTGCCTGGCCTGCTGTGTTCATCCTGCTCCACACTGTTATATATCTATACCTTCTTCCAGCCTCTCCTGTCCTCCCAACAGCTTACATTTTCACCTGGATCTACACCATCAGCAAACTTAGATACGTTATTGACTTATGAAAGAGGCAAGACAAAAGAAGCAAGACTAATGTAATTTAAAAACAGCTGAAGCCCCAGTACTGAACTCTTGTTGCATTCCATCATTCACTCTCTGCCAACATGAAAATGCCCTGTTTAAGTCTACTCTCTGCTTCCTGTCCATTAATCAAACTTCTTTTCTTTTGATGCTAATCTTTTGCTTCCAACTCCCATGAGCTTGCCAATAAACCTTTTGTGCAGCACTTCACCAATGCTTTTAGGAAATTCAAATATCTTGCATCCATTAGTTCCCTTGTATCTAGCTGTGTTTTCATTTTCAAAACCCCTCCCTGATCATACTATACATTTCTAAATGCAAAAGCATATTCTTTCTGACTTTTTTGCAAGTTCTAAGATTTCTCCTTTTTTCTTGAAACCATCAACTATATTGTCCACATTTCCAACCACATATTATCTACTTCCTTACTCAAATGACCACGCCTCGTGTGTGAATTTTAAGTGTGTGTTAGCTGGACATTCATTTGCTGCGGAGATAACACAACTAAGCCCAACTGGATCCACATCCTTGGATTCCAAAACCAAACAGTGGCTAGCAGTCTTGACTTTTCCTTCCCTACCTTGCAGCAATGTCTTTCTTAAGATAGAGACTTTAATTATTTAAGTAACTATTGCCCAGCCATTAAGTCCACTATAGCAGTTTATTGTGGTTAATGGATGTTAACCTTCGGATGATAAAAACCCAGCGTCTTCTTTTTTAAATGCCGCTTTAAGCCTGGACTTTCAACTCATTTTTACCTTCTCCAAACAAAAACTACAGTGTAAATATTATTGACTACAGCTTTTGCCTATTCAATATAGAACAAAAGCAAATTCCTTGTGAGACTCGGAGTTACCAGAGAATTTGTATAGAAATAAATTTTAGATGCCGGAATTTCAAGCTCCAGTTTAACCATGAGTTTGAGAAAATATCTGGTTTGAATTTGTGAAACACCTCAGCAGTACAATTCCAGACTGTCCTCCCCCGAACTTTTGGTTATGTCTGGAGAGAACATTGAAGTGTGGCACTATCAATACAGGGCTAGCAGCATCTAAAATAAACTCCTTTAAAATGATAAATTAAAATGCCAATGATGGCAGAAAGTGATTTTTTTTTTTAAACCTAAAATACATCAATATTCTAATCCAGATGACTACACTCTAAATACGTAATTTTCAGTTTTTCTCCATTTTAAGCCAATATTTATCTGTCTCTAAACCAATATCATTAAACAAACAGGTGACTTTAGTTCTGAAGAATTGTCACTGAACCAGAAACATTGTCTCTGTTTTGGCTTCAGACCTGCCGAGTTTCTCCAGCAATTTCTATTTTTGCGGTAGATGATTTGATCATTTAGTTCACTAGAGCACTTTGGGAAATGCCAGGGTTACAAAAAATACTCTACAAATGTAAATTTCTTTATATACGTGCCTGTTTTATTGTGGACACCATCACGAGACAGAGCAATAGGTGCGCCCTTGCAGAAACATGGTGTCACAACCACATGATACCACCAGGCCCCTCGATGCTCTCCTGTCTGGATGAGTCAAGGTCACAGAATTGTCCTGCAACTGAAGGAGGCTATTCAGCCCATCATGCTTGCACCAGCTGTATCACCCAGTGTCAATCTCCTGTCTTTCCCCATACCCCTGCACACCATTTCTGTCCAAATAATCATCCAATGCTTTCTTGAAGAGCTCAATTGAACCTACCTCCCTTGCATTTTCAGGCAGTGCATTCCATATTGTACACTGTGTGGAAAATGTTTTTTTTTTCCCTCGCGTCAGACTTGCTTTCACTGCACATCGTTTTAAATCTATTCCTCCTCCTTCTTTCTCCTTTTCCAAGAAGGAACAGCTTCTCCCTGTCTATTCTATCCAGCCCACTCACTATTTTGAAAACCTCTATCAAATCTCCTCTTGGCTGCTTTCTGTCCCAATGACTACCTTCTTCATTGAAGTGTCTTATTGCTGGAACCATTCCCATCTGCACTCTCTCCAACGTGTTCACAACTTTCCTATAACACCGCGCCCAAGATTGTACATAATACTCCAGCTGGGGTCTAACGAGGAGGTAGATCACTCCAGGGTGGGTCAGGTGGTGGTGTGGGGTGAACATGGTGAAGGACTTGCTGTGCAGACACCGGGGAGGGGAAGCTGTGCTTTGTTGGCCTAGCTCCATTTATGCCCGCCCCTTCACCCCACCCTCCACAGACTCCTCCCCAGTCTGGTGTAGCACCTCCACAGGCAGATATTTCCTGTGGCCTTATAAGGCCAGCACATGTCCCAAGCCATGTCTGCACACGTATGTGGGCCAGTTTTGCATAATGGATAATCATCCCATTTATATAAACCAGTGCAGTTAAATACACAGGTAACAATTCTGTAGGAAGATCGTAATCTTGCAGGTTCTGCTGTCTGGAGGTATTGAGCAATGGTTTTTTGCTTTAGCCAGGAAAGGAAGGTGATAATATGTTTGAACAAATAGGGAATTGTATAGAAAAGCTGATGGCACTGTTGTGTTAGTCACTATGACTAAATCCTTTTGCAACAGTTGGTGCTGCATAATTCTCCAGAACAATAAAGAGCAAATGTTGCTATGGTAAGCTACTCCACATTTATAGGGAGATCTGATGGGTTGATCTTTCAAGTATAGCCTTTTGTTAGAAAGTACTCATAATTTACCTGACTCTCTCCTTTCTCCGCATTTGATTTCTGGCTTGGATTTCCAACACATGCAGATGTTTATTTTAGCTTATTCTGCATTGCTTTCACTTTTCCTTTTAAGTTTAAAATATCTATATTTTTAACCTGAGGATGGAAGTGTACTTCCCCTGTAGAATGAAGTGTATTGTGTCATCACTAATGAAGTTCAATGGCAAAAGGCCCATTTAAATGCTTGGACTTTAAGAGAATATTGTCACCTCTGAGTTAGTACTTGGTGCAGACTTCTTGTTGTTTTGTGTAAAGGTCCAGTTTAGTTTCTTTGCTTCTCGCTTAATATGTGACAGCTGTGGGTATTGTGGCTACGATTTTAACTGAGAATAGATGATGCCCTATTTTAATAAAAAATGCCTTTAGAAAGAAAGGACAAGATTTTTCCCTCTAGGCAAAACGTGGTCGGATCCTAAATCCAACTTATTCACAGGACACAATTTTTCACTGAGCTGAACAATTGATGGCCAGCGGGTCGATTCACCATGCAATTTAAGGATGGTAGTGGGACTCCCTAAGCTGGAGGCCAGTTAAGGAGTAATAAACTGCAACTGGGGCCTGAGTGAAATGTGTGTTCACATAGGTTCCGTCCTGTTGACTGGCAATGTCCATGGGGTGCCTGGATTATTGGCCACTCAAAATGCATGGAAATGGGGGGCAAATTCATCTCAATCAAGCCACTGAATAACATTTGAGGGAAAGGCTGCAGATTTTTGTCCACCACCATGGATTTATTTGAGAAATTACTGTCTCCAAGTGTCCACGAGTTTGCATGTGCAATTATTTTGGGAATTGTCCAGGAGAAAATCCTCAGGGAAGGTTCAGTCACAGGGATGCCTTAAGTTGAATGGCCCGATTCTCTGAGGAGCTCCTCCTCCAATCACAGGCTCGTTCTCTCCTGTGCTTGCTACTGATTACGGGTTTAGTACTGTACCAATCCGCAGCAAGCATGGGACAAGAAGCAGCAGTGATTGGAGGATTTATGTAGTGGCAGTTTAAGTTCACAGGGCTGAAGTGGCACAAACTGATGGACTGAGGTGGGGGAAAGGCTGCAGGGATTGATGGGAAGAAGACAGCAGGTGTGCAAAGTTTGGGAGGTCATTTGTTGGTAAGAATTGATGGCTGTGAAAAGAAATGAGCAATTTTAAACCTGACCACAAAGGAATACTCTGCTAACCTGGAGCCACAAAAGTGATGAATTATTTGCAAATAAATATGGAATCTTTAGCTTAAGGCTGCATACTTTATGGGGCAGGAGGAGGCAGTGTGAGGAATCTGGCAAATGCTAGTGTGAAGAACACTGTTGACTATTAAATTTAAACCTGAGACGGAGATTTGAGATACACTGAAAATGTATAGTAACTGCATGGTTGAAAGCTTCTAGCTTTGTGTATGTGCAATGGGAAAGGATTAGCAGTGGTCTCACCGCTCTTTCGAAAGTGTGTTTAAGGGGATAACTTTGTGTATGAAATCCTTTTTTTTAAATAAACCTCTGTTGCTAATTTAGGCCTGTTGTCTTGTGACAATTCAAGTACTGATGTGTATAGGACATCAATGCTTTCCTTGCATATTGTGGCTTTACATTTTGTGGAAGGTTGACCATTATTGAGAACATTGATAGATTGTTCTAATTCTGCTCTTTGAGTCCAAATTCCCCATGTCAGCTCAAAAACAGAAGGTGTTACTATGTTTCAGAGATAGTAGGAACTGCAGATACTGGAGAATCTGAGATAACAAGGTGTAGAGCTGGATGAACACAGCAGGCCAAGCAGCATCAGAGGAGCAGGAAGGCTGATGTTTCAGGCCTAGACCCTTCATCCTTCATCCTTCATCCTTCATCCTTCATGTGTTCATCCAGCTCTACACCTTGTTATCTCAGGTGTTACTATGTGATCGCATCACCTACTAAACAAATTGGTGAGAATGAAAAAGTAGCCCCTGAAAAATCTCACTGGGAGAAGGGAGATATTTTGATGTCGTTCCCAATTCTAAAGAGTACGACTGTGTAGGTTAAAGGCGGGGGTGGAGGAAATCAGAGAAACAGTCTTGGCCCTGGCTACAAGAGCAAATAAGGGCTTCAGAATCAATACACCTCATCTGTTAACTTTTTTTAATAAATCAGGTTTTTTTTAAAAAAAATCGATCTTGTCACAGTGTGGTGCCTTTGGACTGGGGCAAGATCCCCTTTGCAAGGTTGGCTATGGCTTCTGTGGTGGCATGGGCCTCCTACCCACAGGTAGAGAGAGACTCTAATCCTGCCGGCTGTGCTGATTACAACCATCCCTGCTTGTCTGCTACCAGGAAGCTGGCTGCAGGATTTTTCCAATTTATAACCCTGCTGAAATCACACTGACACATCAATATCCTCCATGCCCTCTGAAATGGCTGAGATCACCAGAGCTGAGGAATCGCTATGCTAAGTAGTCCTGTTGTTTTTAGTGCCTGCTCTGATCTTGGCATGGCTAAGTTAATCCCAAGATCTCAATGTTAATGTTATCACATCCGCATGATTGTAGAGTACAGACCGGTGAAGAAACTACTTGCTATAGTATAAATGCAGCTTTGTTCTCTGGTGCCTTGCCTTCTCTTTCCGTTCATTTGACCTTTTGACTACAGTAAAACCTGCTGTTGATCATGTGTTTCCCTCTTGGCCTATCTTGTCATTTAAATGTGTGATTGTATAATGTAAACCTATAAATTGCGACCACTCCCTCATTTAAGTTTAAGCATGTCGACCACATAAACTAACAATTCCCCTTGCTTCCAGAGCTTGTTTGTATCTGTAAAAGGTGCAGCCCATTCAAACCTCAGTGATCACAAAGTACGGCTATTTTTAAAGAGTAAACTGAACCTGGCATTTATGAATTGTGCTGCACCCAAGTGATAAGATTTCTAAAGTATTTTCTCAAGGGCCGCAATCCTTTTCTTAAAAAAAAAAGTTCAATCCTTCCGTCTGTGCTATGATGAAAGGAGCTGATGTCCCCACCTAATGGGTTGGCACCATTGCTTATTTCCTGTCTATATCTTTGAACCAACCTGTGATTTCACAATGTGATTTAAGGATGCAGTTATGACTTGCTAAATAAAGATCGTCATACATAGAACATCTCATCGAGCTCTTTGAGGAGGTGAAGAAAACGGTAAATCAACTTGCCGTGGCTACAGTGTGCATAAACTTCACAAAAACTTTTAACAAAACACCGTCCAGGAGATTATCAGAAAAGGACTGAGAAACTCGGGAAGCAAAGCAAATTGGATGTAATGTTGGTTAGAAGGGAGAAATAAAACAGAGCAGAAAAAGATATTTTAAAGTAAACTAAAAAGAAATCGCTGGGGAAACTCAGCGAGTCTGGCAGCGTCTGTGTAAAGAGAAATAGTGTTAATGTTTCAAGTCTGACATGATTTTTTCTTCCAAAACCACACACTTTCTTCAGAACTGGAACACCTTGGGTGTTCTGAAGAAGGACTATATCAGATGCAAAGCATTAACTCCCAATCTGTCCCCAGATACTGCCTGATTTGTAGAGCTCTTTCTATTTTCATTTCAGAGTTCAAGTGTCTACAGTATTTTGCTTTCATTGGAGTCTTTCAGAGAGTTACGTGTAGTTAGTGATGCCTCTCTGGATGTAGTTCTGTTCACTCTGTGCATGATTGGACTTTGGGAGTCACTAAGAAGTAAAGTGTAGGAACGTTGCCTAATTTTTTTTCTTGCTACCTGTTGACAGACATTGATAACTTTTTTTTGTATCCCTTTTATCGCTGTTTACACCAGTTCATTCATTCTAGCTTATTGAGTAAACCAGCCTTTAGTCTATGGAGTAGAAGATTGTGCAGGGCGTGGCTGCAATTTTCCAATATGCCAAGTGATTCTTGTTGCCTCTCATAGCCCCATGATCCTGGTTTGCTTCACTCCATTAGACTTGATTTGACCCAAGATATTACCAATTTAAAGATCTGTGGCAAATAATTCCATTGGGATGGAGAGGAAAAAAAATCAGTAATGTTTTCCTGTGCAGGAAATATTTGACTATGACCTTAGCAAGCCTTCTCACTTAAAATGCTATCAATTGTGACTAACTGTCGAGAGAATTCACTGTTATATTTGCCCTTTCTCTCTGACAATCTTTTAACAGTCCAACAACAGGATATGCTACTTGGTGGCAGTTAGCCAATTGACACTCCCAGCATAACAAGGCATAGAGCTGGATGAACACAGCAGGCCAAGCAGCATCATAGGAGCAGGAAGGCTGACGTTTCGGGCCTAGACCCTTCTTCAGAAATGAAGG
>NC_063360.1:27142908-27159062 GCF_021869965.1 Rhincodon typus | reverse complement strand
TGAAGGAAAAAACAGAGTTAACACTTCAGGTCCGGTGACCCTTGTTTTGAGGAAGGATCACCGGACCCGAAGCGTTAACTCTGTTTTTCCCTTCACAGAAGCTGCCAGACCTGCTGAGCTTCTCTAGCAACTTTGTTTTTGAACCTAAATTTGGCTTTGTGGGAAAATATTAACAAGGCTGTAATGTATTGTATGAGTTCTGGTCCATTATGAAATTGTTGGTGTCTTTTGACTTGTTTCTGCCGTTATTCTGAATATGAACTGATTATATTCCTTTGCCTGAACAGCTATGAGTGTCGTGATTGATATTTCTCATTGCCTTTTGTAAGAATGGTCTGAAAAAAAACCTCAGGAGAAATAGAGGATGTTAGTTTGCCAACATATTAATCCTGTGCACTGGGACCAGTTCCATTTTTTTTCCACCTCTTCAGCTCTACCTCTGCCACTTGAATAGCTATTAGTACACCCTTCTGTTAGGAAATACTACTGGTTAACTTTGACCCTGTGTTTATTTGCCCAATCAAATTGGTTGTCATACGAACATAGTTTTGGAGCAGCTTGTATGGAAAGAACAATGAATACCTTATACTTTCCTTGAAGTGAATTCATTACATTTTCGTATTGGGTTCAATTATTTCATACTCCATGATGTTGAAATCGTCATACAATTTGCTCTTTATGTACTGTCTTGTCTGTAAATACTGGATCAGTGTTTAGTGGCTGAATTCTAGATCTCTGCAGCTCAGGAGTCTCTAATCCAGTCCACAGTGTGTCTTTATTTTTATTACCTGGGTCAGTCTCATGTCTGACAAACACACACAATCTCCCACCAAATTTTAAGAGTCTCCAAATAAGGCTGCTGAGAAATTGACTTAAGTGGAGTTTCTGTTTTCAGCTATGAAGTGTGTACCCAAAGGTACTTGCCTGGCACCGGAAAAAAAGACGGTACAACGTTCATCAATATTCATCATTCCCCGCCATACCCCCGACTCCAAAAAACTAGGTGTTGGTGGAATTTAAGCAGTTATGACTTCAGAAAAGGTACAGGAGCAGAATTAGGTCAGTTGGCCCATCGAATCTGCTCTGGAGGCTCCAAAGGCCAAAGAGATCATTCTTTTCAGTCAGGAAAATCCTTGCCTGTTCAGAGATTGGTTTTCAGGGTTGTCTGAAAGAAATTGGGAAGAAAGCCCCTGTCCTTTAGAGTGTTGGTCTCCTAGTTTCATTCCTGAACAGACTGGTTAACTATTAATATTATCCTAGAAGACTGTATACCCCTGTCTGACCCCCATATTAAATTGTAAAGAGTAAGGCATGGCTCTGAGCTTCCACTGGCTGGCACAAGTTCTTGCAACCATCAGAGACTCTTATCCCTCCTAGACTTGTCTCCAACACTCAGCAACCCCCATTCTGCTGGCTGCTGTCTTCCTGTACACCCCATTAGGCTGAGCCCTGGAAATGAAATGTTTCGTCTTGTATCTAGCTTCTGTGATTCTTAACACTCAGAACGTACAAGGTTTGAACTTCCTTATTACGCGGACAGCTGCATTCAACGTGATGGTGCATCTTGTACAACTTCCGCGTCTGATGTTTTAAACATTGGAAGCTCAGTGCCACGTTCCAGGCTTACTCACCACCAGCTACTCAATCCAAGCCCAACTTGAAGGACTTCAGTAATGAAGAAGTTCAGTCATGAATCTGGTTTTCTCATAAGTGTCATGAACTCATTTAAGGCATTTTCTCACAATGTTTGTCAATGTTGAAGAAAAATCAAGACTTGATATGTTATCTCAAGTTATCTCTCAGCAGAAGCTACTGGATCTGCTGAGTTTTTCCAGCTCTTTTATTTTTGTTTTAGATTTCCTACATCCACAGTCTTTTGGTTTGATCCTCAGTGATGCATGAGCTAAGAATTTGGATAATGGCCAAAAGTAGTCTTGTTTATTTTTCATTTCAATGAAGCTCAGTTTTGAAATAAACCAGCCACAAAACTTTAGTCTTTGAAACAAACATATTATTTTTCAATTTAATAGAGCACACGAACAGGCCCCTCAGCCCACCAAGCCTGCGCAGATTCTCAATCCTTACCTAGACCCACTACTTATTACCCATGTATTGTTTCTATCCCTCTGTTCGCCTTCTGTTCATGTGTCTATCAAAAAAGCCTTAAACATTGCTAACGTGCCTGCTTCCATCACCTCCGCTGGCAGTGCAGTCCTGGCACCCACCACCCTTTTGGTGAAAAATTGCTCCCCCCACCCCCCACCACCTCACCTTCTTTCCTAAACCTGCCTTCTCACATTAAACCTGTGTCCTCTTGTAGTTGGCCTCTTCACCCTCTGAAAAAGCCTCTGACTATCCACCCTATCTATGTCTCTCATAATTTTGTGGACCCTCTATCAGACTGCACTTCAACCTCCACCCTTCCAGTGAAAACAATCAGAGTTTCTCCAAACTCTCCCCACAACTAAAACCCTCCAGGCCAGGCAACATCTTGGTAAACCTCCTCTGCACCCTGTCCAAAGTATCCATGTCCTGTGGTGGTGTGACAACCAGAACTGCGCGCAATATTCCAAATATGGCCTAACCAAAGTTTTATGCAGCTGTAACGTAACTTTCCAACTTTACATTCGATGCCTGGGCCGACGACAGCAAGCGTGCCTTTTCTGAAGAAGGGTCCCGACCTGAAGCATCAACATTCCTGCTCCTCTGATGCTGCCTGGCCTGCTGTGTTCCTCCAGCTCCACACTGTGTTATCTCTGACTCCAGCATCGGTAGTTCTTACTATCTCTAAGCGTGCTGTTATGCCTTCTTGTTCACTTTATCCACCTGTGTTGCCACTTTCAGGGATCTGTGGACCTATACGTTCAGATCCCACATATGTCAATGCTGTGAAGAGTTCTGCCACTTATTGTATAATTTAGACCTGAATTGTTTTGATATTTTCTAATCAACCTGTTCAGATCTGATACATCTCCAGAACAGGTAGGACTAGAACCTAGGCCACCTGGTTGGGATACTACTCTGCCCCACAAGAGTCCTTTAATATATTAATAGTAATTAAACACTTAAGTAAAAATCACATGCAAAGGTTAATGTAGGTGATGGTTAAAGATAATTAAAGTACTGAAATGAATTTCCCCTTGAGTCCCACTGCGTGCAGGTGTGTAATAACATCTCTGAACAGGTTGATTAGGAAAATAGTGTTAAATAAAAATTTCCAACATACTGCTGCAGGTCCATAACTCGCACATCCTACTTGCCTTTTTGTGGTACAGTATTTTTGCCCTGACTCTGGCAAGTTTGAAGCCATGGAGAATACTTGCAGAAGCCCACACATAATGCCACTGAGCACCCCCACTGTTCAATGTGAGGGATCAAGTCACTTGGTATACAGGTGATCTCCAATACTACCTGCAAAAAAAAAGTCTGAAACTGACATCCTTGGGTCTTGCTCTTAAGCCAAGATTGAAGATATTGAGCAGGCTGGGATATTCTGGACGGCCTTACTTAAACTCCTAAAACCTGTTCTGGGAAATGGCACCATCATCCAAGCCTGCCCACTCTGCATTTAGCTAGATTGGCTGATATCTGCATTCATGCATTCACTAAGGGCCCTTCGTTATATTCAACTGATCTGAAATCTTGAGCTAATTCCATCGCCAGCCTGGTCAATCTAGTAATGTTGAGCAGCACAGTCTTTATTTTCCCTGTCAGCATGCAGATGTTTATTTTAAATTGCATTTTATTGGGTCAAGCTCCAGCATGTGTTTTTATTTCTTTCCATGTGAGTGTTCTCATGGATTGGCTGGGCAACATCAGTTGGTTCCACGATGTTATTACACAGCTGTGGAGCAGATGGGACTTGAACCTGGGTCTCCTGGCTCAGTGGTAGGGACATTACCACTCTACCAGAAGCATTCTATAGGCCATGCCTCAAGGACTTTAATCGATGGGAAAATAATTTGGGATTGCTTTGTCAATTATCTGCAAAGGATTGCGTTCCACCATCTTAATGAATCAACAGGAATTTGCAATTATCTAGTACCTTCTAACATTCCTGGCCTTGTGATGTGCTGCGTCATAGACCACCCTCCAAAAAAGAATTTGTAGCATTTCTTCATTGTTCTAAACAGATATCAACAAATGAAAGCTTAACTTTACCATCTGCCTGTCTTCAACAATATGCAAGTTACTTTTACAAGATTCTGCTTAGAGGATGAGCTCCTGCCAGGCTCAAGCTGCACTTTAGCGATGACTTCATGCAGAATTGGCAAGTGAATCAATTGCCTTGTTGTTTGCTGTTGAGTCTGCCCAATTGTATTGACCTTGTCTCAGGCTTCGTGTTCTACAGTCACCTACTTGTGATTAAACACCCTGGCTCCATCTCATTCATGGCACAAACGCTTCTTAAAAAAATGTCCCACTCGAACTTGGCAGTCACCCTGGATTACAAGGCCAGCATCTTGCCTAAGACTGCCAACAGCTGCCCGCTGAAGGCTGTAACCAGCCAACAGTCTGATGTTTCCAAGTAACTAACAGTGTTCTGGGAAATAAAGGCTGTGCTGAGCTTTTCACAGCAACGCGTTCAACTGAAATTACTACTGCTAGTGAGGCACAATGAAAGCTCAACAATCAGCACCTTGTATTTCAACTCTGGGCTAACGCTGAGTTCCACAAGCTTGATCATAACCTCTGCCTACATCTTATTCTGTGTTATGTGTAGTGTTTTTTGTTTGTCTTACTGAATTGGTCATCTTTTGGTTCTTTCTTTATCCCTTCATGTCGCACTCTGATGGTTTTTATGCAAAAAATCACACCTGATTTGGGTGGAACTATTTTTCTTCATTATATCTGGTGCCACTGTTTGGCTTTTGCATCTTAGAGTCTTTTATTTAGTCTAGTCTGGCCTCCCTTTTATTGCAAACCTTCCCCTCTGCCTTTAACTGGCTTAAAAACTCCTGCTTTTCTGGTTGGTGAAAGGCCATTGACCTGAAATGTTACATCTGTGTAGATGCTGTCTGACAATGAGATATTCCACTATTTTTGTTTCGGTTTTCATCACCCAGGGTGTTTTTGCTTTTGAATAAACATGTAGCTGACTCTTCTGTACTTGTAGGCTTTGAGACTTGTAGGCAAAACCAGGGTTGATTGTGCAGCCCTAATTGCTGTTGTGAAGATGGCAATGAGCTGCAGCCTTGAATATAACTAAGTGGCTTGTTATTTGAGGGTAGCTGAGAATTATCCATGTTGAGAATCACTCTAATGCAAGGCTTTGCGCTCCACCTTTTTGAAGTACCAGTGTCAACAAATGGGATCAAATCTTGGATTGATGCAGAGATCCTGATCTGGGTGTGTCTCAAGGATGTTTGTAGTTAGATCCCTCCTTTTGTCTCTGTAGATTTAGTTGGTCTGAGGTGCGATGCAACAGAAGTGATGTTATAATAGCTCTAATGTCCTTGAATCAGGCAGGGCAAAAAAAAGGCTGTAACTCCTGATTATTATTCAATGACCTCTGTTCAAATGTGCATCAACAAGATTGGGTTAAATTGTGACACCCCTCACTGTAAAATGGGCTATTAATACTCCCTATTGAGGTTTAATGTTGGATGACAATGGGAGAGGAGCCAGCTGTTATTGAATAGTGCACCAACCATAAATTCACAGCTTCACAAGATAGGCAGAAAAATAGAATCTTATTTCTCTCTTTCTGGAAAGAGGCTCAAAATTACTTCTAGCTGTGGACTCCAAATGCACCATGCATTAATTGATGGCTTGTTAATGTAATTTCACTATTAAGAAAAGTATAGCTCTTGTATAATAATAGCTAGAGACTCATGCTTGCACAGTTCTGTACCCTAGCTGTTACATATGAATCCACGATATTGACTGTTTTCTTCAGCTGATTAACTAACTGTTGAATGTTTTGCAGGTTATCATTTTATTCCGGCCACTCCTCGTTTGGAATGTACTGCATGGTATTTCTTTCAGTAAGTAGCCATATGATTTCTTCATTGAAATTACTAGCTTCTATTAAAGCAGCTGTTTGTTTCATGTTGTGTTGTTCCCAATAACTAAATGTTGTAGACACAAACAAGACAGGGCATACCACGCAAGTTGTGCATTGAGATCCCATGGAAGTCCTGGCACACTGATTGTGGAAGAATTGCACATCATTGGGGCAGCACGGTGGCTCAGTGGTTAGCACTGCTGTCTCACAGCACCAGGGACCCAGGTTCAATTCCAGCCTCGGACAACTGTCTGTGTGGAGTTTGCATATTCTCCGGGTGCTCCGGTTTCCTCCCACAGTCCAAAGGTGTGCAGGGTAGGTGGATTGGCCATGCTAAATTGCCCGTAGTGCCCATGGATGTTTAGGTTAGGTGGGTTAGATGTGGGGAAATCAGGCGTAGGGGAAGGGTCTGGGTGGGATGCTCTTTGGAGGGGTGGTGTGGACTTGTTGGGTCGAATAGCCTGTTTCCGCACTGTAGGGATTCCATGGTTCCATTCCATTCCATGATTCCAAAAGTTGAAACTTCCTATAGGCAAGCCTTGCTTCTCAGGACTGAGAGAGTATCAAACAGTTCTGACCTACTTAATTGGATAGTTACCTAAGAAATAGAATAGGCAGAAAAGTCCTAGCCTAATGTCTGTGTAAATATATAACTGACCATACAATCTCTCACATTCGAACTACCTTAGCCAATTAACCACTAGCATCCACTTACATCCTTCAATCAGTGCCAACTACCCATGTGCCACATAACTTTGTTGTAAACCGTGTTATATATCTGTTTATTTTTATTTTACCTTAATACATTTTTTCTCCACCTTGCCACTTATCTCACATGTTCCACCATTCATCCACTCCCCTATTCACATTGGACATTTTTCACTTGCTTTCAGGCAGCTAGTGCTGTTAAAACGGGGCGAGTCCACCCCTTTCACTCCCATCATAATGCTACTTTGCTACATTGAAATCTCCAGTGCACAGCTGCTTTGCTTTTCTAAAGAAGTTGGGATCAGGAGATAGAGCCAGAAATCAAAGGTAGGACAGAAGCGGCAATCTGACCATCGCTTCACCACAGGACATCTAGGCTAAGAGACCTGTATATAGTAGGTGAGTCAATATTAGGAATACGCACCTATCTGCCATGATCACAGAATCAGCACATTGTTACAATGCAGAACAAGGCCATTCAGCCAACCATAACTGCACCAGAGGTTACCTAGTACCAATCTCCTGCCTTTGCCTTTTCCTCCATATCCCTGCACACCCCTTCTATCCAAATAATCATCCTATGCTTTCCTGAAAGCTTCAACTGAAGCAATCTTCACCACATTTCCTGGCATTGCATTCCATGGGTGGCATGGTGGCTCAGTGGTTAGCACAGCTGCCTCACAGCGCCAGGGGCCCGGGTTTGATTCCATCCTCAGGTGACTGTCCACATGGCCATTCTCCCCGTGTCTGGGTGGGTTTCCTCCAGGTACTCTGGTTTCCTCCCTCAGTCCAAAGGTGTGCAGTCTAGGTGGATTGGCTGTGCAAAATTGACCATAGTGTCCAGGGATGTGTAAATTAGGTGAGTTACAGGGGAATGGTTCTGAGTGGGATGCTCTGAGGGTCAGTGTGGACTTGTTGGGCTGAAGGGCCTGTTTCCACACTGTAGGGGTTCTAAGTCAGTGGTACCATGGACGATTAAAATGTTTCCAGTCTGCAAGTTGTTTCAAAAACCTTTGTTTGTTTGTTTATTTCAATACAATTGAGATGTTCAGCACAACTTTGGATTGCAGGGGTCCATGGTTTGGTTCCATGCTTACTGGACTATTGCCATGTTGAGGGTTTCAAATTCTTGCCTGAGCCCTACACTTGGACACGATATAAAAGCATCCAAACCCACCATTACTCTGGTTTCCAATTCCAGGCACCAGGAATATGTGAAGATTTAAGGAGTTTTATTAGATTGGCTCAAGGTATAAAGGATTACAGAGAAATTGAGGTGGCTGTCCTAAAAACCAAGTAGCCCAAAGGGATTTGATAGAGGTGTATAAAATTTATGAAAGGTTTAAATAAATAAATAGAAACTGTGTTTCCAGTAGCAGAAAGATTGATAGTTGGATGACCCAGAATTAACTTTATTTAAATGAATTGGCAAAAGAACCTGAGGTCAACGTGAGGAGAAATGTTTACATAGAGTGGTTTGGAGTTGGAATGCAGTCCCTTCCTGAAATTGAGGTGGGCACAGATTTAAATTAGCGTTCAAAAGGAAATTGGATAAGTGCATGGAGAAACCAAAATACAGGGAGAACAAGGTTTTTTAGAGGTGGGAGGGAGTGGTTCTCCATGCTGGGTGTGGCTGGATTTCTGTTTTGAAAGGACTTGCTCAGACTCAATGACCAAATGGTTTCTCTTTTCCTTTTCATTCGTGGGATATGAATGCCACTGGCTTTTATTGCCCAGAGGGCAGTTAAGAGTCAACCATATTTATGTGGGTCTGGAGTCACATGTATTCCAGATCGGGTAACAATGATAGTTACCTTCCCTAAAGGATATTAGCAAACCAGATGGGGTTTTTCCCCCAACGATCAACAATGGTTTCAATGGTCATTGTTAGACTCTTCATTCCAAATTTTTTTATTGAATTTAAACTTCTTCATCTGCCATAGGTGGGATTCCAACCAGAGTCCCCAGACGTTACATGGGCCTCTGGATTAATAATAGTCTAATGATAATGCCACTAGGCCAAAGCCTCTCCTATCTGTGCTGCGTTATTCTAGTGGACTTACAACCCACTGCAAAGGTGCTCAACTGAATCTGAAGAGTTAAATAGGGATGGAGCAAATTGAAAGAAGAGAGACAAGGCCCCCATGGAAGAGAAAAGCACAAGGGCCCATGACGTGTTTCCCTGCCTCTGCTTGGGCCTGTAATCTCGCAATTGGTCCGTATTCATTTTTGTTGTAGTTTTCCTGCCCGTGGCTTCATCGACTTGTAACTTGCAGACTCATGTCCAATTTTGTGCAGGAATTGGCTGGACTGCTTTAGTCAAAGAGGTGGCAATAAATAGAAAAACATAAAGGAATATACAGCCAATCATGGTGGAAGAGATTAGATGGTTTGACCGAGCACTTAGCTGAGAAAAGTTCTTAATGAGAGGGAGAATAGAGTAGAGATGGAATTTCTGGTGTCAAAGTCAGGAAAGGCGCTAGCACCAGTGATGAAGCTAAGCATAGGACAAGCTTACTCTGAACCTCAGTAACACCTTTTGGGCGAGTTTGTGACTTGACTCATGTGATCTTAGCCTTTTACAATTCCTTTTTCAAGGTAGCATCAAGTTCCGATTGAGGCAATCTCTGAACTATGCAAGAATTGTTGAAACTCATCCCACTTGAGAGAATTACAGCCAAATTTCCCACCATCTGACTTGATTTATAAATTTGCAATATAATTTTCAGGCTGCTGGACTCAATTGCTCCTCTTCAGTGGCAATTATCTGCTGAGCCAGCTTTCCTGTGTGACTTGGCCTTCATTTCTTCAGCTGTTATAAAACTTGAACTTCAAATAGAAAAGGCCTTGTCTATTTTGCGCAGTCTCACTTGATTTGGTCAACCTGCTGTTAATCTCTGCCAGTCTATGTGGTCATGTCTTTCCATCTGTCTCTGTTTGACTAATCACAACTGAGTTGCTTTGTGATATTCTGAATTCTCAAAACCTGTCAGTGACAATGCAGTCAAATGTATTGTGGAGGCAAGGAGTTTTCCAAAAATAGTAAACCAATGTAGGTCAGAGAGTTGAGGGATATATAGCTTAACAGTATAGAAGACGGGGGAGGTCAATTGCCAATTGGGCCAAGTGATTAAAATGGCAATCTGTCATCAAGATTATAGGGAAATAGGAATGGTTGAAGTTTGTAAAGAATTTCATTGTCTTAAGGTTCTTGAAAGGATTGAGTGAAAATAGAGGAGAAGACGAGGATAGAAAGTACATGGGAACACTGCAACCCCCCCCCCCCCCCCCCCCGCCCCGCCACCTCCCTCCTTCCAGAGCCACTCACCATCCTGATATGGTAACAAATCTCTGTTCCTTGTATCAAAACCCTGAAACACTCTCCTTAACAGCACTGAGAGTACTGTCCCCAGATGGACTGCAGCAGTTCAAGGTGATGGCTCACCGTTGTTTTTCAGCGAGTTGATGAAAACTCTAGCCTTGCCCACAATGTCCACATCCTAAGTAATTAAAGAATGACTCCATTTCAGTGTTATATACTAATGTAATAAGTGGCTGTCTCTATCTCAATGCAATAGAGTCATAGAGATATGCAACATGGAAACAGACCCTTCAATCAGACTCGTCTATGCCAACCAGATATTCTACATTAACTTTGTCCCATTTGCCAGCATTTGGCCCATATCCCTCTCAACCCTTGTTAATCATATAGCCATCCAGATGCCTTTTAAATGTTGTAATTGTACCAGTCTCCACCTTCTCTGGCATCTCCGTCCATACATGCACTACTGTCTATGTGAAAAAGTTGCCCCTTAGGTCCCTTTTAAATCTTTCCCCTCTCTCCTTAAACCTGTGCCCTCCAGATTTGGACTACCCTGGGGATAGACCTTGACTATTTACCCTATCCATGCTCCGCATGCTTTTATAAACTTGCACAACGTAATATATTAGGGCTATGGAGAGGAAATAGTCTGTGTACAATGTTATGTTTTCAAGTTGATCTACAAGAAAGCAATGCCCCATGTGCACTTCAGAGAGGTTCATAGAAAGGTTGTAACTGATCCCTCACTCAGCTACTGTTGCTTTTGAAATATTAGCAAGAATTCAGTCATTTTCTCAATGACATAAGAGGCAGGAATGCTGTTTCCCACCATATTCCAATTCCAATCGACTTACCCAGCATAATTAATTATAACAGATCAACCCTAGGGTTAGGTCATTCTGATATAGATTACAATGATGCAGCTTTGGAATTTATGGATCTCTACAAGGTTGAGGTTCTGTTTGGTGTCAATATTTGATTGCTGTGCATTGTAAACATACAATAAGTTAGGAGATAACAAGGTGTAGAGCTGGATGAACCCAGCAGGCCAAACAGCATCAAAAGAGCAGGAAAGCTGACGTTTCGGGTCTGGACCCTTCTTCAGAAATGGGGGAGGGGAAAGGAATTCTGAAATAAATAGGGAGAGAGGGGGAGGCAGGTGGAAGATGGATAAAGGAGCAGATAGATGGAGAGGAGACAGACAGGTCAAGGAGGCAGGGATGGAGCCAGTAAAGGTGAGTGTAGGTGGGGAGTTAGGGTGGGGTTGGTCAGTCCAGGGAGGATGGACAGGTCAAGGAGGTGGGATGAGGCTGGTAGGTAGGAGGTGCGAGGAGGGGATAGGTGGGAGAAAGGACGGACAGGTTAGGGAGGCAGGGACGAGTTGGGCTGGTTTTGGGATGTGGTAGGGGGAGGGGAGATTTTGAAGCATTGGGCTGCAGGGTTCCCATGTGAAATATGAGGCGCTGTTCCTGCAACCTTCAGGTGGCATCGCTGTGGCACTGGAGGAGGCCCAGGATGGACATGTCGTCCGGGGAGTTGAAGTGGTTCACTACTGGAATGAAGTGGTTCACGACTGGGAGGTGCAGTCGTTTGTCGCGAACCGAGCATAGGTGTTCCACAAAGCGGTCTCCAAGCCTCTGCTTGGTTTCCCCGATGTAGAGGAGGCCACATCGGGAACAGCGGATACAGTATACCACATTAGCAGATGTGCAGGTGAACATCTGTTTGATGTGGAAAGTCTTCTTGGGGCCTGGGATGGGGGTGAGGGGGGAGTTAATGTGTCACTGCCCATCCTCAGCTTCTTAAGCCTCCTTCACATATCTCTTAATCACACCAACAGCCCCGCCATATTTGCTCTGTTCCACCTTTAATCAGCTGGGTTATGGATATCTTTTGAACTCACAGTCCTTAATAGTATTCCCTTAGTATGAACTGCTGTTCTGTCAGTTGTACTGTTGCCTCTTGAGCGAGAAATGTTGTAGGTTCGATCCACACTCTGCAGATGTGACATACTATCCCTTCTGGGGAGTGGCGAAAGAGTGCTACCTGTTTGGGTGAGAGGCTATGCCAAGGCCCCATCTGTCTCAGGTGAATGGAAAAGATCCCTTGGTGCTATTTTGAAAAAGAGCAAGCTGGTCTCCCTCATTTCCTGGCCCACAGTTATCCTCCAACTAACATCCCTCAGGACAGATGATCCAGTCATTATAAGACCATAGGAAATAGGAACTGGCCTATGGGTCCTCAAACCTGCTCCACTATTCATTAGGATCATGGCTGATCTGACATTTTTCATATTCACTTTCCTGACCTTTCCCCATAACCCTTGATTCCCCAACTGATCAAGAATCTGTCAACCTCAGCCTTAAACATAGACAAGGACTCTGCCTCCAACAGCTGTCTCTGGCAAGAAGTTGCAGACACACTCAACCCTCTGAGCGAAAATTCTCCTTACCTCAGTCTTCAATTGGCACCCCATTATTCTGAGACAGTGTCCTCTGTTCCTAGACTCTCACATAAGGGGAAACATCATCTCTGTATTTACTTTTGTCAATCCTGTAATCCCTGTTATCTCCTTGACCATTATCTCATTGTTTGTGGGCTTGTGGGACTACACTTCAAAAGTACACAATTACAAAATCCTTTTCAGCAAAGGTCCTGAGATTATGAAAAGAGCTGTATATTTACTTTTCCTACTTTCTTCTTTCCTTTAATTTCACCAGACCGGTTGTCTTAGTCCCTCATTCTCAATATGTTTCTTTATTAGTGGCTTTTGTCACCTCCTCAAGTTTACTTCTTCTTCTTCTATTACAGTGGCTTTTAATGCATATTTCCCTGAATAGACAACATATTATGATTATCTTCCATAAATCAGAGGAAAACATTACATTGGGCAGTTCAGAAATTCATTCACAAGCAGACATTAAGCACAGCTATGGAAATGCAGCAAAGGTGTGTGTGTGTGTGGAGAAGTGCTGGAAACACTCAGCAGGTCGGGCAGCATCTGTGGAGAAAGAGAAATCCTTTCACCAGAACCCTTCATTTCATCAAGCTGAAATATAAACACTGTTGCTCTCATGATGAAATCCATTTCCGGCATTCTGTGAGAATAAAATACTTTCAGAATGTGAACTTCCAAGTGTGGTTTGGTAGCAACCTTCAGTTCAGCCCTGCAATAGAGTAAGGTCTTGGAACATGTTTTTTTGGTTAGTCCCTCAGAACTGTTCACAGGTCACTGATGACCAGTTTTGGAGACACAGTTTACGCAGACAGAAACAGTGGTCAACTCCAGTGTTTGGGGTGCTGATTTTTTTTTTTTTTTTGAAACTGTCCTGCAAGGAAGAAGTCAAGAGCAGTCAGAGTGGAACAGCACAGAAACAGACCCTTTGGTCCAACTCGTCCATACTGACCACATATCCTAAAGTAATCTTGTCCCATTTGCCAGCATTTGGACCATTACCCTCTAAACCCTTCCTATTCATGTACCCATCCAGATGCCTTTTAAATGGTGCAATTGTACCAGCCTCCTCCACCACCTCTGGCAGCTCATTCCATATACACACCACCCTCTGTGTGAAAAAGTTGCCCCTTAGGTTCCTTTTAAATCTTTCCCCTCTCACCTTTAAACCTGTGCCCTCTAGTTTTGGACTCCCCTACCCTGAGAAAAGACCTTGGCTATTCACTCTATCCACGCCTTCATGATTTTATAAACCTCTGTAAGGTCACCCTTCAGCCTGTGACGCTCCAGGGAAAATAGCCCTAGCCTATTTAGCCTCTCTCCATAGCTCAAACACTCCAACCCAGCAAAATCCTTGTAAATCTTTTCTGCACGCTTTCAAGTTTAACGTCTTTCAAAAGCAAGGAGACGAGCAGTTGACTGGCAGTGAAAGAAATGGAATGGTTTTCTGGCTCAGTGTTAGCGGAAGCTGTGAGAGGCTTGCAAAAGCCTGTAAAGCATTAATAGTGCAGTGCAGCTGAGAAAGTGTTTGCCTCCGATTGGAGATTAGAGCTCAGAATACACTGAGGGCAGATCTAGCTGTTACTGAAAATCTGGAATTGTGCCAGTGAATAAATACTGGAGCGCAGTATTGGAGTCCAGGGCAACTTGAACCCTTGACCAAGAGTGCGTTCAACCAGAACGGGAGCAGTTGTTGAGGTAGTCCATTGCAGAATAGCTCTCGAGCAGGCGTTTGAAGGTCACATTGGCAAAAATGAGGAATGGTAATGCTTTGTGAAATTTAATGAAATTTGATGTCATTATTACCTAGGGGAAGCTGCAAAGAAATCCATGGGTTCTATTGTGGTGGTAATTGAAATTTCATGGATGCAGTGGGATGTTTGATTGCAGCATATTATCTATGTTTTTGCCACATGTTAATTTTGGGTGTTGTGATAAGTTCCACATCTTTGCAGATTGTGTTACTGTTCGAATTTGTTGTTTGTTTGTTCAAAACTGTGGAATCTTGCGACTTTATTCTCTTAGTAATTTCCCTGGATCTCTCCTGGTCTGCTTTTAAAAATAAAGATTATCGGTCCCTTAACAGGTTGTAACCTGATTTGGTGATCTCACCCACAACAGTAACACTCTCCGCAGATGCTACCTGATCTGCCAAGGATTTTTAGCATTTTCTGCGTTTTATTCCAGATGCTCAATGTGCAATATTTTTCTTTTGCGACACTGGAAATATTGTCCCTGGGATAGAAAGTATGCTTTCTGTGAGGGCTTAAATAAGTTTTTCTTTGTGTTGTTAACAAACTGTTGGGAAGAAAAGAGTGTTTTATCGCATGTAGGTTGGAACTTGCCCCAACTGGCCCATCTCACCAGACCACTAAATGCCTTTTGCTTGTTGGCTCGAGATGTATATATTCTGTTGTGAATTTGGTTTTGTTTACATTGACCTTTAAATCATTTTCTTGCTGGATTTAACCCAGTACATAAATCAAATCTATTGGCAAGCCTGAATCCCTGTTTTCTTCAGTACATTTTAACTAAGGTATGAATTTGATGGAAAGCCAGCAAATCCTGAGTGCACACATGTGGGTAAACAGCACATTCCAACATGTTCGTACATTTTCCTGGACTCCTGAAGCCAATCTTCAACATCAGCAATACTTCTGAGTAGCACAATGCCTAAGATTATGATCCTTTTGTTGTTAAGGCAAATCATTCTTTGTGTGCTGTGATTTATTAATTGACTTTAATTTTATTTTTAATTAAATTCTCAGTGTTTGCTACAATTGTTGAGAGTACTTTCTTGTTCGGGGGATATGGCAATGTAGTGGTAATATAACTGGGCTACAAATCCAAAGGTACAGGCTAATGCTCTGGGGGGCGGGGGGGGCATAGGTTCAAATTTGTCTGCAGAATCTGATGGAATTTAAATTCCATTCATAAATCTGGAATAAAAAAGTTAAACATTATGTCTCTCTTTAACAAAGTCCAAAAGGTTAACACTTTGAGTGCATTAAGAAATGTGGCCATGTTACAAGGACTTGGAGTGTCAACCAGGAGCTTGTAGGAGACTAGGAGACTGACCTGAGGCTAGTGTGCTTCTAACAGTTTCTGTGGTAATGTAGATCTTTTAATGTCACTTGTAAATGGTTGCAGTCATGCAATAAATCTCCTCCTTCTGACTTTTCTAGTTAGACCAGAACGATGCCTGTACTCATTTCACTTCTGGATTTGAGCAAACCACACATTTAGTGGTCATCTGTCCCATAAAATTAGTGTCAGTCATAGTGACTGTGAAAACTTCATTAACTTATTGTAAAAGCCCATCTGGTTTCCAGGGAAGGAAATCTGCTGTTCTTGTACAAAAACGGAAGTTGCTGGAAAAGCTCATCAGGTCTGGCAGCATCAGTGAAAGAAAAAAAGCAAGAGTTAACAGTTCAGGTCCAGTGACCCTTCCTCAGAACTCTCCCTGTTCTGTCTGGCCTGTGTGTGACTTCAGATCCACAACAGTATAGTTGAGTCTTAACTGCCCTCTGAAATGGCCCAGCCAGTCGCTACATTCAACAACAACTGGGGATGGAAAGTGAATATTGACCTTTCCTACATCTCGCACATCCAATGAAAGATTAAAGAAAACCTCAAAAACCTGGTTCAGAGATGTTAGGAAC
>NC_063360.1:27088681-27132908 GCF_021869965.1 Rhincodon typus | reverse complement strand
TTTTCTGATGAAGGGTCTAGGCCCGAAACGTCAGCCTTTCTGCTCCTATGATGCTGCTTGGCCTGCTGTGTTCATCCAGCTCTGCACCTTGTTGTCTTGGATTCTCCAGCATCTGCAGTTCCTACTATCTCCATCAGTGACCTACTTGGGCCACTGACCCTTGAGTCGAATGGGGTTTTGTGCCACAGTGGTAGTGTCCCTACCTCAGAGTCACATGTCCAGGTTCAAGTCCCACCCATTCCAGAGGTGTGTCATAACATGTCTGAATAGGTTGATGAAAAATGTAAAAACCCTTCAGTAGTTAATTAATGCCCACTTAATGGTCTTACCTCCCCTCGCCATTGATCTGATTTTTCACCTCCTGCCCAAAGGCATAAAGTGTCTGGTTTCCTCGTGGGTAACCTATCTGCCAGTTTATGGGGGGTGGGCTTACTCCACTTGTCACAATCAAGGATTTGGGGAGGGGGTGATAAATGACTGTTGAATGCCACAGCTGTCCTTGCATCTAACTCTGTCCCTTTCCCTGTGATCCCCTTTTTAAAAACAATATCCACTCACTTTGCCATTTCAGTCCCTTGGTGGTTTCCCAGCCTGGGCTTCTAGCATCTATCCCCATGTCCTAGGTGGGACTTTAGTGGTGAGGTTCCTAACTGCACAATAGGGCTTATAAGTTAGTGCCTTCAGTATCTAATTGGTACTTGATCTTGCCAACATACTGACTGGTGGTGGCAAGGAGTTAACCATTCCTGAAGTTGCCAGCCCCCACACTTAGTGTACCGAGCACTAAATCCCAGTGTTAGTCATGAAATACTGATTTCTGTGTAGCTTCGAACACCCTGCGCCTTATGCAAATATGTCCAGCAACTAAAAGCCCCAACCATCTGTAATGTCTCAGAGGTGGTACAATGGAAAGTGAGCCCTGCTATTCCCAGACCTATCTTAAAAATTAAAGGTTTTGAGGTACACAGAATTCCTCAGTTTACCTGTCTTTTAGAACTGGATTAGCAGAAAGTACAGACCAAAATTCTGAATTGCTAATAAACAGTTATTAACCTGTAGTCAGAATCTATGAACTGTTGTCATATAACTCTGCTGGTAAAACTTCAACGCCTCATAATTATATACATAGTCAGGCAAAAAATTACTGTCATGGGTGGAGAACAAAACCAGGGAGGCAGTGCAGTGGCATTATCCATAATGTTTGCTGAGATGAACCTTGCTTACCAGGACTTTCTGTTTATCAATCTCTCTTCTTCACATTACCTTTCAGTGTCTTGCAGGAGGCACCGAGCAACTAGTGAACTAATTATGAAGTTATGATTAAAAGCCATAGTTTACAACAACTGGTGAAGGAAAACAAATAGGCTCGCTGCAGATATCAGGGATTGTTTTTAACTACAGACACACCACCTGCCCTTTAAGAGGTCTAATGGCTTTTGGCCGTATCATTTACTACCTGAGAACCAATCATATAGTTGTTTGCAAGTAGAAGGCCTTTGTCATCAACAACAGGTCACAATTTCATTAGCTACTTGTTGCTGGTCAAATCTCACTTTGTACACAGGCTGTCTGCAATAACATACCCCACTGCTTGAATAAGCAGCAGTTTAAACAGCACTGACAATGGAGTATTTTTAAAAAGTGAAGCGATCCGTCTCACAATCCTTGGCTTTAAAACAGCCTATTTCCCATTTCAGGTCAGGCTTCGGGGTAATCCAGTTCTGAGGAAGGGTCACCGGACCCAAAACGTTAATTCTGTTTTTTTTCCTTCACGGGTGCTGCCAGACCTGCTGAGCTTTTCCAGCAACTTGGTTTTTGTTCCTGATTCACAGCATCTGCAGTTCTTTTGGTTTTTTATTTCGGCGTAATCAAGATGAACAACAGGAAAAAAAAAGTTGTGTTTGTAACAGCTGCTGCATTTTTTTTTTTTTTTTTTTTTTTTTGAAGGCTATTTCAGTGTTGGAGCTGATTTCAGCGCATTCTAGGGGCAATAATTACCATTTTATAAGCTGTTGCATTGTTTTAGAACTTTGGGAGGAAAAAATGATCAAAACAATGGCACTTTTTTAAAAAAAAATGAAGGGAGACAAAGCCAGTGAGCACATGGTGGCAAGTGAATCGATGGAGAAAGAAGAACCTCTGGACATTGGAGTTTGTCTAAGAAAAATAAACAAACAGCGAAATTCACAGCTGGCCTTGGAGAAATCTGTGTGGGGAGATCATAGCAGGGGAGCAGCTAAGTGGCTAGTGTCCTTTTTGTAAATCTGCAATGGTGAGTAGAGTGGGTTCTTTTTTGATTATGTTTTATTGAGATTTGTCCCTTGATTAAACTTTTAAAAATATAAAATGTAAGTACTAAGTTAGCCTGGAGCAGTGGTTTTAAAGCAGTAAGACTGTTATTTTCTGGGTCTGTAGATTGTAAGGGTGCAAAGATGGCCTTTAGTAGAGTGATGTGCTCTTCCTGCTAGATGTGGGAGATTAGGGAGAGTTTCCATGTTACTGATGATTATGTCTGCAGGAAATGTGTGCTTGGTTACAAATCCTATGGGATTGCATGGTTTGGTTGGAATGGCAGTTCGAGGCAATGAGGAATTTACAGGAGCTAGGGGGTGTGATGGATGGCAGTTGCAGGAAGAGAGATAAACTGAAGGTTAGATCACCTGCAATAGAGGGAGAACTAGCTATTTTGATACAGAACTTGCTGAAACGTAGAAGACCGAGGGTGATGGTGGTGGAGGGTTGCTTTTCAGAGTGGAAGCCTGTGACCAGCAGTGTGCCACGAGGATTGGTGCTGGGTCCACAGCTTTTTATTATTTATATAAATGATATACATGTAAATGTAAGAGGTATGGTTAATAAGTTTGCAGATGACACCAAAATTGGAGGTGTACCAGAGAGCGAAGGAGGTTACCTTGGAGTACATTGGGATCTTGGTCAGATAGGCCAATGGGCTAATGGGCCCAAGAGTAGCAGATGGAGTTTAATTTAGATAAATGTGAGGTGCTACATTTTGGAAAGGCAGATCAAGGCAGGACTTATACACTTAATGGTAAGGTCTTGGGAAGTGTTGCTGAACAAAGAGACCTTGGAGTGCAGGTTCATAGTTCCTTGAAAGTGGAGTTGCAGGTAGATAGGAATGAAGAAAGCATTTGTAATGCTTGCCTTTATTTGTCAGTGTAATGAGTATAGGAGTTGAGAGGTCATGTTGCGGCCGTACAGGACATTGGTTAGGCCACTTTTGGAGTATTGCATACAATTCCGGTCTACCTGCAATAGAAGGATGTTGTGAAACTTGGATGGGTTCAGAAAAGATTGACGAGGATGTTGCCAGGGTTGGAGGGTTTGAGCTAAGGGGGAAAAGCTGAATAGACTGGGGGCTATTTTCCCTGGAGTTTTGAAGGCTGAGGGGTGACCTTTATAGAGATTTATAAAATCACAATGGCATGGAAGGGTAAATAGATATGGTCTTTTCCCTGGGGTGGCGTAGTTCAAAACTAGAGGTCATGGGTTTAAGGTGAGAAGGGAAAGATTTAAAAGGGACTTAAGGGGCAACTTTTCAAGCAGAGGGTGGTGCGTGTATGGAATGAGCTGCCTGAGGAAGTGGTGAAGGCTGGTACAATTACGACATTTTAAAAGGCATCTGAATGGGTATATGAATAGGAAGAGCTGTGAAGGATATGGGTCAAATGCTGGCTGAAGCGGCTATATTTAGTTTGGATATCGGGTTGACATGGATGAGTTGGACCAAAGAGTCAGTTTCCATGCTATACATTAGTATGATTCTATGACTCTAATCAAAAAGACAGAATTCTTTTTCAATAAAAATATGGTCTTTATACACTTTTCCATCTTGTGTTCTGCCTGACAGGAATATTTTAGAAGATACTTCACCATGAATACTGACTAATGCCATATTTATTGATTTGTTCATGACCCATTGCCCCTCCCTTCGCAATCTGCCATTTTCAATCTATTTTAATATATTTACAATGTCATGGTTTACAATCTCTCTTTTGAGGATTGCTCAAGGGGCTTTAAATCTTTCCACATGACCTTACGTTAGTTGTGGTATGTGGGCCTGAAAGGGCTAATGCTGAGGTGTGCTGTAAGCACCAGCCCTTATATACTTGGGAGAATAGATTTGGATCTTGAAGAAGTCACACCAACCATCTGGATCTTCCTTATTGACATTGTTACAGAGGTTAGCATTTTATTGAAATTCGTACCAAGTCGCGAGCATGAAATAAGCTATTTGGTTAAGACAAAGAGCCTCTTATTGTTACGCTACCAAGTGGACTTCCTTTACTACACAAGACCAAAAAGGCCCTGTAAATCACTACCAGGAGTGAGGATGTGACAGCAAACGTCCCAGCAAATTCATTCAATATGACCGAGCAGCACTGAGGTTCCAGCTTACAGCAGTCAGCCGTGTAATTCTGTAGATGCCAGATCATGTGGCACAGTGTGTATACTGTCCCTTTCTGAGCCCGAAACTCTAGGTTCAAGTCCCTTTCAAGAACTCGAAAGGCACAGAAGGTACATTAATAGCACAGCTAAACAGATTATCAATTTGTAAATTTGTAAAAAAAAAAGTGCAGAAAGTAAATACAAGAGATTTTCCTAGTCAGCCATATGATGAAATGGGAAATGGATCGCCTGCCAATGCCATTCATAGCTCTGAGCTGCAACACACACGAGTGAATTTTACTATAGCAATCAAACTTCTTAGGTGTTTGGCTGAATGGCCAATGCAAATAAGCTTAGTGCCAATATCATATGGTTCAGTCCCCACTCTGGCTCCTGGCTACATCCACGAGTTTGCAGCTCTGTAAGTTGGACCTGCCTTCTATCAGAGAACTGAGGAAAGATTTTTGTACGGTCCACGGTGATTGTAACATTTTGATTGTCTTTTATGCCTTTTTTAACATAAATGTTTTACTTCAATCTTTAGTCGACTATTGACATTCTGGTCTCAGACCATTCTCTGAGCTCACTTTATTAAGTGACGTTAGTCCTTGTTTAATTAAGCACATTATCACCATAGTCTGTTCTTTTGTAAGCAGCTCCTATTTAAATATCTATCTAGATCATGCCTCACTCCCAAGCTTTTACTTTTGTACACTTTGAATGGAATAGAAATTTATTGTCGCGCATAGTTTTACATGAAAAATGCAGTGAAAAGTTTCATAAGTCACCCTACCATGGTGCATACATCAATGACAGAAGTCATACATAATAATAAAAATAAAGTAAAATTAAGATGGGTCGTGGGCTTGGGGAAAGCCAATTAGGGAACAATGGGATGAGCCTGAAGATACAGTCAGGATGAGACCGCCACACTGGGCCACTGGATATTAGGCCGATGCCTCTCCAAAGAAGACTGCCATGCTAGGCCGAGACCACCACTCCTGGACAAGACCACCTGCCAGGCCGCTGGAATACCTGGGCAACAAAGATGAAGACAACTGCCATACCAGGCTGAGACCACCAAATCTGTGTGAGACCCCTTGCCTGGATGTCTAAGACAAAGAAGACCTCCACACTTCCACTTGCAAATCAGTGTTCAAATTTATCTTATACCTGCACCAAAAGTTAGCTATTCACCCACTACCTTGCACTGAATCGTTAAGATTGATCTGCAAAATGCTGAATCTGATTTGGCGTCTTCCCTGCTAAGCAACTTCACTGAGATGAGAGTCAATTATCCATTTCCCCTTAAATAAGACTGGTTATTGTTTTCATTCCCTACTCACTGTTGTTCTTAGGTTGCTTTCAGACTGTTTGAAATTCCCTGTAATCACCACATTACAATTCTTGCAGTTGCCTGAATAATTCCCCGTTGATCCCTTCTTCTTGATCTGACTTGGTGTGACAGTTGCCGATTATTGTTTTATCTTTACTGATGGCTACCTTTATTGCTTTTGCCAGCTCTCTCCCTCCTACTACTTCCATCTTTTTGATAGCTGTCCTGTCATCCTTTGCCAGTAATGCTGCCTTTCCAAATAGATTAATGTGTCTATCTTTATGCACTTAACGTATTTGCAGTTCCCAGTCATGTTGCTGTGCTGATGCAAATTCCTTCAATTCTTTTCCTGTTGCAAGAAGGCTTCGTCTGCAAAAGAATTTTTAATTTCTGCTTATTTTAACCTTTTTATTCTGTTTACATTCCTTTTCCTACAGATACTATTTCAGGCCTGAAGCTAGAGAAAAGTAATGACTTGTTTCTCCATGTGTGCAGATTTTTCTCTACTCTGCTGGTTGTGTCCATTGTTTTTTTAGAATGTGAAGTAAGAAGGGAATATACGGAGGGTCTATCAAGTATATTCCCTTCTAGCCTTCACATTGCCATGACCACCCAACGCCACCACAACATAGGAACAGGAGAGGACATTTGCTGCTCCCACAAGGTCCTGACATCTGATTATAGTCTCAAGAAACACTCCCTGTCATTTCTCTCCAGCTGCAATGTCTTCAGTGACCTCCGGAACTGAAAGTTAATGCTGTGACAATCACAGTGGGGTGGCTGCCCACCGATTACAGAGAACGTTTGTCTCAAGTCCACTTTCCTGTCTGCACCTCACAACTTTTGCCTCCATTGTCTATCTAACTCAGCCTTGTATAGATTTGAAGAGTCAGTCTTTACTACCATTTTGGCAACAGAATTCCGCTCACGACCCACCAACTGAGACAGAAAATAAATTCTCCTCATTTTTGTCTTAAAGGTTGACCTCTTGTTCTTAAACTATGTCATAGAGTCGTGGAGATATACAGCATGGAAACAGACCCTTTGGTCCAACCCGTCCATGCCAACCAGATATCTTAAATAAATCTAGTCCTATTTGCCAGCATTTGGCCATATCCCTTTTAAACCCTTCCTATTCATATACCCATCCAGACACCTTTTAAATGTTATAATTGTATCAGTCTCCACCACTTCCTCTAGCAGCTCATTCCTTATGTTCACCACCACCCTCTGCATGAAAAAGTTGCCCCTTAGGTCCCTTTTAAATCTTTCCCCTCTCACCTTTAAACCTATGCCTTCTAGTTTTGGACTCCCACACCTTGGGAAAAATACCTTGTCTCTTTACCCGTATTCATGCCCCTAATGATTTTATAAACCCTTTTAAGGACACCCCTCAGCCTCTGATGCTCCGGAAAAATAGCCCCAGTCTATTCAGCCTCTCCCTAAAGCTCAAACACTCCAAACCCAGTAACATCCTTGTGAATCTTTTCCGAACCCTTTCTAGTTTCACAACATCCTTCCAGAATTGCACGCAGTATTCCAAAAGTGGCCTATTCAATGTCCTGTACAGCCACATCATGACCTCTCAACTCCTATACTCAATGCACTGATCAATAAAAGCAAGCATAACAAAGGCTTTAGAGAAGGGTGATGAAGGGTCTAGGCCCGAAACGTCAGCCTTCATAGCAGCTCCTACGATGCTGCTTGGCCTGCTGTGTTCATCCAGCTCTACACCTTGTTATCTCAGATTTTTCCAGCATCTGCAGTTCCTACTATCTCTGATACCAAAGGCTTTCTTTTCTACTGTATACATCTGCAATTCCACTTTCATGGAACTATGACCTTGTACTCCAGCGTCTTTTTGTTCAGCGACACTCCCCAGGACCTTACCATTAAGTGTATAAGTCCTGCCCTGATTTGCCTTTCCAAAATGCAGCACCTCACATTTATCTAAATTAAGCTCCATCTGCCAATCCTCGGCCCATTGGCCCATCTGATCAAGGTCCCATTGTACTCTGAGGTAACCTTCTTCGTTGTCCACTGCACCTCCAATTTTCGTGTCATCTGCTAACTTATTAACCATACCTCCTATGCTCACATCCAAATCATTTATATAAATGATGAAAAGCAGTGGATCCAGCACCAATCCTTGTGGCACACCGCTGGTCACAGGTTTCCACTATGAAGAGCAACCCTCCACCATCACCCTCCGTCTTCTACCTTCGAACCAGTTCTGTATCCAAATGGCTAGTTCTCCCTGTATTCCACATAATCTAAACTTGCTAACCGGTCTACCATGAGGAACCTTGTCGAACACCTCACTGAAGTCCATGTAGATCACGTCCACCACTCTGCCCTCATCAATCCTCTTTGTTACTTCTTCAAAAATCTTAATTAAGTTAGTGAGGCACGATTTCCCATGCACAAAACTGTGTTGACTATCCCTAATCAGTCTTTGCCTTTCCAAATACATGTAAATCCTGCCCCTCAGGATTCCCTCCAACAACCTGCCCACCATCAATGTCAGGCTAACTGGTCTATAGATCACTGGCTTTTCCTTGCCACCTTCCTTAAATAGTAGCACCACATTAGCCAACCTCCGGTCTTCTGGCACCTCACCTGTAGCTATCGATGATACAAATGTCTCAGCAAGTGGCCCAGCAATCACTTCCCTCGCTTCCCACAGAGTTCTACGTACACTTGATCAGGTCCTGGGAATTTATCCACCTTTATGCGTTTTAAGTCTTCCAGCACCTTCTCCTCTATAACATGAACATTTTTCAAGATATCGCTTTTTATTTCCCCACATTTCCTGTCTTCCATTTCCTTCTCACAGTAAAGACTGATGCAAAATACTCATTTAGTACTTCCCCAATTTCCTGCGGTTCCACACATAGGTGGCTTTGCTGTTCTAAGGGGCCCTATTCTCTCCTTAGTTACCCTTTTGTCCTTAATGTATTTGTAGAATCCCTTTGGATTCTCCTTAACCCTATTTGTCATAACTATCTCATGTTCCCTTTTTGCCCTCCTGATTTCCCTCTTAAGTATACTCCTACTGCCTTTATACTCTTCTAGGGATTCACTCAATCCCTGCTGTCTGTACCTGACATATGATTCCTTCTTATTCTTGATAAAAATCTCAATTTCTCTAGTCACCCAGCATTCCCTACACCTACCAGCCTTGCCCTTCACTCTAACAGGAACATACTGTCTCTGGGCTCTCATTATCTCATTTTTGTAGGCTTACCATTTTCCAGCCAGCCCTTTACCTGTAAACATACACCCCCAACCAACTTTTGAAAGTTCTTACCTAATACCGTCAAAATTGGCCTTGCTCCAATTTAGAACTTTAACTGTTAGATCCGGTCTAACCTTTTGCATCCCTATTTTAAAGCTAATAAACTTATGGTCACTGGCCTCAAAGTGCTCCCCCACTGTCACCTCAGTCACCTACCTGGCCTTATTTCCCAACTTATTACCCAAGAGTAGGTCAAGTTTTGCATCTTCTCTAATAGGTACATCCACGTACTGAATCAGAAAATTTTCTTGTGCACGCTTAACAAATTCCTCTCCATCCATTTTCACCTCCAATATATTATTTAAATTCAATTTACAGAGCAGTCCATTGATGACTTGGCTCTTGCAATCCCTGGGTTGACCAACCATCTGTGGAATTGATCCTACTTTCTATCCAGATAGTTCCTCATAATTCAAGAACCACCACCTCTCTCTGCTGCTTATACCTTGTTAGTACGTTGCCCTCTCCCTGTCAACTGCCTTGGGTCTGAACCAGGCCATGTCACAAACTTGGTATCACATTTGAGGTGAGGTTTTGAACCATTGTTAGGGTGGACTAGTTCCACTTCAGCAACATCAACTGGAATTGTTCCTGTCTTAGCTCATATGCAGCTGCAAGCCTTGGCAGTCTAGTTACATCTTGTGTTGACTATACGAATACACGCATGGCTGGTTTCCCACATTCTACCTTCTGGAAACATCAGTTTATCCAAAACTCTATTGCCTGGGTCCTAACTCATACCAAGTCTGTTCACTCACCCACTCCTCTTGGCTCCCCCACACCCTGCAAATCCCCACCAATCTCCCCACTTGTAAACAATTGTTAAACTTCTATTTCTGTATTCTCCATCAGATCCGCTACCATCCATGATCTCTGCACTCTTCTCATCCTGGCTTCTTGTGCGTCTCCCATTTTAATTGCTCCATTGTACCTAGGGTCTATAATTCCATCCCTAAATCTCTCCACTCCTTCACCCTCTCCGTGCCCCTCATTATTTTATAAACTTCTGTAAGGTCACCCTTCAACCTCCGACACTCCAGGGAAAATAGCCCCAGCCCATTCAGCCTCTCCCTATAGCTCAAACCCTCCAACTCTGGCAACATCATTGTGAATCTTTTCTGAACCCTTTCAAGTTTAACAACAACTTTCCTATACCAGGGAGACCAGAGTTGAATGCAGTATTCCAAAAGCACTCTCCTTAAGTCTGAGCTCCATTCATGTCTAAAGAAGACCAGCAGGTTGGACTCATCAATGTAAAAGTACCATCATATTGTATGCAATATGATTAATCTATGCTTATATATTTTTCATTATTTTCTCTCGCTACCCGACGTCTTTGGCTCATGCTACGATATGGCTCCATAAATCCGTCTTTCTAAGTCAGCCTAGCTGGGCTCACACTCCGTTGGCTGGCTCCTTGACCATTCACAGCATCACACGTTGATGTGGCCCTTGCTTAAGGCCTGCCTGCTGGAAATGTGCTGTCAGTAATAATAACTACAGGAAGGGCACCTTGGAAGCAAAGGTAAACCATCATTTCTGGATATGGAGCTGGGGGGAAGAGAAGCAAGAGTGTTCCACTTGTCTTTGTACCAACACCATGATCAGCGACTCGCCCCACCCCCACGCTCCTAACCACACAAATTCCCCACTCTCTCCAGCTCGCCCTCTGGCTGACCTTTGTCCTCTTTAAAAGACCATTTCAATTTTAGTCACTTCGTCAGTGGTGGTTGGTCCTTAAGTTGCCAAGGTCCCAGGCTCTGAAATACCACCTGTCCCCAAACTTCTTCGCTTTTCCATCTCACTTTCTTCATTTTAAAACTTGCCTGAAAGATTTGATAAAGCTGTTTTAATTATCTGAACATTTTCTTACGTGGCTTGGCGTCATACTTCATTTTATAATGCTCCCGTGCAGCACCCTGGGATTTCATGCCAATAAGTTAAAAGTGCAATATAAATGTAGGTTGTTGTTGAGCACACCCAGAAAGCCAGTCTGTTGGCTCCATGGCATTACCACCACTGGCTTCATGCCAAATTTGGGTACACCCCAATTTCCAGACCACGGTGCTTATGTAGCCTCATGCATGCCTCCAGTTTAAATTAGGGTTAAGGATGTGTAAGTTTTACCTGTGAGATTGTCTACTTAAGCTTTAATATATTTCTGAAAAAAAACCATTTTACTTGAATTTAATTGGCATCATTCCAAAACAATACAAGGATAAGTTTGTTTTCCCAGAAGCAGTAGCATCTCCAAATGGAATAGCTTATTTTTCTTGTGTGCTGCACAAAATATTCATTTCACAGAAACAAACACTTCATAGAGTGAGCATTTGGCCAAAGTCTGTGCCAAAAGCAGCTCAGTATCACAGGGGTGGTAGGAAGCAACTTATTTAATGTAGAAATGAAGAATATATTTCCTCCACGCTCTGGGAGCAGTATAGCTATGGAAATAAATATCTTTGTTTCTCATAAATTGGATGTCTTAGAATAGGACAGAACAATAAGCCTGGAACAATTCTAAGTACACACTGCATTTAGAACAAAATGTCAGGAACAAACACTGGAGATGCACCAGGATGTTGTCTTGGTTGGAGCATTGTGGCTAGGAAGAGGTGTTGGATAGGCTTGGGCTGTTTTCCTTAGAGGAGAGAAGATTGCATACAAGTGACCATCATCCCAGAAGCTCATAAGGCTACTTTCTCATTAGAGAGCTGGTGGGTTTAACCTGAGGTGTTCCAGGCCTCAGGCAAGGGGCAAGGTTGAGAAACCAGGATCTTCATGGTAACCTCAGATGGTGTGGGAACTGAACCCATGATGATAGCATCAGTCTGTATTGCAAACCAGCCATCCAGCCAACAGAGCTAAGGTTTAAGGGAGACCTGATTGAGGTGCATAAGATTATGAGGGGCATGGACAGCAGAGATAGAAAGCAACTGTTCCCCTCATTTTTGAAAGATCACTCATGAGGGGGGCATAATTTTAAGAAGGTTTAGAGGAGATTTGAGGAAAACATTTTTCACCCAGAGGGTGGTGGGAATCTGGAAGACACTACCTCGGAGGGTAGTAGAGGGAACCTCATACTTTACAACGTAGGTGGATGTGCGCTTGAAATGTGATAATATTCAAGGCTATGGGCCAAGTGGTGGCAAGTGAGATTAGTGTAGATAGGTCAAGACAGATTCAATGGGCCAAAGGGCCTCTTTTGTACTGTATGACAATGACTTTCACCTTCAGATTTTTACCCTGTTCTCTGTATAGCTATCTTTCTTGCCTTTATCACATCAAAAGAGGAACACAATGCTTCATTGAATATTCTTCCCTTGTTCTTCCTAAGCTTTGAATATGTGCTCCATACTGAATTGAAATATTTTGAAATGATAAGATGGTAGTAAGCAGCAGTCAGTATCATAAAGAATTTTGTTACATACGTTTGGCTTCCTCCCAATGTGATGCTATAGCCCATTAGAAGTCATTGCAACAGCTTGCTGATGACTGTGAACTATTTGCTGGTTCAGAGCTGAACTTGCAATGGTCCGTGAACTTATGCTCCATTATATGGTTTACAATCAGAAACAACATTTACGTAACATACGAACCTCATCTCCAGCCCAAAATTTCAGTCCATGACCAGAGCCTCTTAGCAATGCATAAGGTTGCTTATCTCAGCAACACATGCTACCAAACTGTTTATGTTCCTTACTTTATCCATGTGAGGATTACAAAAGCAAATGGAGACTTCAGCAAATTCCAACCAACCATCTGGAATGAAGAGGACTTAATCAAGAGGGCTATGGATACGGTGAATAGCCAAGGTCTTTTTCCCCATGGTGGGGGAGTCCAAAACTAGAGGGCGTAGATTTAAGGTGAGAGCGAAAAGATTTAAAAGGGACTTAAGGGACAAACATTGTGCAGAGGGTGGTGCGTGTATGGAATGAGCTGCCAAAGGAAGCGGTGGAAGCTGGTACAATTACAACATTTAAAAGGCATCTGGAAGGGTACATGAATAGCAAGGGTTTAGAGGGAAATGGGCCAAATCCTGGTAACTGGGACTAGATTCATTTAGGATATCTGGTTAGCACAAACGAGTTGGACCAAAGGGTCTGTTTCCGTGCTGTACATCTCTAAGACTCTGACTCTAAGTCAACCTACCAAGTCTATAGAGCAAATAATCCTGCTTCTCAGATGCCCAAGTTGGGACTGTAAACCACCATCACACTGAGAAGCTAAACCACTTACACTTGAACTGCATTTGGACACTTTGGAAATTCATGCGGCAGGTTAAAATGCCAGGCAGTGAGGTGCTCAACTATAAATTTACACCATATTGAAACAGACACAACTGAATTGGGCTGGTCATATAGCCTGAAGGTCTGACACCCACTTAACCGAATCTTCTAATAAGAGCTGGAGTCTGGGGTGTTCTCTCACGACAGTCTAAAGAAAGTGCTATGACGTTCTGACCCTTCACTCAGGAGTTTTGATATTGAATTCATGATCCACCCAGGATTGCTGCACTCGGTACAAAAAAAAATAATGATACCACCTTCTCTCGAGCAAATGCAAAACAGAAACAGAAAGAAAACGTAAGGAGAGGCAATCCAGAATCATCAACTCATTCAAAATTCAATCATCTGCTATGTCCTGTCCTACATATTGCAAATCAGCCTTCACAGTTGTCCAATTACCCTCTGAAGCCCCACTAACCAGCCCTGATGAGACACATCTTCATCTTTGCCTTGGGACAAATCAGACAAGAAGTTAAAATGTAGCCTCACGACCCTCTTTCTTTTTGCAAAGCCTTACAGCTTGGGAGTGCTTAACCCTAATCCTAACCCTTTCCTTCCTCCTGAAATCTTCATGCTGTGGCTTTTATCAACATTGTCAGTGTTCAGCTCAACGGTGCGTTAGCCTTTCATTTGAGTTCATTCATCAGTGAATCATCAAAAAGTTGGATTTAAAGAGGCAGCATTGTCTTTAAAGTACGTTGCACTTTGACACATTTGACACCAGGGAGGATATTGACCTGGTTTGAGATGAGGAGATGATTTTTACAGCCCCTAATATTGTATTTGAAAGTGGTGGGGATCAAAAAAATAAAGTGAGTGGCCATCACCTTTCCAACACCCCCCATAACCTGTCCCCTCACGTTACAGCGGAGATAATAAAGTGTCATTCAGCTTGTTTAGCCTTGGGCCCATTGAGACCATTAAGTGGCTAGCTAATGAGTTGTCTCCGCCTCAGTAAGGCCTGTTCCTGGGGAAGGTGACCAGACTGGCAGTTTTCAATCCAGTGGCAAATGTGGGAAGGCACAGGAGAAGGTTGTGGGGTTCCTCCTTCAGGGGATTCCTCATGTCACCATCAGGGAACCTTCTCAAGATGGTAGCTTCCACTAGCCTGACTTTGAAAACCCAAATTCACCCACCTTGTCTCCCTCCATCATTGGAGCCTCCAAACCCTCCTGGACCAAAATGCCCTGACTTACCTTACAAGGACTTATGCAGTTAATGGTAGCGCCTTGGAAAGTGTTGTTGAATAGAAAGACTGAGGAGTTCAGGCGCATAATTCCTTAAAAGTTGTGTCACAGGTAGACAGAGTGGTAAAGAAGGCATTTAGCACACTTGCCTTCATAGCTCAGACCATTGAGTATAGGAGTTGGGACGTTATGTTGAGGTTATACAGGACATTGGTGAGGCCACTTTTAGAGCACTGTGTGCAGTTCTGTTCACCCTGCTGTAGGAAGGATATTATTAAATTGGAAAGCGTGCAGAAAAGATTTACAAGGTTGTTACTGGGACTGGAAGGTTTGAGTTATAAGGAGAGGCTGGATAGGTTTGAACTTTTTTTCTCCGGAGCATTGGAGGTTGAGGGGATGAGCTTATAGAGGTTTATAGAGGTGAATAGCAAAAGTCTTTCCCCAGGGTAGGGGAGTTCAAATCTAGAGGGCATAATTTTAAGGTGAGAGAAAATAGATTTCAAAGGGACTTGAGGGTTAACCTTTTCACACAGAGTGTGGTTCATGTGTGGAATGAACAGCTACTGGAAGTGGTAGATGCAGGTACAGTTACATCATTTAAAAGACATTTGGACAGGTATATGAATAGGAAAGGTTTAGAGGGATATGGGCCAAATGCAAGCAAATGGGACTAGCTTAGTTGGGGAAACTTGGTCGGCAAGGATGAGTTGGATCAAAGGATGTTTCTGTGTTGTATGACTCTATGACTCAAAGTCTTCATCCTGGAGACATGTTTAATTCCCAGCAAGGGCCACTACTTGCTGTGGGCTCAGCTGAAACAGCAGGGTTGCTGGCCATTCACGTTGGCGTGCAGCTTCGAAGGGTGGGATCTCCTGTTGCTGATAGATAGGAAGAACTGCCAATGCTAGAGTCTGAGATAACACAGTGTGGAGCTGGAGGAACACAGCAGGCCAGGCAGCATCAGAGGAGCAGGAAAGCTGACATTTCGGATCGGGACCCTTCTTCAGAAAATGATTTCTGATTTCTGAAGAAGGATCCCAACCTGAAACGTCAGCTTTCCTGCTCCTCTGATGCTGCCTAGCCTGCTGTGTTCCTCCAGCTCTCCTGTCCCTGAGTCAGGATGTCTTTCATACACATTTTAAAGGTGTATTATCATTGCAGGGCAGTCAGATTTAAAGTTGTCCAACTTTTTGACCAAGGGTTGGCTATTGGTACGATCAACACATCTCCCGCCTCCCCCAAAAATTTTGACTCTGTGATGTTAGCCTCATGTTACTGATTGAATATGTTGCTGCAAATATATTGTTATTCTAGCTAAAGTGCATGCAAGTTAATAAACCGTGGGAAATAATCTTTCATAAAACATATAGGATAAGAAATAAAAGTTCAAGAACGCAACTCAGCCCTTTGAGCGTGCTGCATAGTTTAGTAAGATCATTGCTGATCTTTTACCCCATTTCTACCTTCCTTCACTCTCTCCATTTCCCTCAATTCTCCTTGGATTGAAGAAATTATCAATCTCTGTCTTGAATATACCCAACAACAGAAAACCCAAAGCTCCTTGGTATAGAGAATTTGAAAGATTCATAAGCTGAGCGGAGAAATTTCTTTTCATCGTGTCTTAAATGACTAACCCACTATTTTGAAACTATGTCCTCTAGTTCTAGACTTTCCTGCATGGGAAATATCGTGTGTTCTACCTAACAGTAAGGCATTGTTACTGTTGTATGCAATCACTTCGTATTAAAGGCTAACACATCATTTGCTTTCTCAGTTGCTTCTGTACCATATGTGGCAGGAAATCCTGATCCTTCCGAATATGAATATTTCCCAGGGTCTCAGCATTAGCAAAAAACTACTTTACTATTTTACCAATAAAAATGGATAACTTAATGGTACTTGTCATGCTCAATTATACATGTTACTGTGTGAATGCACACTGAAATGAAAAATGGATTCATAAAATATAAGGAAAGGACTTGGGTTTTGGAAGTTGAATACATACTTATACAGATAATAGCCGTATAATATGAGCTTAAGTACTATGTACTTCCTTCAGAAAGCAATTCAAAATGAAAAATCTCCTTTCACAAGGAGGAAAGTCTACAGAAGTACCACCAATTCCACATGTGCAGCTCCTGAAGGTCAAGTACAAATCCAACTTGCTAGGACCAGGATACTGGAAGACCTGACAGTTGCCGGTTTTAGCAAGGCCTGGTAACTTTTCTATAAAAATAAAACAAAGAACTGTGAGTGCTGGAGAACTGAAATTAAAACAGGAATTGCTGGAGCAACTCAGCAGGTCAGGCAGGGCCTGTGGAGAGAGATATAAAGTTAATGTTTTGAGTCAAGTGACCCCTCATCAGTACAGAATTCTGGTGAAGCGTCACTCGACCCGAGGCCTTGTTTCTGCTGTCTCTCCACAGATGCTGCCAAATCTGCTGAGTTTCTCCCACAATTTTTTTTTTTGTTTCTGGCGAATTTTGTATTGGATTTGCAGCTAGCTGGCTTCATGGATGGACTGCACTTGCATGGTGTATGAGACAGCTGGAAAATAATATTGCCATCTGTAAGACATGATTTAGTGGCAGCCTGGTACCTAAGCACATTTTACGCACCAACTAAAACTTCATGTCAATGCCAGATGTCCATATTGTTCCATTCACCGTTAAACATCTCCATTGGAAATCTAGTACCTTTCCGCAACATCCCATACTGCTCAACCGTCAGCTTTTCTAGAAAAGCAGCTCTTTTTTTTTTCCATGTGCAAACAATTCCATGTTTTTATAAAATAGTGGTGGGGCAAATAGGGGTAAAAAAGTGTAGAGCAGAGTGGATGAGTGCATGACACTTGTGTAATCAATCCACTTAGTTTAATACAAAAGCAGCTGCCAAGACACTGGAAATAAAAACAGAAAATGTTGCAAAAATTCAGTTGGTCAGACAGGAAGTATGGAAAGAGGAGCAAAAGGAATGTTTCAGGTAGATCTTTTATCAGAACTGGTAAGTGTTAAAGACACAGTGGATTTGAAGCAAGTACAGAGGCACAGGGAAAGGGAGGAGGGAGGACAGAACAAAAGTAAGGGTCTGTGATTGGGTAGAAGGCAGGATGATGAGAGTTGTGCAAGGCAAAAGGACATGGTAATGAGACAGGACAAAAATAGATGGATCAAGAGGATGTGGAAACTCTAAAAGGAGAAGAATGACCAACAGTTGCCATTTGAAAATATCGGGGCAGAGCTGAAACTAAATCGTCAGTGTCCCTATCAAGTCAGGTCAGTTCCAAAGTGTCAGTGTCTGGCTGTGCCCACTCAAACTCAAGCGGCCAGAGTTGGCCAGCTCTGGGCAGCACAAAACATGAATAAGAGCAACATTTCGCCCGCTCAGCTGCCACCTCTAACTGAAGTAATTGAATGAGGCAGGAGGAAAGTGCCAAAGGATTAAGCTCTTGTTTATCAAAACGTTTCAGTTCAATCTTCTGCTCATTACCTTTTTTTACACTGGCAACTGGTTTAATCTGCATTGTCAGGATGCCAATGATGAAGAGATGAGCTGAAATCCTTCATTGTTTGTTAATGCACAATGAAGGCAGGAAGGAAGACTATTAAAACAGAAGACACTTTCATCAGTTTTCAGATGATAGTCTCCAGAAGAGCAGTGAAAGGCTTTCACTCGTGACTGATCCCTGATCTGCTTGGCTGCCTCTCTCACCTGCTGCAATCCAGCAAGCCCAGTTTCTGCTCATTCTTGTTTCTGAAGCTACACTACCCTCTCTTCCTTACCTGCATTTGGAGAATAGACTTATTAGGGATAGTCCACATGGTTTTACAGAGAGACAGTCTTGTGTCACAAACTTGATTCAGTTTTTTGAAGAAATGACAAAGGATTGATGAGAGTAAGACAGTGGATATTGTCTGCATGAACTTTACTAAAGCATTTGACAAGTTCCCTCACCTTCAGAGTTACAGGGATAGAGTGGGGGGTGGGTCTGGAGGAATGCTCTTTGGATGGTCGGTGTGGATTCGATGGGCTGAATGGCCTGCTTCCACACTGTAGGGATTCTACAATTCTAAACATCAAACTTCCAACCAGAGTAAATTAGGGATGCTAACTCAAACGAAAAGCAAAGAAAGCTTAATCAGAATAAGTGACGCCAAAATATGAGAAAGCAATTGTAAAAATGAGCTTACCAACGTCTTGTGCAGTATTGGATCTCCTCAAATTTTTAACTTCAGGCAAGTTCCCAAAGAAATGCTTCAGCAACTCCTGATCAATTAGATTCTGAGTCCAATAGCGTGAATGTTTGCTGTGGGTTGGTCATGATCCAGGGCTTTCACATTGCCCAGATAAAATAGTAGTGGGGCTCCAATGGGGCCATGATTATTAAATGCATCAGAGACACCTGGCCAGTGGCTTTCTCATGTTTCAGTGCCGCACTTGAACTGGCACTCATGAGCAACTCAGTGGCAATGGGACAGCAAGTCAATTTTTGCAATTGAAACCACTCACCCACCCTCTTTACGCTGGGTGGCTAGGTTCAAAATGTGGGTCTGTGCCCATTCTAAACATCAGTGGGCAACCCAGACTATCAGACAGCCACTTGAGACAGTGAGACATCCTGCCCATCAAAACTGAACAGACACCAGCAGCAACTGTGAAAGTTTCCATTATCTGAAATGGTTTCAAATGTCTGATCTGTTCCCAGTCCACTGATTCATTGCCAAGAAAATAGTGTTCGTTATTAATGGACCCACACCATCCCAGTCTGAGGAATGTGCTCATTTTGATGCTCTAGGTGCTGTACAAAGATTACTTCTCTTTCACATTTTCCCATGTTCCCTTGCCCACTCCACCTTGCACTGACTCTGCTGGTGTGCCTGTTGTCTTTACTGAAATGCTGAGGTAGCCACTCCTATCCATACCCGCTGCTGTTATTTGACAAAGAACAACATAACCCCTGGCCCTAATCCTTTACTGGCCCATTGTTCTTGCCTTCGTTTTCCAGCAGGCCTTACTACAAAATGATTAGGGGTTTACTTCATAATGTTCCCTCCATGTTGCTTCACTCCCTTCCCCAGCCCACATGGACTGAGAGAGGGACTTACCTACTTTGGATGCAGTCCAGAGTAGCTCCACAGGGCTGATTCCTGGGTGAAAGGCTTGTCTTATGAGCAAAGGTTGAGTGTATTGGCCCTGCACTCATTTAGAAGGATGAGAGGTCATCTTCTTGAAACATTTAAGATAGTGAAGGGCTTGACAGGATGTTTCTACTCATGGGGGAGATGTAGCACACTGGTTTCAAAATAAAGGATTTCTCATTTGAAATGGGGAAGTAGAGGGGTTTCTTCTCTCAGGAGTTGGTTAATCTCAGGAATTCTCTACTTGAACAGTGGCAGAGGCTGGGTCATTACTCCAGATTGAGTTTGGCTAATTTTTTGATTTACAATTAAGCAGTTGTTGCAGGGGATGGGATTTTTTTAATAGAATCCCTACAGTGTGGAAACAGGCCCTTCGGCCCAACAAGTCCACACCGAACCTCATATGTTGTAGATTGGAACAGCACAGGCAGGATTGAGCAGCTGAGGCTACAATCTGATCAGCTATGTTCTTGTTGAACAGCAGAGAAGGCTCAAGGGACCAAATGGCCTACTCCAGTTCATGTACCTTATTATTTTAAGCTAATTGTATTCCTGCACCTGTTGAGATGAACTGAATTACCTGTTGTTTGCTAACATACCGTCATAGCGTTGTACGGCACAGAAACAGACCCTTCAGTCCAACTCATCCATACTGACCAGATATCCTAAATTAATCTAGTCTCATTTGCCAACATTTGACCCATATCCCTCTAAACCCTCCCTGTTCATATACCCATCCAGATGCCTTTAAAATGTTGTAATTGTACCCACCTCTACTACTTCCTCTGGCAGCTCATTCCATGCAATGCACCACCCTCTGTATGAGAAAGTTGCCCCTTATGTCCTTTCTTTATCATTCCCCTCTCACCTTAAACCGATGCCCTCTAGTTTTGGACTCCCCTACCCTGGGAAAAAGACCTCGGCTATTCACCCTATCCATGCCCCTCATGATGTTATAAACCTTTATAAGGTCACCCCTCAGCCTCCGATGCCTCAGGGAAAATAACCCCAGCCTATTCAGCCTCTCCCTATAGCTCAAACACTCCAACCCCGGCAACATCCTTGTAAATCTTTTCTGCACCATTTTAAGTTGAACAACATCTTTCCTATGGCAGGGAGGCCAGAATTGAACGCAGTAAAAGTGGCCTCACCAATGTCCTCTGCAGCTGCAAATGACATTCCAACTCATATACTACACATTCAAACTGTTCAAACTGTAGCCCACAGATCTGTGTGACTTACAAAATCACTCTACAGTTAAAACTACAGTTTTGGATTTTGTTGCTGATATTTTTTTCTCCTGAGTTTCTTTTGTTACAGCATTGAAAGGCATTGGCATAGTGGCAAAGTTACAGAACTAGGAATCCAGATGCCTAGGAGACTTGAGTTCAAACCCCCCTGAGGCAGCTAAATCTTGAATATAAAGCTTACCATCAGAAATCAACTGTCATAAAACCCATCGGATTCAATATGCCATCCTTGTCACAGCAATGTATTTGATTCTAGCAAGCCATTCAAGAAACTCAGTGATAATTCCTGAAAGTGATGCCAACATTTGTGTCACATTTACTCATGTGTTATTTAATTATGGAAGTTTGAGGAGTTTATGCGATAAAAAGCTGAACAGTGCTGCTGTCAGGTAGTGTTAACTGAAAAAACTTTGCCTCACCCTGGGTCCACCACCAAAATACTTCCCCCACACACTTCCTTGTCTATGTTTAACTCCAGCCTTTTCAATTTTTAATTTATATGAATTAAAGACACAGAGGGTGAAGGGATAGTAAATCAGAAGATAACATCTTAGCCTCAAAATGATGAAGTAGAAAAAGTTCTTTTCTACAATACAATAATAATGGAAAATAAAGGTCTTGGATGCATTTATATAATAAAATGAAGGATTGTCGATGCTGGAGATGTGAAACAAAAACAGAAAGTGATGGAAGAACTCAGCAGGTCTGGCAGCATCTGTAGAGAGAGAAATGAAGTTGGGTCCAGTGACCCTTCATCAGAACATACACTTGTACAGTGATTTATAAAGTAGAGGAAATACTGCAAGCAATTTGCATACATTAAATCCTCACAAACAGCAATGAGATAGTGACCAGATAATGTTTTATTGCTGGAAGCTCAACGATAAATGCTGAGGATAACTCCTCTACTCTGCTTTGAAATAGTGGCATATAATAATTTACACCCAGCTGAAAAGGTTGATGGAGCCTCTGTTTAGCAATTTATCCAAAATACAAATCTTCTGACAGTGCAGCGCTGAAGCAGCCTATGTCCAAATGCAGCAACACCAGGACAACATCCAGGCTTGAGATAAGCAAATAATATTCACAATGTACAAGTGCCAGCAATGACCATGTCCTCCAGAAAATCTACTCATCTCCTCTTGATATTTAATGGATTTTATCATCACTGAATTCTCCACTATCAACGTTCTGGGAGTTACCATTGAGCAGAAATTGAACCGGAAATACTATGGTTACAAGAGTAGGTCAGAGGCTAGGGCATTAACAATGTGACGGAGTACCCTACATTCACCTGTTGCTACTCCAACAACACTGAATAAATCTGACTCAACACAGAATTATGCTGGTATAGATGGAGACTATTTGGCCCATCATGTCTGCACCAGCACTCTTATCATTTTGGCTCAGTGCCAAATCTTGCCTTTTTCTCATAACCCAGCATATTGTCTCATTTAAATAACCTCCTAATGCCCTCTTAAATGCCTCCGTTGAACATGCCCCCACCATACTTCTAGGCAGTGCATTCCAGGTCTGAGCACTCACTGTATAAAACGGTCTTTCTCTCACCTCTCATTTGCATTTATTTTGCAAATCAATTTAAAACTGTACCTTAAGGTTCTTGATCCTTTTGCAAACAGAAACATTTAATCTTTATCCACCCTGTCGAGAACCCTTGTGATATTGAAAACTTTTGTCAAATCTCCCCTCAGCCTTTTCCTCTGAAAGGGAAACAGCTGTAGCTTCTCCAATCTATCTTCACAAATGAAGTTTCTCATTCCTGGAACCAATCTCACAAACATCTTCTGTACTGTCTCCAGTGCATTCACATCCTAAAGTGTGACACCCAGAACTGTATACGATGCTCCAGTTGAGGTTTAACCAGTGCTTTATATAGGTTCACCATAATCTCAATGCTCTTGTACTCTATGCTCCTATTTATTGTAGCCTAGAATACAGTGTGCTTTATTAAGAGCTTTCTCAACCTGTCCTGTAATCTTTCATGACTTATGTACACATACACCCTGAGATGTTTAGCGGGGAGGCAATGGCCTAGTGGTATTATTGCTGGACTGTTAATCCAGAGACCCAGATAATATTCTGGGGACCCAGCTTCAAATCCCACTACAGCAGATGGTGGAATTTGAATTCAATAAAATACCTGGACTTAAGAATCTAATGATGACCATGAGCCCATTGTTGATTGTAAGGAAAAACCCACCTGGTTCACTATTGTCCTTTAGGGAAGGAAACTGCCATCCTTACCCGGCCTGTGATTCTAGGCCCACAGCAATGTGGTTGACTCTAAACTGCCCTCTGGGCAATTAGGATGGTCAATAAATGCTGCCTGGCCAGCGACATTCACATCCCATGAATGAATAAAGGGAAAAAAAACCAGGTCTTGTTTTTGCAGACTCTTTAGGGTAGTGCCACTTATTTTATGCTGTCTCTCAAAGTTCTTTGTACCAAAGTATCACTGATACTTCTCATTGAACTTCATCTGCCACCTGTCTGCCCATTCCACCAAAATGTTTTTTGAAGTTATGCGCTGTCCTCCTCACAGGTTACAATCCAACCAACGTTGTGTCATCCATAAACTTTGCAATTAACTCCAAGGGATAGGTCAATTTTATAAAACAAGAGTTCAATACTGACCCATAGGGAATTCCACTACAAAACTTCGTCTGGACAGAAAAATGCCCATTAACCATTACCTCCTAGCTCCTATTAAACAGCCACCTTTGTATCCATGTTGTTACAGTCCCTTTAATTCCAAGTTTGGTGGTGGCACTGTATCAAACAGGCTTTTGGAAGTCCATGTCCATCACATCAACAGGCCTTCTCTCATCAACCTTTCCATTACCATTTTCCTTGAGAAAGCTCCAACAAGTTAGCTAAACATGATTTTCCTTTAACAAATTCCATGCTTTTCTATGCGACTATTAATTTTTTCCTGTATAATTGTTCCCAGAGGTTTTCCCACCACTGAAATTAAACAGACTGGTCATAATTATCAAGTCATTCTTCACGATGTTTTTTGAACAAGGATGTAATGTTTGCAATTTTCCAATCCTCAAGTGGCACCCCTGAATCTCCAGAGAAGATTGAAAGATTATGCTCAGTGACTCTGCAATTTCCATTCTCACATCCTTCAACATCCTCGAATACATCTGATCTGGTGTTGGTGCCTTATGAACTATAAGTATTGAAAGCTTATCTAAAACCGTTTCCTCATCAAGTTTAAACCCTTCCAGTGACTGAATTTCTTCCTCTGTCACCATGGCCTGGCAGCATCTGCTATATAGGTAAAGACAGATGAAAAGCATTCATTTAACACTTCAGCCAAGCCTCTCGCCTCTTTTTGGTCCCTATTCAGCCCTGTTCCTCCTTTATCACCTTTATACTATTGATGTGCTTATAGAAGACTTTGCATTTTCCCTTTATATTAAATGCCAATCTTTTTTCTCCAAATCCGTTTTTTTGCTTTTCTTATTTTCTTTTTCACCACCTTTCTGAACTTTCTGCATTCAGTTCGGTTCACAATTATACTACCTGACAAGCACACTTGACAAAAAGAATGTTTTCTTCTTTAACTTAAGGGCAGCATGGTGGCTCCATGATTAACACTGCTGCCTCACAGAGTCAGATTACCTGGGTTTGGTTCCAGCCTAAGCCGACAGCCTGAGTTTGTACATTAGAACGTAGAACAGTATAGAACAGTTCAGGCCCTTCGGCCCATGATGTTGTGCCGATCTATTATCCCACGCTAAGATCAAACTACCCTGCATACCCTATATTTTACTATTGCCCATATGCCTATCATAGAATCGCTTAAATGTCCCTAACGTATCTGACTCCACTAACACCGCCAGCAGCGCATTCCACACACCCACCACTCTCTGCGTAAAGAACCTACCCCTGACATCTCCCCCGTACCTTCCTCCAATCACCTTAAAATTATGCCCCTTCATAATAGTCATTTCTGCCCTGGGAAAAAGTCTCTGGGTATCCACTCTATCTATGCCTCACATCATGTTCTCCCTGTGTCTGCATGAGTTTCCTCTGGGTGCTCTGGTTTCCTCCAACAGTCCAAAGATGTGCAGGTTGGGTGGATTGGCCATGGGAAATGCAGGTTAGAGGGATAGGGTATAGGGTGCTCTTCAGAGGGTCTGTGTGGACTTGATGGGCTGAATGGCCTGCATCCACACCGTACGGGATTCTATGAATTTAGTTTCTACCTACATTGTCATTGACAGCACTCTGCATTTGTTTATCATACCTTTCTCTTTTGAGGGAATATACCTTGACTGGGTCAGAATTATTTCCTTTTTGAAGGTAGCCCATTATACATCTACTGCTTTGCCCACCAACCTTAGGTACCAGTCTATCTGGTCCAGGTCTGTTCTGGAATTGAATTGAATTGACATCATCTTTCTGCTCATCGATTATTCTTACTCTGGATTGACCAATGCCATTTTACCAACCCCTTAAACTTTATAATGCAATGATCACTGTTCCTCAAATGTTCCCCTTCTCTCATTTGATCTATTTGCCTCACCTTGTTCCCAGGAACCAGGTCCAGCAATGCCTCACCAAAAAAAAACCAAAAGGACTGCTGATGCCAGAAATCATAAACAAAGACGGAAATTGCTGGAAAATGTCAGCAGGCCTGGCAGCATCTGTGGAGAGAAAACAGAATTAACTGTTTGGATTCTGAAGAAGGCTCACTCGACTCAAAAGGTTAATTCTGCTTTCTCTCCACAGATGCTGCAGACTTGCTGAGTCTTTCCAGCAATTTTGGTTTTTATTTCTAGAAATGCCTCCTTTCTTGTTGGACTGGATTCAGACTGGAAATTCTTCTGAACACAATCGAGGTATATCTGCCCTCACTGCCCCTTACACCACTACCATTCCAGTCTGGATCCTGATAATTAAGGTCCCCAATTATAATTACATTATGATGCTTGCACATTCTGTAATTTCCTTGCAGATTTGTTCCTTTACATCCTTTCCACCAGTTTATTATTTATAAATTACACCAAGCAATGTAATTGCACCCTTCCTGTTCCTCAGCTCTAACCCAAACCATAAGACCATAAGACATAGGAGCAGAAATTAGGCCATTCAGCCCATCGAGTCTGCTCCACCATTCAATCATGGCTGATAAGTTTCTCAACCCCATTCTCCCATTTTACCCCTGTAACCCTTCATCCCCTTGACAATGAAGAACCTATCCATCTCTGTCTTAAATATACTCAATGACCTGGAAACAATCAATTCTGTCCTTGAACTCTTGGAGCATCCTCTTTTTTAAACATTGCTATGCTCTTCTGAACCATACATGCCACTCCAGCTCCATTGTTTTGCCTTTCCTATCTTTTCTGAACACCTGTAACAAAGAGTATTTAACACTTAAATCTGCCCTTCCTTGAGCCAAGTGTCCATTATCACCACAACATCATAATCCCATACGCAATGGATGTTAATAACTCCCCAGACTTATTAACTATACTCTGTGCATTCATATGCAAGTAGTGTTACCCTTATTTAGATTTCCTGGCAGTCTCCATTATACCAACTCCACAAGTTTAATTCTAAATAAAAAAAACTGAAAGGACTTTGGACGCTGGAAATCAGAAACAAAAACCGCAACAGAAATTGCTGGAAAAACACTGCAGGTCTGACAGCACCTGTGGAGAGAAATCAGAGTTAACGTTTCAGGTTCAGTGACCCTTCTTCAGAACAGAGTTCTGAACCAAACCCAAACTGAACTCCCAAAGCACTGTGAGTAATCCGGAAACTATTACTTTAGAGGTCCTGCTTGTAAATTTTCTACATAGCTCCCTAAATTTCAATTGCACAACCTCATTCCCCTTCCTACCTATGTCATTAGTATCAATGTAGACAGGAACCTCTTGTTTGCCCTCGCCCAGAAAAATGTCCTGCAGCTTTTCTGAGACATCATTGACCCGAGCACTGGGGAGGCAACACACCATCCAGGAGTCACATTGACAGCCGCAGAACCACCTGTCTGTTCCCCTAACAAAAAGGTCCTCCATCAGTATTGTTTCTCCTCCTGTACAACTGATTCACTCATTATGCCATGGGCTTAGCTCTGCACATCTCCAAAGATTTACCATTCTCACCAATATCAAGAGTAGAAAATCAGGGAGCTGAACCTCTGGCGAGTCCTGCACTATGAGCCTGCGTCCCTTAGACTGTCTGGTATTCACCTTTTCTCGAATTTTCTGCTTAACCCTAACTTACAATGTGGCCACCTCTCTGAATATACTGACCACGTAGTTCCATGCCTCAATGTCTCTAGCCATTGCTCAAGCTCTGAAACCCAGAGCTCAGCTTGTGCAGCCGATGACACTTCTGCACATTGGGCTTGTCCAGGTTATTGACTCCCCATATGCCACAGGGCAGGCTTTCTGCTTAGCTGAGTTGCCCTTCTAGACCTTAACTTTTACTTGAAGTTACTTTACTGACTGCAACTTTAACATAATTTACAGGAACAGAAATTGCTGGAAAAGCTCAGCAGGTATGGCAGCATCTGTGGACAGAAATCAGAGTCAACATTTCAGGTCCAATGACCCTTCCCCAGAGCAGGAACATACTTTAGCATAAGGTTTTACAGTAGATTTGTAGCTCGGGTTGTGGATGTTGTGTTTGGTTGGCTCACCGAGCTGGTTCATTGTTTCGCAGGTGTTTCATTACCATGCTGGGTAACATCATCAGTGCAGCCTCAGATAAAGCGCTGTTGTGTTTTCCCACCTGTTATTTAAACTCTGGAGTCCGTTGAGCTGGATTACCTCATTTTCGGTTTTCCTTCACAGTGGAGTGTATATGGGGTCGAGCTCTATGTGTTTGTTGATGGCTTTCTTCGTGAAGTACCATGCTTCTAGGGATTCCCGTGCTTGTCTCTGCTTTGCTTGTCGCAGGATCTTGGTGTTGTTCCAGTCAAATTGTTGGTTCTCCTTATCCATGTGGATAGAGATGAGTGAGTATTGGTCGTGTCTTTTTGTAGCCAGTTGGTGTTCGTGTACCCTTGTTATTAGTTTCCTACCCGTTTGTCCGATGTAGTGTTTGTCACAGTCTCTGCAGGGAATTGTGTATATGACATTGGCATCAACAAACACATAGAGCTCAACCCCATATACACTCTGCTGTGAAGAAAAACCGGAAGTGAGGTAATCCAGCTCAACGGACTCCAGAGTTTAAATAACAGGCAGGAAGACATAACCCAGCGCTTCATCGGAGGCTGCACTGATAATGTTACTCAGCATGGTAACAAAATGCCCGCGAAACAACGAACCAGCTCGGTGAGCCAATCAACTACAACATACTTTAGCATACTTTAACCTTACTCTTGAAGCAGTAACTAAAAACTGGAGATTAGTAGACAGCAGAAATTATTTTCTATTACACTCTAACCAGAAGCTGCTCAACAACCCATCACAAGTGCAATATTACTGTTAGACATTTTTCTGGAAACTCTTTTATTTGATGTTTACTCTCTCTTACTCTTCCCAGCACCATCCATGATAAAGCAGCCTGCTTGATTAACAGTTTGCGGACCGCAAACTCATCCCTCACACCACCTCCCCACAATAATAACCAAAACAGAATCCCCCTCGTTCTCACGTAACACCCCACCAACCTCCGGATCCAACGCGTCATCCTCCAACACTTCCGCCATCTGCAATCCGACCCCACCACCAAAGACATTTTTCCCTCCCCACCCTTATCTGCTTTCCGGATGGACCACTCCCTCCGTGACTCCCTTGTCCGCTCCACACTCCCCTCCAGCCCCACCACACCCGGCACTTTTCCCTGCAACCGCAGGAAGTGCTACACCTGACCCTACACCTCCTCCCTCACCCCATCCCAGGCCCCAAGAAGACTCTCCACATCAAGCAGATGTTCACCTGCACATTTGCTAATGTGGTATACTGCATCCGTTGTACCCGTTGTGGCCTCCTCTACATCGGGGAAACCAAGCGGAGGCTCGGGGACCGCTTTGCAGAACACCTACACTCGGTTCGCAATAAACAACTGCACCTCCCAGTCGCGAACCATTTCAACTCCCCCTCCCATTCCTCAGATGACATGTCCATCCTGGGCCTCCTGCAGTACCACAACGATGCCACCCGAAGGTTGCAGGAACAGCAACTCATATTCCGCTTGGGAACCCTGCAGCCCAATGGTATCAATGTGGATTTCACAAGCTTCAAAATCTCCCCTCCCCCTACCGCATCCCAAAACCAGCCCAGCTCGTCCCCGCCTCCCTAACCTGTTCTTCCTCCCACCTATCCCCTCCTCCCACCTCAAGCCGCACCCCCATCTCCTACCTACTAACGTCATCCCACCCCCTTGACCTGTCCGTCCTCCCTGGACTGACCTATCCCCTCCCTAACTCCCCACCTACACTCACCTTTACTGGCTCCATCCCCGCCTCTTTGACCTGTCTGTCTCCTCTCCAACTATCTTCTCCTCTATCCACCTTCTATCCGCCTCCCCCTCTCTCCCTATTTATTTCAGAACCCCCTTCCCCTCCCCCATTTCTGATGATGGGTTTAGGCCCGAAACGTCAGCCTTTTTGCTCCTCTGATGCTGCTTGGCCTGCTGTGTTCATCCAGCTCTACACCTTGTTATCTCAGATTCTCCAGCATCTGCAGTTCCTACTATCTCTGCTTGATTAACAGCCCATTCACCATTTTCAAAATTAGCTTCCTTTATCATTGACACCCAGTGGCAGCCTTGTGTACTGTTTACAAAATGCACTGCAGCAACTCATCGAGGCTCCTTCATCCATATCTTTCAAACCTGTGACCGCTCCTACCTAGAAGGGCAGCAGGGACATGGAAATACCATCAACCATCCCCTCCAAGCTTCTCATCGTCTTGATATGAAACTACACCACTGTTCGTTTGTTTCATAGAAATCCTGAACTGCCTTCTGGTCAGCCTGTGAGTCTGAAACCTACATCCCATGACCGAATAAAAAATAAACACTATCTCATTCATTGGCAATGTGAGGCTTGATTTTGTGGTCAAGTATCTGGAGTGGGATGTGAACTCAGACCCTTCTGGCTGAGTCAAAAGTGCAATTACAGAGTGATGTCTGACACAATATGAGCAATACAGAGTTGTTGAACAGTAGCTGAGGTTAATAAAAAGGTCTCTGACCCTTGAGACAACAAGGTGCAGAGCTGGGCGAACACAGCAGGCCAAACAGCATCAGAGGAGCAGGAAGGCTGTGTTCGTCCAGCTCTGCACCTTGTTGTCTCATGTTCTCCAGCATCTGCAGTTCCTGCTATCTCTGACCCTTGACTTGGTTTAAGGAATGCAGATGGGCGTTTTGGTAAAGGTGAATTCCTTTGGAAACTGAAACATAAGAGGATGGTTTTATTTTATTATGACGTTTAGTTGTCTATCCTAACATCTCCTTATGTGACTGAGCATCAGGGTTTTTTTGAGTCCACTCTTAAAGTCCTCACTCAGGATATTTTGCTATGTTAAAGGAGCTATATAAATGAAAGTTAACATTGAGCCAGAGGAAGGCCTTAGAATTTTCCTGAAATTGCCTTCACACCTTTCAATTTCTGCCTGCCCCAAGCAAACTCCAAGCAATTAATATTTACTGGCATTTGGGATCATGAGCATAGGCATCAATGTCTATTGTATTAGGTGAGCCCAGATTGGTCTTGTGTCCTTTCTCCTCCCCTTGGTTTTGTGTCCTTTCTCCTCCCTTTCTTTTTTTTTAAAGTATTGGTCGAATGCAAAAATTAAATGCGATAAAAAGAAAACTCTTAATTATTTCTTAAACACACATGAGTTTGACAGAGTGATTGAAAGTTTGTTCAGAGTTCCAATAATAATTTCAACATTTGGAACAAAGAGCCCTATTCATAAGTTCCCTGAAGTTGGGGAATAATTACAGAATAACATTATTACTCATTGCTGAAGTATCCTCTCCAGCTTGGGTTCCACAATTTGCGGCTTGGAACGACTCCGGGAGTATTTAAAATGCCAGGCATTGATGGAAAAGGTTAGATGAAATGGTAACTGTGGTTATGGACAAGATGAAGTGAAGAGATGTTGGATTATTTTACTGCATTGAAGACTGTGAAGGACACAAACAAAACGAGAAATAATATAACCACATGAATGCAGTTACAATGGATGTGGCTGGTGACCTCGAGCATATTCTGAAACGGGAACAATACACAACTTAATTCTTGAACAAGAAAGTCATACATATTTCTTGAACTTTCAAAATTGGGTATTAATCAGTCTTTTCAGATCCTATCTTCAACCTCATTGCCAGAGCTCCAACTAATGCGCTATCTCCCAATCTCCCTTTCATCTTAATAGGTCCTTGAAAGTGTTGGCGTCACCCACTTCCAGGCCCAACTTTTTCTAATGGAAACCCTTCAGTTCATGTGCTGCCCAATTCTCAGGGCTGTTGGATAGCAGAAAATTACCTGATGGGTTTCGGAAGGTGGACACAGTGCTGGCAGAGTGCTTGGGGGTGGTAATGACTTGTTTTAAATTCCATTTTTGGAAAAGGAAGGGGGCTTCTGGTAGTACAGTGATTGGAGATGACAGATTAATGGTGAAAGATTTGAGGCGGCTGATGCTAATGTGGAAAGCTTCAATACAGTGAGTGTTATTCAAGTTTCAAGCCAGTCATTTGTGTATGTTTTTTTTACAATGCAGATGTAAAAGTGATAACCAAAGTCTGTCAATTTGACATTAAAGAATTGCTGGATGCCATTATTGATTTACTCCCCATTCCTGTACTAAAATACAAACCAAACAACACTTCATATTTTCCCTTTCCTTCTCCTTTTGTTTGTCATTTGTCTCATCTATCCCTTTGAAATTGTTGGTCCCCTTGCTCTGCTAGTTTACCTAGGTGGTCTATTTTATACCTGATGCCACAGCAAGGGCAGGCTGTTCTGCAGAGGCGCATTACAAGCCTTGTCTTGATGCTAACATGCATGCAGTTCCAGCAGATTCAAGTTCACCTTGGTGGTGGCTCAATCTGAACTGCTTCTTTCTCCCGTTCTGAGCCCAGCAATACTGATCCCACGTGAAGTATTCTTACTGCAGGTCAGTAATACTGGCTGCATTGTGCCAACTGAGTCAATGCAGGAGCTTGTTTCACCAAGTTATAGACAGTATAATGGTTTAAAATGATGGTAGTTGCTTTGAAAATGCACATGGGAGTTACCTTCCAATTGATGACTGTCTGCATTCTCTTACTTCCAGAAAATCACTAAGGCAACATGTGTAGCCTTTTATGAATACGAACAGTAATGCTTTTACCTTCAATAGCTAGAACATAAAAGTGTGGCCCTAAGGATATCAAACAGAATGAATATCATCTGAGACAACAAGGTGCAGAGCTGGATGAACACAGCAGGCCAAGCAGCATCATAGGAGCAGAAAGGCTGATGTTTCGGGCCTAGACCCTTCATCAGAAATGGGGGAGGGGAAGGGGGTTCTGAAATAAATAGGGAGAGAGGGGGAGGCGGATAGAAGATGGATAGAGGAGAGGATAGGTGGAGAGGAAACAGACAGGTCGAAGAGGCGGGGATGGAGCCAGTAAAGGTGAGTGTAGGTGGGGAGTTAGGGAGGGGATAGGTCAGTCCAGGGAGGACGGACAGATCAAGGGGGTGGGATGAGGTTAGTAGGTAGGAGATGGGGGTGCGGCTTGAGGTGGGAGGAGGGGATAGGTGGGAGGAAGAACAGGTTAGGGAGGCGGGGACGAGCTGGGCTGGTTTTGGGATGCGGTAGGGGGAGGGGAGATTTTGAAGCTTGTGAAATCCACATTGATACCATTGGGCTGCAGGGTTCCCAAGCGGAATATGAGTTGCTGTTCCTGCAACCTTCGGGTGGCATCGTTGTGGCACTGCAGGAGGCCCAGGATGGACATGTCGTCTGAGGAATGGGAGGAGGAGTTGAAATGGTTCGCGACTGGGAGGTGCAGTTGTTTATTGTGAACCGAGTGTAGGTGTTCTGCAAAGCGGTCCCCGAGCCTCTGCTTGGTTTCCCTGATGTAGAGGAGGCCACAACGGGTACAGCTCCCGATGTAGAGGACGCTGTACACTCGGTTCGCAATAAACAACTGCACCTCCCAGTCGCGAATCATTTCAACTTCCCCTCCCATTCCTCAGACGACATGTCCATCCTGGGCCTCCTGCAGTGCCACAACGATGCCACTCGAAGGTTGCAGGAACAGCAACTCATATTCCGCTTGGGAACCCTGCAGCCCAATGGTATCAATGTGGATTTCACAAGCTTCAAAATCTCCCCTCCCCCTATCGCAACGCAAAACCAGCCCAGCTCGTCCCCGCCTCCCTAACCTGTTCTTCCTTCCACCTGTCCCCTCCTGCCACCTCAAGCCGCACCCCCATCTCCTACCTACTAACCTCATCCCGCCCCCTTGACCTGTCCATCCTCCCTGGACTGACCTATCCCCTCCCTAACTCCCCACCTACACTCACCTTTACTGGCTCCATTCCCGCCTCTTCGACCTGTCTGTTTCCTCTCCACCTATCCTCTCCTCTATCCATCTTCTATCCGCCTCCCCCTCTCTCCCTATTTATTTCAGAACCCCCATTCCCCTCCCCCATTTCTGATGAAGGGTCTAGGCCCGAAATGTCAGCCTTTCTGCTCCTATGATGCTGCTTGGCCTGCTGTGTTCATCCAGCTCTACACCTTGTTGTCTCAGATTCTCCAGCATCTGCAGTTCCTACTATCTCTGAATATCATCTGAGCTGTTGCTGAGTAGCATCTTCCCATTCTGCAATGCTGTGCTGAGCACTAAATGTAGGCTGAAACTTGAATGCACCAGTTACTGCACTGATCTGTTGGAAGTGCTGTCTTTTTGAGCTCATTCACATCAGCACTTTTCGACGGATGTAAGACAAGAGCAATTAGGAGTCAGCAACAAATGCTGGCCTTGCCAACAATGCTCACATCTAACAAAAGAACAAGGAAAACAGTGAAAAATTCCATGGCAATATTTTGAAGAGGAGAAGTGCCCTAGCCATCCTCCCTCAATCAACATCACAAAAACAGATGGTCTGTCACAAGAATGTTGCTATTATGTGTGTGCAAAAGGATTTATGGCAATTCCTACATTACAAGGGTGACTGCTCATCAAAAATATAGTACTTGATTGTTATGGAATGAGCTGCCAAAGGAGGTTGTGGTGGAGGCTGGTACAATTACAACATTTAAAAGGCATTTGGATGGGTATATGAATAAAAAGGTTTTAGAGGAATATGGGCCAAATGCTGGCAAATGGGTTTAGATTAATTTAGGATGTCTGGTCAGCACGGATGAATTGGACCGAAGGGTCTGTTTGTTTCCCTGTTCTACAACTCAATGATTCTAAACGTTTTGGGATTAAAGACATCATACAAATGCAAATCTTTGTGTACAACTTCAAGTATCCGTTGCATTACAGATCGGTGCAATGAGATTGAATTTTCTCAGAACTTTTTCCTCTGTTTCCACAACTTTCCTGGACAAGGTACAATAATGGAGCAGGGGAGTGTCTAAGCAAAATAATCTAGTCCGCATCAGAAAGTACATTCCAGTCAATGGAAGAGTGATGATTCATCAAGATCCTTTTGAAAGGTCAAGCTGATCCTCACTCTCCCATTCCTAACATCATTACTGGCAAACCAACTATTAAAACAAAAATGAGCATTCACAGATGTTTTAATTTCTTTTTACAGTACAGTTTGTGCTTGAGTGAATATAAGGGCCTTTAATGTGAGATACTGTGCTTAGGAAAGAAGAAGGTCATGCCAGGAGCTGCGCTGTATCATGTAACTTCCTGTCCCCTCACCCCCACACACCAGCTCCCCCCCACCAATCCACTCACCCCTTCCTCCCAGATTAAACATCTTGAAAGCTCCCTTGAATTATTTTGTGCACTGACCCATAAAAATAAATTGATTCTACATGAAAATGCAATGAATAATATTTTGACATGAGCCAAATTTCCCAGTGAGGAAACAGCCAGGTTGTCAGCTCCTCAAACTCTACTGTGTAACTTGTGCTGAAATGATGTTGGGGATGAATAGCCTGGGGACTAACACACTGGTACGAAGTTCCCTGATGGCGTTGGTGATCCCAGGTGAAACTTCTTCAAATTAACACTTAACAAAGTGACAACATGACTGCTGGGGAGTGTGATGACCCACTGGCCTGTTGTTTTGTTTCTTTCCCAGTAAACAACCCCATTTACACCAACATTTGGAACAAAATGGAGCAGACCGAAGAGACAATGTCAATCTGATTTCACTAACCAATCATTACTGCCCTGAAACTGGAACTGTGTTAGATGACGTTTGTTAATGGGATGAGGATGTGGTTGGCCGGGTCAGCATTTATTGCCCATGTTTAGTTGCCTCTGATTGGCTTGCTAGGACTCTTAACTGCCTTCTGGGCAATTAGGGATGGGTAATAAATACTGACCTAGATAGCAAAACTCACATCCTGTGAATGAATAAAAAAAAACACCCATACTGCTGTGCTTCTGGAGTCATGTAGTCAGACTGGGCAAAGATGACATATTCCAACATAAAGCTCACCATGACTGAATACTGCCTTGAGCAATTTGACTATTGTAAAGAGAAACAAAGTCAGTTAATTCTCATAGAATCCCTACAGTGTGGAAACAGGCCATTCAGCCCAACAAGGCCACACTGCCCCTCCAAAGAGCATCCCACCCAGACCCATTAACCATCCCCTGATTTCCCATATCTAACCCACCTGGCCTAAACACTACAGGCAATTTAGCATGGCCAATCCACCTACCCTCCACATCTTTGGGCCATGGGAGGAAAGTGGAGCACCTGGAGGAAGCCCACACAGACAGGGGGAGAATGTGCAAACTCCACACAGACAGTTGCCCAAGGCTGGAATTGAACCTGGGTCCTTGGTGATGTGAGGCAGCAGTGCTAACCACTGAGCCACCATGCCACCAGTTCTCTAGTCACTCACTTAAAAAATCCCATCAAAGGCTATCATTGCTTGTGATGGACAAGTCACACAGATGACAATTCTCACAGATTAATCATTGATGAATGAGTTGATCTTGGCCCAAGCAATAGGAGTTCACTTTAAAGATCCTGGGATCAAGTGAAAAAGTTAGCCAGGATTTCTGTTTCTGATCTTTATCACATGACTTTAGCTAGAAGTAAACAAGTGAAAGCATCACATGAGGCTAGAATCAAGTCAATGTGTTGGCACATGGTGAATTAGTTTTTTTATTCATTCACAGGATGTGGGTGTTGTTAGCTCAGCCAATGTTTATTGGCCATCTCTAATTGCTCAGAAAGCAGTTAAGAGACAATGACATTGCTGTGGGTCTGGAGTTACATGTAGGCCAGACCAGGGAAAGATGGCAGTTTCCTTTCCTAAGGAACCAGATGGGATTTTCCCAGCAATCCACATGGTCATACAATTGTTATTGAACTCAAATTCCACCACCTGCAGGATTCGAACCTGGATCCCCAGAATAGTACCTGGGCCTCTAGAATAATAGTCTCGAGATAATACCACTCTGCCAATACCTTCCCGTACGGTTATTTCAACAAGTTCAAACCCAAGATGGACTTCCTTGTCAGGTTACAGAAAAAAAATTTCATAGGACAAAAGGAGGTGATTTCACCCCTCTTGCCTATGCTAGTTCTTTGGAGATTTGTCCCAATGTACACAGCTTGCTTCTTATTCAAGTATTTTCAAATGTCTTAACGTACTACAGTCGATTAAAGAACTGAATAAAATTTCCTCCCTTATTATCATCTTGAATATTGGTTGATGCTTCATAAAATCTGATTGTATTTCTGTTTGTGAAGTTGCTTCAAAAGATGTGTACATACTTTCCTGAGAACTCAATCATAAAGCTAGGTATACTTTCAAAAAAAATTGCCTGACTAAAAAATATTTAATTCTGTCTAAATGACACAGACAATCCTGAGAAACTTATCAGATCATCCTGTTCCAGAGGTTTGTGACCAGGAATGGCTGTGTCCCACTCCCTGGACTACTGAGGAACAATCTGACTGAAAACATTTCGACTGTGGCCAATCCCCTGGACTGGTATCAAAAGCTATCCTTTTCCTACCGCATTGGGACCCCCTCAATGAGGGGTGCCTACAAGGACTTCACTGAGGGTTACTCCCCAGACTCGTGGACCCTTGTTTGCTGCAAAGTGCAGCGTGTTTTCTGTGTAAGCTGTAGGCACATGGTGCAGATGTGAGATTGATGTAGCCACACTACTGTTCAGCGAGATGTTACTTTCCCGTTTCTCCAATGACTGAGGAAGCAAGCTGCTTGGCTATTTGCTGATTGCACTGATTGGCAGTCAGATTTAAAAATATTTAAAAGAGACATGAGGGACAATTTTTGATGCCAAGTGGTTCGTGTGTGGAATGAACTTCCAGAGGAAGCAGTGGATGCAGGTACAGTTATAATATTTAAAAGGCATTTAGATAAATTCATGAAAGGGAATTGTTTGAGGGATATTGGCCAAGCGCAGGCAGTTTAGTTTGGGATTATGGTCCGCATGGTCTGGTTGGAGTAAAGGATCCGTTTCTGTGCTTTCTGACTCTATCACTCTGTGGCACAGCAAACAAGGCAAAATATGGATAGCAAGAACAGCAAATGCTGGAGTCAGAGATAACACAGTGTGGAGATGGAGGAACGCAGCAGGCCAGGCCGCATCAGAGGAGCATTAAAGTTGATATTTCCGGTTGGGACCCTTCTTCAGAAATGAACATAAAGCTCTTTTGACTCTTTTAAACTGAAAGTAAATTTCCCTCGACTCCTTCAAACTAAAAGTAAAGCTTCCTCTGCTCTTTTAAACCAAAAATAAAGTTGCCTCGACGCCATCCCCTTCAAACATTCCAGGACAGGGACAGTAGTTAATGTGACGTGGATCTGCAACAATCTGAATATGTGAAGGCTAGTCTGCATCTTGCTGCTAGACGGGAAGGATTTGTAAGGTCTCAATTGCATGATTTGGCAGTGGCCTTATATGTCGTTATTTGGATCGGTACTGATTCTAATGATGGGTTCTTACAACCACCTACCTTCTGTCAACTAACAAGGTTAAACTCCACTGTCCATAGTTTAACTCTCCTGCTGGCTGATCTCTACTGATTACCAGACTAACAATTTGTCATGAACAAAAACAAAGTTGCTGGAAAAGCTCAGCAGGTCTGGCAGCATCTGTGGCGGAGAAAACAGAGTTAACGTTTCGGGTCCGGTGACCCTTCGAAACGTTAACTCTGTTTTCTCCTCCACAGATGCTGCCAGACCTGCTGAGCTTTTCCAGCAACTTTGTTTTTGTTCCTGAATTACAGCATCCGCAGTTCTTTTGGTTTTTAACAATTTGTCATGGATGGAGAATGTGAAGAGAAATCTCAAAGAAAACAGTATTCCCTTCAATATTTTTTTGGTTGAAATTCTGTTTTTTTAAATGAAAGGACAGCTTTAGTGAGTTCACAATGTGGCCAAAGCTGTAGTCTGCAAATGGCAGATTGTATCTATTTTTCCAATGCAGGATAATGACAAAATGCCAGTGCTGGAAATGAAATGAAAAATAAATTAAGCAGATGAAATTGTTGGACTCACTGTCTTTTTTTAAGTGGCAATGGTAAAATTATTGTGAATTAGGATAGACAGGCGGACGGATCTCCAGGGTGTAAAGAGAATTGGGTAAGCTAATTGCAGAAGCTTTAGCTATTATCCTCCAAAGGTCTCTGATTTCAGGAATTGCACCTTTGAGTTGCTACAATCATTCTGTTATGATAGAAAAGATATGAGGTAAGTGCAGAGCAGAGCTCCTTGTAAGTGGGGTCGTAGGTTGACAGGGTGGTGAAGAAGGTGTTTGGCACGCTTGCTTTCATTGGTCAGTTCACTGAGTATAAGAGTTGGGACTTCATATTGCAGCTGTACAAGACACAGGTTAGGCCACTTATAGAATACTGCGTTCAATTCTGGTCTCCCTGCCATAGGAAAGATGTTGTTAAACTTGAAAGTGTTCAGAAAAGATTTACAAGGATGTTGCCGCAATTGGAGGGTCTGAGCTATAGGGAGAGGCTGAATCGGCTATGGCCATTTTCCCTGGTGCATCAGAGGCTGAGGGGTGACCTTATAAACGTTTATAAAATCATGAGGGCATGGCCGAGGTCTTTTTCCCAGGGTAGGGGAATCCAAATTTAAAAGGGCATTGGTTAAAGGTGAGAGGGGAAGGATTTAAAAGGGACTTGAGGGACAACTTTTTCATGCAGACATTGGTGTGTATATGGACTGAGCTGCCAGAGGAAGTAGTGGAGACAGGGACTATTACAACATTTAAAAGGCATCAGGAAGGGTAAATGAATTACTGGCAAATGGGGCTAAATCAGTTTAGGATATCTGGTCGTTGCAGACGAGTTGGTTGAAGGATCTGTTTCCTTGCTATATAACTCAATGACTTTAAGGCTGTCAGTTGCAGGAAACTATTAGAATCTCTCGTGACAAATAGAATGACAGAGTCCATGAACAAATATGAACTAAGCAGAGATAGGCTGTATAGATATGTTCATGGTATTTATGGCTAAATTAGTTGAATCTTTTTGAAGTGATCATTAACAAGAGTGTATCTACGGATGTTAGGGTATGATCACATAGTGGCTATGTTACTGAGTTCAGAGGCTTGGACTCATTCCAGGGACATGGCTTCAAACAAAACATGGCAGCTCAGGAAGTTTTCAACTAGTTTAATAGATCTGGAACAACAAAGTGTTATTAGAAATGGTAACCACAAAACTACTGGATTGTCATAAAAACCCATCTGGTTCAGTGATGTCCTTTAGAGAAGGAAACCTGGTGTCCTTACCTAGCCTGGCCTACGTGTGACGTTAGACCACTGGCAATACTAATGCCAAAAGGAGGGGTGGAAAGAGGGATGTGATAGTAATTACCCCCCAGGGCATTGTTCTGGGAGTTAAATGTTTCACTACAGAGACAATAGTGGAGATGAAGAAATATAGTTGTATTTGCAGGTATGTAGGTGCTACTAAATTTGGACAGACAATAATAGAAAAATGGGAGTAAAGAGACATAAACAGAACAAGTAAGTGAACAAAATTATTGCAAGAGAAGATTAATGAGAGGATTACTCCTTTTGCCTTCATCATCAAAGTACTTCTTTTTACTCTTCTTTTTTCCCCACTCCTATCCCAGGTAGTTTTCTTCATTTTTTTCCTTCCCTTCACTTCTCTGTCCACCACTTCTTTCTTTCCTCCTTGCTATATTTCTCCATTCTACCATCCTTCGTTCGTCATTGCAATTCAGCACAGTTTCTGTTGAACTCCCATTTTAAGTGATTTTGATTGTTGTGAACAGTATAATATGATTGGAACCAGGGGAACAAAGGACTCGTTAAGACCATGATTTGTCACATGACATGACACTACAACAAAGTTGTTGATAAATCATAGTCACCTATCCTAACTAATTAGTCCAATACAGACTTGAATATGAGCCTGAGGAGAACACTATTGGTGAAAAGCTTTGGGAACCACAGGCTCGCCAACCCCTGTTCCTTGCAGACATTCTGTATTTACCACACATTACTGAAACTACTCATGCACTCTATTGCAAAGTGTTATTTTCTGAAACAGTTTCATTCAATTCACCTACAGCAAAACCAGGGTAAGAATAGTGTTAAAAACCAAAAGATCTGTGGATGCTGTAAATCAGGAACAAAAACAAAGTTGCTGGAAAAGCTCAGCGGGTCTGGCAGCATCTGTGAAGGAGAAAACAGAGTTAATGTTTCAGGTCTGGTGACCCTTCCTCAGAAGTTCTGAGGAACGGTCACTAGACCAGAAATGTTAACTCTGTTTTCTCCTTCACAGATGCTGCCAGACCTGCTGAGCTTTTCCAGCAACTTTGTTTTTGTTGTTGTTGTTGTTGTTGTTGTTGTGTGTAAAAATAGTGTTGATGTGAGATAGGCCTGGAGTAAACTTGATTCCATATCTCTGTGCAAACTACGGTAATAATTATGAACGTATGCACCTACATAGGTAGCTTCAATTGTGTCTCAGCTGGGACTCACTTGTTGCACTTATGCCCCTTAGTTGAGAGGTCTGATATTGAATCTCCCTCTGAGGCTTGAGCACAGAAAAGGATGAAGGTTGACATTCCAGTACAGTACTCAGGCTGCACTGTAGGGGGTGCTGTCTTTTGCATCGAGATGATAAACTGAGGTCATATCTGCTGGCATGGGGGAATGTATAAAATCTCACAGCTGTATTATGGAGAGGAGCAAATGACCCCCAATGTCCTGACCAATATTTATTCCTCAATCAACAAAAACAGGTTTGTTATCTGTTTGCTTTTTATAGGCGTTTGCTTAGAGTCAGTTTGTAGCTACATTACCTACATTATAACAGTGACCAGGCTTTGAAAAATACTTAATTGGATGTAAATTACTTTGAGATGGCAGGCGGCCACAAGAAATGTGTTATAAGTGCAACTCTTTCTTTCAGTCTGTTATTTGACTAAGGGAGGAATGTTAATCAGCTCTTCAAATAGATCCATAGAATAGTTACTATCTCCCTTCAGGGACTTCATTTCACATCTTATCTAAAGGGCAGTGCCTTCAACAATTACAGAATTCTTGTCAGTATAACAGTGATGTGATGGTGTGCATTATGCATTCAAGTCCTGGAGTGGAGTTTCAGCCCATAATCTTCTGAATCTAATGAGAACATTACTAAGTCAACCAGACCAAAGTCCCAGCGCTGGGAGAAAGATACAAACCAACACTGCTGTGAATTAGTCAGAGCATTGATTGCTAACCACGTTTTTTTTAAAGAAGACTTTTCTTTTAAGCATTCCTAGTAAACTTCCAAAGAGCTCCCCCATTCCATTGCCATAATGTCCATTGATCAAATTTAACAGAAATCTCAGTTAGTCACATAAATTTGATTTCTGCTGGTTTTCCAGGAAAGATACAATGGCAAGACAGGGTATACCCATCAACCCCATAAAATAAGGTTAGCAATCCTTAAGCTATTCTGTAGCTTGAGAAGCAAAGGGCTTTCGTTCTGCAAGATGGGACAGAAAACTTATCTTTTCTCAGTAAAACATGCCATCTAGTGACCAAGCCAAATAAAACCAAATTCATCCGATCAGTAAATAAAAACATGCATTTATATAGAATCTTATTGTTGATTCAGTGAATGTTGCAAACCAGAAGAAAGTCATTTAGCCTATCATGCTAGTGTTGGTCTTTGGTAGAGATATCCAATTAGTCACATTCCTTTGCTCTTTCAGCATTGTCTTTCAGAAATATCTCTAAGCCCTTTCCCTGTAAAATGAATTGCTTTGGAGTGCAATGACTCCTACTGTTTCTAAAATAATTTCTAAGAACTCTTTTTAATATAAAAAATTAAATCCTGATGGAAGTTTGGGAGGGACAACGGCAGTGTCATAGAGTCATACAGCATGGAAACAGACCCTTCAGTCTAACCAGTTCATGCTGACCATGTTCCCAAGCTAAACTAGTCCCACCTGCGTGCACTTGGCCCATGTCCTTCCAAATCTTTGAAATCTTGTAACTGTACCTGAATCCACCACTTCCTCTGGCAGTTCATTCCACACATGAATGATTCTCTGTATAAAAATGCTTTTTCTCATGTCCTTTTTAAAATTTTCTCCTCTCACTTTAAAAATATATCCCCTAGTTTAGAACTCCCCCAACCTAGGGAAAACACCCTTGTCATTCACCATTTTGATGCCCGTCATGAGTTTATAAACCTCAAATAAGGTCATCCTTCAATCTCCTACACCCCAGTGGGAAATGTCCCAGCTTATCCAGTCTATTTTTATAGCTCAAACCCTCTATTCCCAGTGCTGATATATAAATTGCAAAAAGAAAGAATGATTAGAGTATGTTTTGAATTTGGGAAGAGAAGGTACCTGTCATTTTAAAAGATCATTGGAAATAGGAACAGAAGTAGACCATTCAGCCCATCAAGTTTGCTCTACCATTCAATATAACCGTGGATTGTGGACGATCTGATTGTGGCCTGAAATGCATGTTCCTGCAACCTCTTGAATAACTCTTCACTGTCTTGTCACTGAAAAATCTGGCTAATTCACCCCTGAATATATTCAATAACCAGCCTCCAAGCTCAATGTCGAAGAGAATTTCAAAGCCTACTAATCATCTGAGAGGAAAAAAAATCCCACATCTTCTCTGTCTTCAATACAAGACACTTTATTTGGAAAGACAGTGTCCCCTGATTACAGACACCCCTATCAAGCAAAATACCCTCTCAGCATCTACCATGTCAAGCCCCTTCAGAATTTTACAAGTTTTAATAATGTCAACTTTCATTCTTCTAAAGCAATAAAGACAAATCTGAACATTTCTGAAGAAGGGTCCAGACCCGAAACGTCAGCTTTCCTGCTCCTCTGATGCTGCTTGGCCTGCTGTGTTCATCCAGCTCTACACCTTGTTATCTCAGATTCTCCAGCATCGGCAGTTCCTACTATCTCTGAGCAGAATTGCTCAGAAAGGATTGGGGTTGTGATCACAAAGTAACAGGGCCTGGGTCAACACATTATTTTTGTGGGCTGTGAAGTGCCATTTCTGCTTTTTCAGAGCCTGCAAAAATAATTGAACATTCAGCATCAGCAGGCTGTCTGGGATCCATTGCCCACACAACCGATCAGAGTTTGCCATGTGACTAGTTCCTATCTAAATAAGCAATCAGCACCTGTTTATCTTAAAGAATCGCTATTTCCATATGAAAGCACCTTTTGGCCTGAAACAACGAGATGCTTCAGACAATTGACAATAGGCCACATTTAAAATGGAGCTGACTGCTGGTGCCTGTGGTACAATGGGAATAATTAACATCTACACGTTAATAATTAACACCGACATGTTGAGGTAACTCTGATATCAATAGTCACATGCCACTGAGACCCTAAAAAGAGATGAACAGAACAACTGTTCTAGAGAGATGTGATCCATATTTTGCAAATTAGAATATAAACAATAAACTTACAGGAACTCCTGAGAGTCAGTCACTATTTACTCTTAGAGATAGTAGGAACTGCCAATGCTGGAGAATCTGAGACAACAAGGTGTAGAGCTGGATGAACACAGCAGGCCAAGCAGTATCAGAGGAGCAGGAAAGCTGACGTTTCGATGTTCGATGTTTCTTTCAGTTTTCTGAAGAAGGGTCCAGACCCGTAACGTCAGCTTTCCTGCTCCTCTGATGCTGCT
>NC_063360.1:27082972-27088281 GCF_021869965.1 Rhincodon typus | reverse complement strand
CGAAACGTCAGCCTTCCTGCTCCTCTGATGCTGCTTGGCCTGCTGTGTTCATCCAGCTCTACACCTTGTTATCTCAGATTCTCCAGCATCTACAGTTCCTACTATCTCAGACAGAGATGTTGGCCAGGGAACAAGGTGGTGTGTTGAAGTGGCAGTTATGTGCAGAAGATAGGGTGGGGGGAGGGGGAAATGAGTAAACAATAGGTGGGGATAAAGCCCAAAGAGAGAGAAGAACAGTTGGACAGATGAAGGAGTGAAAAATGATCTGGCAGTACTGAACAGTGACTGGGCTGGCTTAAAAAATGGGATAACACAATGTGGAGCTGGAGGAACCCAGCAGGCCAGGCAGCGTCAGAGGAGCAGGAAAGCTGACGTTTCGTGAATGGATGTCCAGAATAACACCAGACATTTGGCCAATCCAGCACTCATTTACTGCTCTGGTACTGTTGCCTTTCCACTTCATTTGGATGTTAATCTGCTCAGGTGAAGGAGACAACTGTAGGAAGGTAGCACAGTCCTCCTTAATATGCAAAACTGCTTCATCTGGACTGGAGCTGCAATGTTAGTGAGAGGCCTGGGTGGATAAACAATGACAAACCTGTGTGGCAATGTATTGTGAGGCCAGAAGATAAAGGAAAGAACTGCATTTTAATTTTGGTTTTGCTTGTGGGCTAGGAGGAGCCTAGCAGTGTGCTCCCTTCCCTCCAGACATTGAGACAAATACATGCACACACACCCACCCACCCACTCTCACAAATACACACCCTACACACACATAGACATAAACACACACACACGTACACACACCCCCTCACACACATATACACACCCACCCACACACATAGACATAAACACTCACATACACGTATGCACACACATGTACACACACATGTATACAAACACGTACACACATGTACACAAACACGTACACACACCCACCCACACACATATACACACCCCCCGCACACATAGCGATAAACCCTCACATACACGTATACACATGTACACAAACACATACACACACACACACACCCCCCCCACCCAAATAGCAATTAATTGTATTCACTGGTCAAAATTACGCTACCCAGGTCAAATGTATGGTGACCATAGATGCCTTTGGAGCTTGTAGAAACCAACTGTGCCACAGACTGAAAGGGTTGTTGAAGACACTTATGAGTTTACCAATTCAGCCATGTGGAGGAGCTCTGGAGTTAGTCTAAGAACCACATTCCAACAGCCTGTTACCCCTGCAGAATATTGAATCAGAAGCACTTTTGTTTTAAGACAGCTCCCGAGCAAGATAACCAGGTGGCATGAAATTAATGACTAATTTTCCTCAATTTGCATGCAAGAAATGGTGCTGAATGCAGCTAATTAGTTTACAGAACAAGATATAGTTCTGGATTTGTGACAAGCTACAGAGTGAAACACAGTGAGCACATTTGAAGGAGCTTTTGATTAATAGTTGATTAAGGAGAGCAGAGCTGCTTTAGTCAAACAGCCATTTCAATTAAACAATTAGAACCTGATTATGGTACTTGCACTTTTTAATTCCCACGTTATGTAAATTTTTACAAGCTTTCTAACTCTTTAACCCCATTCAGTTGTGTATTAGCTAATCATGTCAAAATATTTGAAATAAATGCTTTTTTTAAAAAAGAAACTGCTTGACTAGCACAAGCTGCAGCATGCCTGCCTACCATCAGCATGTTAAATCTGTTCCCACTCTTTGCCAATTGAACTGTACACATTTATTCTGCTCATTAGAAAGATATATAGCTATTGACTCAAAACATCTCCTCTACCATTAAACAGCTTTCAACTAAACTGGAGCAGCTTGTCAAATTCTTGGCATTGTTTAATAACAGGCTGTAGTACCCTTCTCTATATATATAAACATGTGAGTTTGAAGTAGGAGTACACGATTCAACCCGTTGTGCCTTCTCCCACGTTCTGTAAGATCATAAAACCGAAAGAAATGCAGATGCTGGAAATCTGACACAAAACCAGAAATTGCTGGAAAATCTCAGCAAGCCTAGCAACATCCGTGGGGAGAAATCAGGTGGCTCAGTGATTAGCACTGCTGCCTCACAGCGCCAGGGTTCTGGCGTGTTCTGACCCACCCAAAACATTAACTCTGATTTTTTTCTTCACAGATGTTACCATACCTGCTGAGCTTTTCCAACAACTTCTGCTTTCGTGCCAGGAGTCCGGGTTTGATTCCAGCCTTGGGTTACTGTCTGTGTGGAGTTTGCACAGTCTCTCCATGTCTGTGTGAGTTTCTTCTGGATGCTCTGGTTTCCTCCCACAGTCCAAGGATGTGCAGGTCATTTGGATTGGCCATGCTAAGTTGCTCATGGTGTCCAAGGATAAGGTTAGAAGTCACACAACACCAGGTTATAGTCCAACTGTTTTATTTGAAATCACAAGCTTTTGAAGTGTTGCCCCTTCACATGAGGAAGAGGCAGCGCTCTGAAAGCTTGTGATTTCAAATAAACTGGTTGGACTATAATCTGGTGTTGGGTGATTTCTGACCTTGTCCACTCCAGTCCAACACCAGCAGCTCCACCTCATGTCTAGGGACATGCAAGCTAGGTGGCTTAGCCATGGGAAAAACAGGGTTGGGTGGGTCTGGGAGGATGTTCTTTGGAGGGTTGGTGTGGACTCGATGGGCCAAATGGCCTGCTTCAACACCGTAGGGATTCTATGAAACCAGAGTTAATGTCGAAGAAGGGTCACTGGACCTGAAATGTTAACTCTGATTTCTCTCCACGGACGCTGCCAGACCTGCTGAGATTTTCCAGCAATTTCTGTTTTTGTTTCAATAAGATCATGGCTGATCTATTGTAACTTCAAATTTGTATTCCTGCCTGGCCCTGATAAATATTCACCCCCTTGCTTAACAAGAATCTACCTACTTCTTCCTTAAAAATATTCAAGAACTCTGTTTCCCACCACCTTCTCAGGGAGTGAGTTCCTAGGACTCACAAACCTCTGAAAAATTTCTTTGCCTAAACTCTATTTTAAATGGGCAGCCATTGGTTTTTAAATAGGGATCCTTAGTTCTAGTTTCTTCCATTAGAAGGAACATCCTCTCCACAAGTACCCTGTCAAGAGCCCTCAGGATCTCAAATTAAAAAGAGAAAATGTTGGAGAAATGCAGCAGGTCTGCTGTATCTGCAGACATATTTTATTTGTATCAATCAAGTCACCTCTTACTGTTCTAAACTCCAATGGATACAAGCCTAAACCTTCCCTTATAACTCCCTCTTTCCAGGTATTCATCTAGTAGATGGGTTTTCGAAAGGGAATTTTGTTTTAAAATTCCATCATAGGATGTGGGCATCACAGGTTAGGTCAGCATTTATTGACCATTTCTAGTGGCCCTGGAGAAGGTCGTGGTGAGCTACCTTCAAAAACCATTCTCGTTCTTGGAGTATAGGGACACCCGTGGTTTTGTTAGGAAGGGAGATTTGACGCAACGTTAGTGAAAGAATGGTGATATATTTCCAAGTTAGGATGGTGTGTGGCTTGGAATGGAGCTTTCAGACGGTGGTTTTCACATTGCATCTGCTGCCCATGTCCTTCGGTTTATTTCGTTTGGGTGAATGGCTAGTTTGTGATGCAAAGTGATGCCAACAGTGTGGGTTCAATTCTTAGAACCATTGAAAATTCTTCTTCTCAATCTCTCCCCTCACCTGAGACATGCTGACCCTCAGGTTAAACTACCACTAGCCAGTCTTATGATAGTGCAGCTCTATGGTCCGCTAAGACTATAGGGACTTTGCCTTCATCTAGTTGGTAGAGTCACAGGTTTGAAAGATGGTGTTATAAGAGGTTGGATGAGTTATTGCTGTGCATGGTACACACTACAAAAATGCAGAATAAAGGAGTACAGTCCCTTGAGATTTTGTCATAAATGCAGAGTGACAAATTGGGGAATGCAAAGAAATCCAGAGGATGAGGAAAGAATGCAAACTGGAACATGTTGCTACAGAGGAAGCATTCGTAACTAAGGACAAGAATTTCAAAATCAGTGCACTAACATTGTATCAGCCAAGCAATTTGAAAAATATGTGCATTTACTTATCTCCTTATCACCTTGAAATATCCCTGAGCATTTTCTACACTGAATTATATGTAGAGTGTAGTGCGTGTTGGTATTTTGGCAAGACAGCAGACAATTTGTTGCCAACAACCAGCAAGGAGATAAATAGCCTGTTGCTCTGTGCTTTTCTGTTGGGTTTCGTTGTAAAAGAAATACTGGAAATGACATTCAGAGAGATCTCAACAATTATTCTTTTGAAAGAAATAGAACCATGGAATTTTAGATGTCTATCTGAAAAGGCCGCGGTTATATAATGGCTCCCTTAACTTACACTAGTGCTTTTAAATCTTGGTGTCCAATTCAAACCCGTAAACTCCTGGTTAGAATATTACCAAATGAGTTCAGCTGAGGCGCTATCCTAGAGTCAGAAGGCGGGAATTCGGCCCATTGTGTCTGCCCCTCCTCTTTCAAAGGAAGTCCCATGTCCCTTGATCTTTCATCATAGCCCTGGAATGGCTTCCTTTTCCAGGGTTTGTTTGATTCTATTTAAAAACTGATGTTGAATCTGCATCTACCAGCCTTTTCATGGTGCATTCCAAATTATCACAAATCACTATACTACAAAAATTATCATCATGTCTTTGCTTATTTAGCCAATGATCTTAATAATGTGACTTTCGTTTCAATCGTCATGCTAATAGAAAAGGAGATTTTTATTTTTAAGTCAGATCCCCAACATCCGAATAATTTCTGGATTCTAACCCCAGAGGGTAGGTAGCATCCGAGGGTGGAGAACTGACAGAACTTTCCCGCACAGAAAGTATTACAACTGACAGCACATGTAGGGGCAGAGAGAGCACTTCATAACAGAACCACTCTAATAACACACATCAACCTGAAAGAGAAAGCTGCTTGCTATCAATGTGTTTAGACAACTCCTTTGGCTGATGGATTTGTGTGTGTGTGTGTGTGTGTGTGTGTTTGTGTGTGTGTACGGGTGTGTGTGTGTGGGGGGAGTTGTGTGTGTGTGTGTGGGGGGTGTGTGTGTATGTAGAGGTGTGGGTGTGTACGTTTGTGTGTATGTAGAGGTGTGGGTGTGTGGGGGTGTGTGTCAGTGTGTGTGTGGGGGGTGTGTGGGTGTGTGTATGTTTGTGTGTGGGTGTGTATGTTTGTGGGTGTGTGTGTTTGTGTGTGTGTTTGTGTGGGTGTTTTTATGTGTGTGTGTGTGTGTGTGTACGTTTGTGTGTATGTAGAGGTGTGG
>NC_063360.1:27027848-27082962 GCF_021869965.1 Rhincodon typus | reverse complement strand
TGTGTGTGTGTGTGGGTGTGGTTGTGTGTGGGTGTTTGTGGGTGCGTGTGTTGGTGAGAGCAGGGGGCAGTCACAAACTGATGCCAGAATGTTCGCCCGTTTGTTTACCACCATAGACTACCTCCAGAAGTCCTTGAGGCTCTCAGTGCTACAGGCGGGCCCTACCTGTGCTGTCAGTTGTAATACTTTCTGTGCAGGAAAGTTCTGTCAGTTCTCAACCCTTGGATGCTACCTACCCTCTGGGGTTAGAATCCAGAAATTATTCAGAGGTTGGGGATCTGACTTAAAAGCTGCCTGCTGCTTATGGATAGAGAGCCATTTTCATGCCCAATCTCCCTCCTTACAAATGGACAGGAGATAGGAAATGGGTGACAAATTGGCACACTAGTCAACGCCAGAAAATTGCAGGCCTACTCATTTGCACTCCCACCTCTGGTGGACTTCCAAACGCAGCCCAGTCTCTCCATGTCTACTTTATCAAAACCTTTTGGTAATTTTGACTACTGTATGAAATCTTTCTCTTCTCCTTTCGAAAGAGAAAACCCCCCAACTCCTGCAGTCACTCAACGTAACTGAAATGAATGCTCTCCAACGCCGGTCCAATAAATCCCCCTCTCAATGTCCTCTCCCAGCCTTTTACATCCTTCCAGCAGTGAATCAGGATGAACCCAAATTAGACTGGCATTTAAGGGAATGAGGGAAGAAAGATTTCACACACAATTTAGAGTCAGTTAACCTTATTGGGGTTTTATATCCAATGTTATCTTCTTGTTGTCCCTAAATTAGCAGCTTTTGCTGGCACAGACATTACTTGCTGTTGGTTACATAAAACCTGAATGCATCAGCTGCCTCAGAACAGATATAGCAATTAGTAAACAGCTTTTAAAATATAGGTTTCCTTTTGAAAATGAAAATATCAATGCTGGCAGCCCTACCCAGGAGGAGAACCTTGCTTTTATTCTATAATTAACTAGGGTAACAGATCTGGGAAAACCACAAGTCCATCACTCTGTGCCACAGTCTGTTGAAACATAACTGAGAGCAGCCCTTGAGCAAGGAGCAGTTTTGGGAATGTAATCTCTTGACAATACACTAATGAAAAACACTGATGTGAATTGAGTTAATATTTTAGCTTAAGGAATGAAGAAAGTTAATATAATGCTTCAGATTATATAAAGCGGCATCAAATTGAAAAGCCTTAAAGCATGTCACACAATAAATGTCCTTAAAAGTGGAATAGCTGTCAAACAAAGAAGAAATTGCATTTATTTATTATTTTAACATATTTTCTGCAACATTTTATTTCTTTTCTTATCATGAGTTACTGTGTTAATGCTGATTATGAAAGCAAATACAGCAGCCACTTTGCACACATCTTAAACCAGCAATGAAACAACTGAACAGTCCACACGTGTTTGGTGAGGGAGGAATATTGACCAGTAAAATCCCTCCTTGAACTCTGTCAGGGGATCTTTAATGTGCACCTGAGCCAATCAAACAGGCTTTCCCCCTTACCACAGCATCTAGAAGACCATGCTCCACCATTGCATTGCCATCGGAATAAAAGGAAAATAGTGCTGAGATCTGAAATAAAGATGGAAAACGCTGGGGAGACTCAATGGGTCTAGCAGCATCTTTGGAGAAAGAGAGAGAGAGATAACGTTAATGTTTAGAATCCAGTCTGATTCTTCTGCAGAACAGTACTAACAGAACTGGAGCATGTTGCATAAGGCAGTTAGTACATGAAAGTGTTAATTGACATCGCAAGGTAAGCTTCACCCATCTGGATGGACAGGGCTGTTCATCAGTGGGAGCTAACCAGTTTTGTTTGTTATCAAATCAATGAAAAAATGTTTCAGTAGCAGTAGGGACATAGGAACAGGAGTAGGCCATTCAGCCCCTTGAGTCTGTTCTGCTATTTAATAAAATCATGACTGATCTGTGGTCTAACTCTGTATACCTACCTTTGGCATGTATCCCTTAATTCCTTTGCTTAACAAAATAAAAATCTATCTCAGATTTAAAATCTGACCTAACATTAGTTACCATTTGCGGAAGAGAATTCCAAACCTTCCCTTTGTGCGCAGAAGTCATTCCTAGATATGAACTTACACCCAAATGTCACGAGAGACAATCATGTTTCTTAGATGTAATGTAAACAACTATTAAGTATAATCTAATACGACTTCATTGTTTGTTAAGATTTGAGTCTGTCTTCTGCTGAAGATTTCATATCGGCGTCCTTCTCCATTTATTAAATTAGACTAGTACCAAGATGGGAGGGTTGATGGCTGTGAATCTAACCAAGACATACCAGAGATTTTCAGTGGACAAGACCGCAACATAAAATAAAGTGTTAGCCTGGATTATTTGTAATCCATTAGAGAACAGAATATCTGTGAATGCTGAAAATTTAAAACCAAAACATAAAATTCTTAACAGGTCAGACAGCACCTGTAGAGGGTGAAACAGAGTTAGCTGAGGGCAGGGCCTTTGGTAACGAGCCCAGATGTGATGAGATTATTACATTCTCTGCCCAAATAATCTTAAGTAAATGCATTTTTTGTCAATTTTCTTCCTTTATTTCCATGAGGATTGATTTCTTCATGAGGTATGGCTCAAAAGATGAAGAAGTTGGGTGAAGTAAGGAATTAAGGGTTATGGTGTGTGGGCAGGTAAGTGGAGCTGAGTCTCAAAAAGATCAGCCATGATCTTATTAAATGGCGGGGCAGGCTCGAGGGGCCGGATGGCCTACTCCTGCTCCTAGTTCTTATGTTCTTATGTTGTTAAGTACCTGTTGAAAAGACAGTTCTCTTGTGCCTTAAACAAATCATCCAGGCCTTGGCTGCAGGTCTGACAGATTCTTATAATAACTGGGACATCAGGTCCTAAGAATGATCCAGAAAGGAGCAGTTTATTCTGTGGATCTATACTTACTGTATTTTTGTTATTATTCATTCGTGGGACATGGGTATCGCTGGCTGGGCCAACGTTTATTGTCCGTCCCTAGTTGCCCTTGAGAAGGTGGTGGTGAGGATATTAGGTTGCAACTCTGCAAACACATTTCACTTATTATAATCAACAGGCAAAGGAAAGTTTTACCTCATTCAAACATAGAATCCCTACAGTGTGGAAACAGGCCATTCGGCCAAACAAGTCCACACTGACCCTCTGAAGAGCATCCCACCCAGACCCACTCCCCTATCCCTATATTTCTCCATGTCAAACCCACCTAACCTAAACATCCCTGAACACTACAGGCAATTTAGCATGACCAATCCACCTAGCCTGCACATCTTTGGACTGTGGGAGGAAACCCACACAGACACAGGGAGAATGTGAAAACTCCACACAGACAGTCGCCCAAGGGTGGAATCGAGCCCGGGTCCCTGGTGCTGTGAGGCAGCAGTGCTAACCACTGAGCCACCGTGCCAACCCAGTCTATATTTCTGTGACACCCATTTCCCTTGTGTGACATTTCCAATCTTCTCGCTGTAAATTTGGCCAAAGATTGGTGGACAGAAGCCTCCAAGACAATCATGGTAATGTTCGTGGATTGAAAACCTCTGTTGAAATTCTACTTCCTTTTGTTTCAGTAAAATTTATGTAATCCGGATAGTGTTTTTGTGTGTTTTACAAAGTGATTGAGCACGAGTGGCTGGTACTGTTCTCCTGTCTAGAAAGACAGTATGCCAGCTATGGTGCATTTAATTTCTCTTCTCATATCTCATGGGTGTTATTTGGTGACATAAATTCCACCACCTACACTCTGGGTTCTCTCTCTCTGCTGGCTAATGATGGGATTGTGGGTCATAAGCAACCCCTGAGATCAAATGAGTACCAATGATTTCCTCTCAGCTGGAATTCAATTCACAACATTCTGAATTACTTGCATGAACAAAAATGTCCCTCACCTTTCCCACGCTGTTCTTTCTCAAAGTCTGATATGGTTAAGCTGAAAATATGCTCTTACCCTTTGGGTTTCTTAACATATGTAATTTAACAAATTCCTTATAATTGAGGTTCTTATGCTAAGCTATCATCACTATATGAACACCAAGTATGCTTTTGCCACAGCAAGACCCTCAATAAGAGCATTTATGTCACTATGTTGAACAATAGACAAAATTCTTAAGGGATGATATTAATAGCTTATGAATTATCTTGACTGAAGGATCGTTCGTTTCTTGTTTGGCAGCCAATGCTTCGCGGTGCAGTCTCCCAGATGTTAGAACTGTAATTACACAGATTTGCAAGGTATTTTAATATATAATTCAACAGTGTTGCTCCCCTGTGATTGAAATTACTACGGGCATATTATTACTACAGCTGTGGTGCTGTGGCTCATGTAATATCATCACACCCAGAACAAGGTAGCTATTTAGGAACATTTTTTTAAAATGAGTTTTGTCTGCTGGTTTTCTCTCTGCATCTTTCTGAAAAACAAGCCTACAGAATGTCCTGGATTCTATCCCATACTCAATTCAATCTTCAGGGAAAAGAGAAATAAAGAATTGCATTTGTACAGCACCTTTCATAAGCACCAGATGTCTTGAGGCTCTTTATAGCTAAAGAAATAATTTTAAAACTGCAGCCACTGTTGTCATCTTTGAAACACAACAGGCCATGTTTACACAGAAAAATACCATAAAGTACCAATAGAATAATGATTAATCTTGATTGCAGACCGAATGTTAGCCAGGACACCGGGAATAGGCCTCCTGCTCTCTTTGTGATGATACTATGGCTTTAAGAGCAGCATTTGGTCCTGGCCTTTCTTTTATGAAGAAAAGTTGAAACAGAGATGACGAGCATACTCTTCAAAGCTCAAAAAGTAAACAGCTTGTGAGGCTTTAGAGTTTTTTTCCAAATTCAGAATAGTAGAAGCAGCATGAATGGGTGGGGTAAAGCTCCGCAGAGCCAGGATTTTTCATTTTAGTTTTTCAGTAGCAGTTGCTGGGGTCTTGAAGCTGGATTTGGAAGCAGCAGTACATCTCTCCCTGCTACTCTCTTTCTGAGTTTTCTCTCGATGTTTTTCCTCTTGGACTGGAGAATTGCATGTAAGACAATCTATTTTATTGAATTTGCCTTTGCCAAGGGTGTGTTTATGGGATATTACTATACGGGAAAAGTTATTATTTAGTAGCTAAATAATTTATTATTCTATTAAGTTTTCCAATAGAGTTAAGTTATTCAAATTTCTTCCTTCTTTTGTTGTATTTTAACTACAGCGTATGAATAAAGTGTTTTGCTTTGAGACTGGTAGTTTGATCAATCAAATTGCAACTGAATGTAACGCCTGGTACTTGCCTTTAAAAAAAGAAAATCATAGGATCTAGGCTATTGTCTTAATATATTTTGATGGGGTTTGGACTGGTCCAGAACATATTTCAAGATAACACCGGGGAATCTTTTATATTTACTTAAGCAGGCAGATGGGGCCTTGATTTAACGTCTCATTGAGTTGTGGAATCATAAAACTTTTTTTAACAACTTGGAAAGACAATCTTTGGTCCATCAGTGTCAGTGTAAGCTGGATCCTCTTGAGAAATGGGACGCTGTTTGCAATACTTGCTAATATGATGTGGCCATTAAATTATTGTTGAATCATCCTTGCCTGCTGCTGTGTTCGTCACTGATTTTGTGTGACTGTAGCCACTTTCTGTCTCATTTCACATATGCTCCTGACGCAGTTTGGGGAAAAAAAAGGAGTAATGTTCAGTATTGAGTCATTATGAACCTAATGAACCGTTGGTTCAATTCCTGCACCAAGTGGGGTGGTTTCACCCCGAGCAGCAGACCATGTGCTGAACAGACCTCAATGTCCCCAAGTTAGGGAAAGCAAAATTTTTACTTCGGATTCCCTTGCTGCAAAGTGTGTACATTGGAACAGGTGTAGGCCACTTGGCCCGTCTAGCTGACACAGTCTTTCAACGGATTGTTATTAAGCTGTACTGCAACTCTATTTACCTGCCTTAGCTCCACCTCCCTCAGTAACAGAAGTAATTTGTTGAGAATAGACTCATGTTAAGCAGTGTTTTCTTTTATGGTCAAATAATCTGTCCCCAGTGCCTAGAATTGCAGCCTGCGGGTGAGTTCATGCTAACCAGAGTCTCACTCTGTTGAGAGAGTGGGGCTATTGGTGACTTGGCTTTTTTTTTTACACAGTTTTATGTGGTGCCTTCAGGAGGGGGAAGCGTGAGTCGTTAAGACCAGCTGGGCTTCACCTCAATTTGTTCAGGACTGAAGATTGAGTTTCCTAACTCTGAAAAAAGGTTCCACCTGCAATGGAGCTTCCTTTTCTCAAGACATTGATCAATTTTCCGTGTATTTCCAAAGAATTCTGTTGTAGTCTTCATGTTATTTTGTCAAGAATCTCGATAGCTATTGATTTGGTGATATTTAACCCTAGTTACAGGAAGAGAATGTTGACCACAGCCAAGGATCTCTTTAGAGCTCTTCCTGAGGGAGAAATCCTCAAGAAGATCTGGGGATCCTTTTGGAACCCAATGGGGAAGAAGATTTCCAACCTAGGATCTTGATCTCAGTATAATATCCTCCACTGAAAGTTGGATATTGATAAGATCATCATTTTCCCATGGTGAACAGCCTATTGGAATCTACAGGGTGTGTACGTACTTCTGACTCTGTTAGGACAGGGTGCCTGAAAATTGGGAGGATGAATGAAAATGTCTGAGAAGAGATCAGCTACACTTTAATTTCTTCATTCTCTTACCAAAAACACAACCTACGTTTACTATTAGTTTTGTAGATTGACATGAACTTAACCTTGGCAAAGGTGGCACATTGTGGTGACTTCAGACTAGGGTGAAAGATTCCTCATGATCTTTAAAATTCTCCATGGATGGCTTTTCACCTCCCTTAATCTTTCTCATCCCGGTGTTGTCCAATTTCTGGTCATCATCTCCTTGGAAGACTATGAGATTCTTTGTTAAGTAATATCATAATAAATATGCAAGAGTTGGAGCAGAATTGAATTGCAATCATAGCTTACAAAGGCATGACTATGTCCACTTCACTTGCACTACACCCTGCAATCCAGACTCCCTGCTTGCGCAAGTTCAGTTGTGGCCATGACATTGACAGGTGTGGACCTGATTGTGATGCACTTCATGACTGAGTAGCACACTCTTGTTATTGGTGAGTCAGCTGTGGCCCAGTTAGTAACACACCTACCTCTGGATTCTGGATTCAAATCCCACTTCAGGGCTTGAGGACAAAAGTCAAATCACTCTTCCCAGAGGTTGCAGATTTCCTTAATCTAGTTCCTGATTTAGACTCCTGCATAGCCTTGGTCTAGTTTTAAGGCTTTGCCCATTTGTACTTCATTTCTCCACCTGAGCAAATAAATTCTCCATATCTAATTCTTGTAATATTCTTGTAATATGAGTCAGTGCTGCAATTCAAAGACATTTTTGAAGTGGCAAACCTTCACATTTAAACTCTTCAGCCCCTGCTTCCCACATCTGCCAACTAAAGCAGAGAAAGGGATCGGTTCTGAGAGAACATCACTCTTGAGAATCTCATCTTTGAGATAATGTAATAGCAGCTGTTGTTCTTCCGATGCCTTTTCATTAATCATTTGGTGAGCTCGTTGAAAATGTATTTGTTTATTAGGTTTTCTGGTGTGGAGCACTTTCCCTTTGTTTAAGGTTCAGATCGCCCAGGCCCTTGCAAAAATGCACATGTCACATATTTTGTTGCAAGCCTCTGGCATATGCACAAAACAATGAAAATTACTGTGATGCATATCAGGATTGAGTCTGACAAAAAAAAAACAGTGCTTCCAAAACAGCATTGATTTAAAGTGTTTTCTATGGAATCTGATCTAATGCATGAGCACAGCATTGAGTTTTGAATTGCATATCCTCTCACACTCAGTTTAGTTTCTGGCGTTCTGAGCATGTATAGGTGTGCAAGTGTATATGTGCTTATGCATGTTCGTGTGTATGTTTGTGTAGCTGTAATGTCACAGCATGCATTTATCTGCACATGGGCAGGGCAATAAATATCACGATTTATCCCGTAGATTCACTTGGCAGCTTCACTGACCAGAGTGAAAGGCAAAAAGAAGTGTTGTGCTGAACTGCAGGTGTGCTTTCCACAATTAATTCAATCCGTTATGAGATATAGGCTTCGGTTTAGTTGTCCCTCCCTAATTGCCCTTGAACTGAGGAGCTCACTGAACAACAGTGATCAGTGAACCACACTACACATCATCCTGGGTTGCAAACGGGTCCTGTTCTTTTGTCCGTTCACAAGTTGGAACGCGATGCAGGATAAAATAAAGTAACTGTTCGTAAGTATAGGAAATTCTCACATGTCGAATCTTCATAATACAACCCTGTATGGGACTGCGGTCATAAGTACTAGAGTCTGTAAGTCCTACATTCATAAATTGAGGACCCCTGTACAATAGATCTAGATCTGAGTGGGCCAGATCAGGGAGGGAATGGCAGATTTCCCTCGCTAAAGTGCATTACTAAATCAGTTGGATTTGTACAACAATTGTCAATAGTTTGTTAGCCATTAACATTCCCCATTAGTAGCTATTCATCCTCCCAGCTGGATCATTATCCACTCCTTTGACTGTCCAACTGCTCTCTCTGTTTGGGCTCTATCCCTGCCTATTGTTTACTCCTGACCCCTTCCACTCACTCTATCTTCTGTGCATAAACCAACGTTTTTCTAGCTGCCATCAGTTCTGAGGAAGAGTCGCTCGACCCGAAATGTTAACTCAGATGCTGCCCGACTTGCTGAGCTTTTCCAGCAATTTCTGTTTTTGTTTCTGATTTACAGCATCCGCAGTTTCTTTCAGTTTTTATGGGCAATAGTTTCATGCTCATCATTACTGAGACCAGCTTTTATTCTAGATTTGTTGGATTGAATTTAATTTCTGCAGCATTCAGCATGTCACCAGAATGTTAGCTGGTTTACTAATGCAATGACATGACTACAACTCCATCATCTTCAGCTTTAGTTTCAATTGTGAATGGGCTCATCAGGCAGCATCTTTTACTTCTGAGAGGAAAGAAAATGGTTGAAGCTAAAATGATGAGGTCGAGTTCAGGAGAACAGGAAGTTAATTTCCACACCAGCAGCATTGGATTATTATATGGAGCTGCCCATAAGTTTCAGGTTGAACCTATCCCTTCCCGACTGCTCAGCGTCACAGATCAGCTCACAGGTCCACTGCTGTTTCACAACCTAAGAAAGAATATACATGGGAGGAGCAGAGCAGAGGTTCACCAGGCTGGAACTGGAGAAGGCAGAGCTGTTGAATGAAGAGAGATTGTTTCAACTGAGCCTGAATTCACCAGAATTTAGAAGGATGAGAGGGAATTCAATTGAAAACATAAAAATTCTCACAGGGCTGGATAGACTAGATACAGGGAGGATGTTTCCCCTGGTTAGGAAGTTTAAAACTAGGGGACACAGTCTCAGGATATGAGGTAGACCATTTAGGACTGATATGAGGAAAAATGTCTTCATCAACGGGTAGTGTATCTGTGGAATTCTCCACCACAAAACCTGCGGCAATCAAGTTATTGAATATAATCAAGAAAGAGATTGATAAACGTTTAGATATTAAAGGCATCAAGGGTATGGGGAGAAAGCAAGAATATGGCACTGGGATCAGACATGATATATTGAATGGCAGAGCAGCTTTGAAGGGCTGAGTGGCCTACTCCTGCACCTACCTCCTGTGTTTCCATGTTTCAGCAGTGGACCAAATATCCAAATTTTTCTCTCAGAGGGTTGGTAATCTTTGGAATTATCTTCCCCAGAGAGCAGTGAGGCTGGTTCATTGAATCTATTTATAGCAGAGATGGCAATTTTTCTGATCTACAAGGGAGTCAAGGGTTCAGATTAGGAAAGTGAAGTTAGGGCCATAATCAGATCAGCCATGATCCTATTGAATGGTGGAGCAAGCTTGAAGGCCTATTCCTGCTCCAGCTGTTTCTCACCATATTAAATGCAAAATTTATGTCATGGATACAGGTTAAGATGAATGTACCAAAGCCCTGCATAATCAAAGACAAGTTGAGAACTTGCATTAACCTCAGTGCTGCTGAGAAGTCAGTTACTGGATCTCACAGCATGCCCCTGTCCCAGAGGAGAGCTGTCCCAGACGAGAGCTGAGTTACATGTGTAATTTACATCATAGCCATGTGTCTTAATACAGATATCATCAATTGCACATTGCTATGTCAAACCATTTTAGTTTATTGGGCAGATATGATGGTTGCTTCTACTTGAAGAATTGCCACATCGTCCCTCTTTAGCATAAAAGTTCTGTCTCTCAGAGACCGAATGCCCTTGAATCACCTTTTAAAGTACATGTTGCCAAATTCTCTCCATTTTAAACCGTGAAATCAAGGCTCTTCAAGCCTTAATTTTGCTGAGACACAGGAATAAAAGTAAGCATTGAAGAGTATGTTTAGATTTTGAGAATTGCTTCCTACATGACCTCTTACGAGGACATAAAAGTGTCTTTATACTCGTCATGATTTTAAATGGCTGTAGAAACAGACTGGGCACAGACTGTTATGATTCAGTAGGTGTCACTGTGGTATAACGTATATGGCAGCACTGATCAATCTGCCAATTACACGCCTCTGTTGGATGCCAGGTAAGAGCAGTTTTTTGGTGTCAACTTCATGACGTGAAGTTAATGAGGTGGGGCCAGTAATATTCAGCTACGGATTCTCAGTATTTCTCATCCAAAGGCCCAACTGAGACATTGTTGCTACTGGCAATGTGCAACATGGTTTAATAACATTTCTGTTCAAGGATCTGATGGCTTGTTTTGCTCTCCTTGAACGGAATAGTCCTTTCTATCTTACCTACATTTTTCTTCATTTCCAATTTCCTCCCTGGAGGTGTGGTTTCTTCATTGCCTGCCCTTGAATATCCAGATAATCATTGACAAGAGATTGTTGCCAGGCAATTCCGCCAGCCATTTCACTCAAGCCTGCTTCCTCTTGACAACAATGAATGTGCATTTTGCAACAGGAGTCAGTGTGCAGTGATCAGGCTGATTTCCTACTGAAATGCCTTAATCCTGCATCAGGTCAACTAAATCAGCACAGTTGAAGGTATGGCTCATTTCCACACTGGGCAATTGCTTCACCATTGGAGAAGCCCCTTCTTAAGTGCTTTGTGCTGGCAATTGCTGGCACACAAGCTGCCGCAGGAGACAATAGGAGCAGCAAGGGCTATTTGACTTAACTCTTGTAAGTTTGTGTTGCTGTATTGCCCAGCTCTGTTATTAAAATTGAAGTACAAAATAAGTAGCCGGACTTTGAACCTTTTATTACCCATTGCATTTATTTACTGAAGAGACAATTATTGGGGGTGCAATTCCTTGGCTTCAAATCTAATGTTGATCTTGGTGTGGAGCTGGAGGAACACAGCAGGCCAGGCAGCATCAGAGGAGCAGGAAAGCTGACGTTTCAGGCCTAGACCCTTCTTCAGAAAAATCCTCTGATGCTGCCTGGCCTGCTGTGTTCCTCCAGCTCCACACCTTGTTATCTCAGACTCCAGCATCAGCAGTTCCTACTATCCCTAATGTTGATCTTGCTTTTGTGCACCTCCTGTGCAGCCGTAAGCCTGTATGCCTCACTCTGTCTAAGCACCCAATGATCTGTATGTCCTTGTTTGTTGTGATTTGCCCGTACTGCACACAAAACAAAACTTTTCACTGTACTCAGGCACTTGCGACAAAAATAAATCAAATCAAATATTCGTAGTTAGTAACCCTATCACTGGACCCCAGTGCCTCAGGAGTGAAACACAATTTGTCACAGAGGATGCATGGGGAGAATGAGAAATCGACGCCCTCCAATTAATAACCCAGTAAACTCATTAATGAGTTTGTAATGGGTTAGGCAGTGATTTTCAAATTGAGAAATACCAAACCCAAACAGCTTATTGCATAATTATTGGCTTCAATCTGGGGAGCTGCAAAGTTTTTTTTTTTGAAAACTGAAACAATTTTGGCAGCAGGAATTTTACTGCGAGATCAGGCACAGTACCATTTGGCCAATTCTCTGAGAACTAAGGTCTCTGGCCCTCTGATTTCCCGCCTCCTCTCTTGCTCGAGGGGCGGCAGGCCCTGTCATGTCTGCCATTGACCACAGACACTGCTGCTCCAGCAGGTATCTCACATTTCTTTGCAGAGCTCAGTGCCACTGATTGGCCAATGAGGTCAGTTCCTGCCCATTCAGCGTATTAACATTTGAAAATCATTGCTCAATTTGAAGATCATACTCTCTATGTATGTGTCTACTACTCTTACTACAACCTCCTTCCCACTCCACCCACAACCACCTGAGGCTGCTAAATGTGGTGCCAAGACACGCCAAGCAGAACATCCTAACTTTGATCTTTAGTCTACGCTGAATTAACCGATCACAGCTTTTGAGCCAGGGAAAGAGCTATAATTAGCCTCATCACCTCTGAGCTAGGGAGGGAAATAACAACATAGCATTCATCTGCTGGAAAGTCTGCAAGCATCAATATTGGGTGAAAACAAGACTGGGCTTGTAATACCTCTTCTGGTGGCAATAATTTTGACGTTGACTATCATATGACGGAACCTAGAAAAGCTTGGCCATACTCCTAGATATTGTTCTCTGATGGTCAAAGTACTGAGAGAGCCTGAAACCAAAGAATTGCACCCCCAAATGCACCCCCTGCATCCTTGGGCAGAATGTGTGTATTTATGGAGCATGTACACAGGGTAAGGGCAAGGGCAACAGCTGGCCTACTGGCACATTGTAAATGCCTCCATGGAATCTTGAGACTAGAGTCAGGATAGATACCTGGAGAGGTTTAAAAGTGCGGAATGGTTGTAAGAAATGAGAGAATAAGATCTGCTGTAGAGAGCTCGCAAAGAGTCGCCTGGTGCCGGCGCCATCTTGAATCTTGATTGAATAAATCAATCCTGGAGGTCACATCACATGACTTGCCTCCACACTCCTTTCACTATTCAGCCAACACATCCGTCCTTGTGATATATTGCCTTCTTTGGCCAATCGGAAAGCAAAAGGATTCATTATGCAATTGGATGATGCTTGACTCTGAGCCAAACAGCCTTCTTCTTTTGATTTTCAATGTTCATTAACAATAAATTTTCAAAGAAAAATTTTCACAGTGCCACAGTTTTCTCCAGGATTGCAGTTTCCTGGAGATCAATTTCGATATCCTGGAGATTCTAGTCTCATTTTTGTTGGCAACCCTATCTAGTAATGCTGTGTGGGAATGCAATTTTCAACAAGTGACCACATCTTTTTTTAGTCTGTTGTCCTATTGAGAATTCAACCGATATAACCAGTCTCAGCAAGCTATACATCTTAACCAATATGGTTTAATCTGGCCCATTTGAACCGGAGATTGGGAAATTCCATTTGCACCAGTATCACATCTTCCTCGTAGCTGATAATGTTACTTTCAATTTGAAAAGAGATTGTAACAGCAGCCATACGGTGTAGTGTGACTTTAATTTCTTAAACTCTCTACTCATTCACAGACTGTCTTTTGCCAATTAGGAAGAGGTGCCTGCGATGTGAATTCATACCCATTAGAAACGATTGATACTGCCTCAGTTCATTTTAATAACCGTGCCCTGTCTCAGAGATAAAAGAAAGATCTTCATCTCCTCAACCTACATTGGTTTGAAATTCAGGTCCTGAGTTGTTCCTTTCCACAGCTTCTCCTGTCACTCCTCAGGCAGATTAAGATTCTTCTGCAGTTATTGGATCCACTGACATGTCTGAGTCTATTCACAGGAGGCTTGTTTGTATGGAAGGAATGTCAGTCCTTTGAAGCTATGCCCCCTTACACATCGGGATATGGTAATCTGATAGAAGACTAGCATCAATCCAAATTGAATTTGAATTACAACATAACACTGCATCTTCTGCTACCAGGAACAAAGAAACAGGCAATAGTAAATTTACAATACCCTTTTTATGATGGAAAATGTACCAGATTTTAACAGAGAACTGTCCTATCCAAGTCTCATTTGCTCTGTTTGTGGATGACCCCAATTAAGTCTCAGTGTTGACTGTTGATTACTTGTTGAGTACCCTGTCTGGTGCAGCACTGTAATATTGGTGCCAGCCATGGTTTAACTGTAGGACTCTTGTCTCTGAGCCAGAAAGTTGGGGGAATAGAGATTCCACAGAGATTTACACACAATATCCTGCTCTAGTGAAGCACTGGGAGAGTGCCACACTGTCAAATGTGTCATATTTCAGAGTCCCTAAACTGATGTCCTGTCCATCTCACTCTCTGCTGGATATTTAAGATGCCATCACACAATTTTGAAGAAACATGCAGTTCTCATTGTTCTCGCTGATATCCATGCTCCCCACTGCTCATGTATTGACAGTTGTGTATTAACATATATCAGTCTGTTAAGTTATGTTGAAACGAAATTTGAAGTTCCATTCTTCACAATTCAGGCCCTTTCACAAGCTCCTTAAAGAACTCCATGGCTCAGGGATTGGCAGTGAATTCATTCCTTATTCCCTTCCCTTTGCCAGCCCTTTGAAAATGACAAACCATGTAGGGTGTCAGGACTCTACAATGGCCTAGGGAACCATGCTTTAGAAATCTCACAACCGCTGGGGTCTAACCCCATAGCACTTTGAAAATCCAGCCCATTGGATCATATTGCACATAGGAGGTCATTCAGCCTATCATTGCATTACCAGCTCTTTGAAAGAGCTATCCTGTTCATCCAATTTTCCTACTGTTTCTGCTTGACAGTATTTCCATTTAAAGTATACATAGAACATAGAACATAGAACTGTACAGCACAGTACAGGCCCTTTGGCCCTCAATGTTGTGCTGAACTTTTACCCTAAAACCTAAGGTCTATCTAACCTCCACCCCTACCTTACACTATTATCCATATGCCTATCTGATAGCCGTTTAAATGCCCCTAATGAGGCCGACTCCACTACCCTCTCCGGCAATGCATTCCATGCCCCTACCACTCTCTGAGTAAAGAACCTACCTCTGACGTCTCCCCTGTATCTACCTCCACTCACTTTAAAACTATGCCCCCTCATAATAGCTACCTCCACGCTAGGAAAAAAATCTCTGGCTATCCACTCTATCTATACCTCTGATCGTTTTGTACACCTCTATCAAGTCACCTCTCATCCTTCATCGTTCTGAAGAGAAAAGCCCTAGCTCTCTCAACCTTTCCTCGTAAGACCTTCCCTCCATTCCAGGCAACATCCTGGTAAATCTCCTCTGCACCTTTTCCAACGTTTCCACACCTTTCCTGTACATCCAACTTCATGTCTCAAATCAGAATTGATCTACTCCCGAGGAAGGGACACTCAACCCAAAACATTACCTCTGATTTCTCTCCATAGATGCTGCCAGACCTGCTGAGATTTTCCAACAATTTCTGTTTTTGAATCTACTTCCACCATCCTTTAAGGTATGGAATTCCAGATTATCATATATCTGTGTCCCCTGAGCACTGACCTCTTGTCATTGGAAACTATCACACTCTAATATTGACTACCTTTAATAAATCTCTCCTTAACTGTTCATGCTTTAAGAAGAACAATCCCAAGCCCTCTAATCTCTCCAGGTGTCTATCCTGACTCTAGTCTCAAGATTCCATGGAGGCATTTACAATGTCCCAGTAGGCCAGCTGTTGCCCTTGCCCTTACCCTGTGTATATGCTCCATAAATACACACATTCTGCCCAAGGATGCAGGAAATCGATGCTAGCTCAAATGCTCGTGGCATTTTTTTTCCTCTCTCACTTTATTTTGAGCTCACTTTCAAAGTGGTGAGAGGGAAATGATAGCTCAAGTATGTCAGGGAACATGCTGTGAGTGAGAGCAAACCAGATTTAGAAGGTGTGAAACAGTTGGACACCAGTTGCTGTGTTTATTTAGACTGTCTGGATTGGGAAACTGCCATACAGTATGCATAGGAAATATTAGGAACTGCAGACAGACATCTTAATACTCAGATCCAATTACAGCTTCATGTTTGAGTGTTAATGAGATACTATAACAGAAGCGGGGGAAACTATTTGAGGTCTAAACTTGCAAAACCAAATGTACTTCACGAGATTCTCCTAATGAGCTGCTGTAATTTTGGTCAAAACTCTGGACAGAAACAGAGTTTCTGTATTTCTTCTGCCAAAGTTAAAGCAGCTGACTGGGGATCCCCCAGGAATTTCCTTGGGTATTTTCTTCGATTGCTTGTGTAAAGTCCATGTCTAAATCAGTCTTACTTTCAGTGAAGCCCCTTTCTGTGGTAAAATAAAGGAAGAACCAACATTTATATATAGTGCCTTTCACATCTGCATTTCACAAAGATTTTGAACTGTGGCCACTAATCTTGTGTGGACAAATGTCACAGTCAAGTCACTCACAGCAAAATCACACAGATGACAAGGAGATGAATGATCAGTTAATCTGTTTTGATGATTCTTGAAGGATGTATGTTGGCCCAGATACTGAGAGGAAAGACAGGCAGGGCTTCACTTTGACATCTTCTCTAAATTACAACATCTCTTACAATACAACAGCCCCTCACATTCTGTCAGTGGGGATTTCAAAGCCAGTGCAACTATAAGGGACCACCCTGTTGTTCCTGACAGATCCAAATTTATTCTGCCTATCTGTGTCCTGTTTGTCTTTGCTAAGGGTCTGCCAGGAGACATTGGATACATATAATGTGCAGATCCCTGACATGCGCTTGGACTTAGGGCTGTCCTAAGTGAAGTGCAGCCTTGTAAGAATCAAACATAAACAGAAAGTGCTGGAGAAACTCAGCAGGCCTGGCAGCATCTGTGGAGAGAAAAACAATATTAGCATTTCAGGTGGAGTGAGCCTTCATTGGAAATGAAAGCAATTAGGAAATGGTGGCATTTGTGCTGATGAAAAAGGGAGGCAGGGAAAGGAGTGGGATGGGTAGCTGGAGACAGTGCCCAAAGAGAAGGAAGGAGAGAGAGAGAAAAGGGAAGGAGGCGAAGGGATTGCTGATGGTAAACCAGGAAAGAAGAGAAGTTGAATAAAAACAGAAAGAACTGTGGATACTGGAAATCAGAAACAAAAAGAGAAATTGCTGGAAAAGCTCAGCAGATCTGGCAGCATCTGTGGAGAGAAATCAGAGTTAACATTTCCGGTCCAGCTCTGAGGAAGGGTCACTGCAACTGAAACGTTAACTCTGACTTGTCTCCACAGATGCTGCCAGAACTGTTGAGCTTTTCCAGCAATTTCTGTTTCTGTTTAAGAGAAGCTGAATAGTTGGTAAGCATCAACCCAGAATGCAGGCTGCACTCTTTCTCTATGCCTGTGTGAAATGTTCAGTCTGTGCATTTGCATACTGTTTATTGAAGGGTAATGTTTTTTCTAGATAATGGGAGAGTTACAATTAGTATTCAAAATTACCAAGGTTTATGAGAGAGCATGTTCATTTTCACTTCAGAATGGTCTGGGCCCATATTTATTACAATCTGGAGTTCACTGCCTTAAGGTCAACTCAAAGAAGATTCCAAAGTTCATGGAGTGTCCTGCTGAGATCCAGTGGGTTGATTTAGGAGGTTATTTTTGCCTTTATTCATTCATGGGATGAGGGGCATTGCTAACCAGGCAGCATTTATTGCTCATCCCTAATTGCCCAGAGGACAGTTGAAAGTCAATCACATTGCTGTAGGTCTGGAGCCACATGTAGCCCAAACCAGGTAAGGATGGCAGTTTCTTTCCCTAAAGGGCATTAGTGAACCAGATGGGTTTTTCCCCAACAATCAACAAGGGATCCAGAGTCATTGTTAGATTCTTAATTCCAGATATTTATTGAATTCAAATTTCACCATCTGCCGTGGTGGGACTCAAACCCAGGTCCCCAGAACATTATCCGGGTCTCTGGATTAACAGTCCAGCTATAATACCACTAGGCCATCACCTCCCCATGAAGTATTCATTCAATCTAGTTGTACTTGGACTTAGTAAGCCAAGATAACAACACTGTGACCCACACGAAATAGGGGTGAGACAGCAAGCCCTGCTCGAAAAGTGTATGGACATTAACAGAGAACATGATAGTGATGTGCCCTGCAATTAAAGAACCTGCCTGCTTACATTCACATGTGAGTAATGCACAGTTGGGCTGGTTTATATGCCTGGAGGAACAGAGGCCAAGGGAGATAAATAGTGGTCACAAGTTGGCAAGGAAAAATGACATGTAAAAGCGAGTGTAAAATCAAGCTTACTTGCTTTTCTGTCATTCCAAAAATATAAACAAGTCAAGGCTGCCTGCTCCACAATGAGGTTCGGAGCCTTCAATTCGAACTTATCAGAATTGAAATTCATCTGCATCGTTTTAAAAATGGATGCACAAAGCTACTCATTTTGTGAAAAAGACACCAACTTACAAGTGCAGTGCAAATGGAGTGGTAACACCTGCTGTGCAAATATTTGAATTGTGTTTGAGTATGTAATGGCTAATAAATGACAAAATGAGACACTAACTTCATTGCACTCCTCCTCGAAAGTCGACACAATTTAATAGACCTTGTGTTGACCATTAGAAAAATGTAACTAAGAATTGAAATGGTGGCTACTATTTAGCGGTGGGGAGGAGAATGTGTGGAAATCAGCAGAAAGCCTTTTATCAGTTTGAAAACAGCAATATTAGTGTGAAACAAACAAGGCTGTGACAAATAGAGACACAGCACAGGATTTAAATGTTCAGATGTTGTTCCTGAATTTGTAATTATTATAGAAACAATGTATTTAGACACAAAAGATTTGTTTGCCATGCAATTTGGCAATATTCATTTAAGGTCATTTTTGGGCACAGTCATGATGTCAGTGTTAGATATAAGGAGAAGGATCTCCTCTGTTAAAGCAATATTAAAGTGTCACTAGTGGTAATCTACAGCATGTTCTCTGTATATCTGTGGAAAGAACAGTCACAGTCATAGCTCAAATATAAGAGGAACAATGACGGTTATAGCTTCTCCTGGTTTTTTCCACTGAGTGTGAGAATCTGTGACCCACCCCTGCTACGAGATATCATTGAAGTGGAATATCTATCCAGACAGCAAATGTAATTCCTCTCATACAAAGCCTGTTTATTTTCTTTACATGTGGGTTAGATCCCCTCCTATCTCTCCCAATTCAGCAGCAGATTTGTGTGTGTCTGTCGTGTCAAGTTTTCCAGACAGAGGAATAAAACATTTGGATGGCACATCAGTTAAGTCTGTCTCTTGGCAGCTGTCATGGGAGGTGAGGAGGCTTTGATGCCCTTCCCACTCCTGAAGATTGATCCCTCCCTCAGATCTAACTCCAAAGCCCATTACTAGTTGACTTGCCTACGTTGATTCTGACTTGAAGACTGTCCCCATACTGAATGAGACTGTTCCAAACAACTCGCTTAAACTTCTAGACAGGAGATTTTATTTTATCTGGACTACTGTCTTTCCCTCATAAGTTTATGTGAGCGTGCCTCCATTCTTATTTATCAATTTATTTTTGTTGTGAGTTTTCTCTTGCATCTTCAAAGAGTTGTAATGAAGTCTTATTGTGCCTATTTTTCAAACATATAACATTTCATACCAATTTAGCAGCAAGTCTGCGTGCAAAAATCTGCACAGGGGTTCGTCTGACTGATAAATTCCTCAGGGGCCTTTGTTAATATAAGATCGAAGCCCCTTCATCTGATGTAGGATCATACCCAGAACTTATAAATTTGATTGGAGGGGAACTTGCAGGCTGTGGTGTTCCCAAGAATCTGTTGCCCTTTCTCTTCTAAGTAGCAGACATTGCAGGTTAGAAAGTACTGGCAAAGGTGCATTGATGTGGGTAGCACTAGATCAGGGACCACTTCCTGAAGCAATTGAGAGGAAAACAGCAAAAGCAATATTATTAAAAATCTATGTAAATCTTAATCCTATTTCCCAATATAAGTATTTTATATTATTTTCTGTGCTTTCTTTTACACCTCTTAGTAATTTAAAATAGTAGAACTATTACAGATACATTGATGGTTGCATACTTTTAAGACTGCTATTGCCCACTGACTGTGTAACATTTATAATCTAACTACTGCCTAAAATGGGCCAAAAAAACAAAGACAGCTGGCAAAGCAATTCCAGCTATTCAGACATGTTAGATTAGTTTGCTAACTGTCTGACATCTATGATATGTGGGGTTTTTTTCATGAATTAACATACAGCAACTCAGAACCATCGACATAAAAATAATGTGAGTGGTGTGATTTATCATCAAGAGCACAGCATTCAACCATGTCTGTGAAGTAATAATTTGTTGCCTTTATGGTTCCAGTCCAGATTCGTGTCTGCTGGCAACACATTTCTGAAATTCAGGGTTATCAATGATCCTGGCCACATTTAAAAGGAAAGCTGTTCCAGACCTGCTACCTCACTCAGAGGCTGAGAGGCACATGGTCAAGATCAAAGGAGGGTCTGAACAACATACCAATGGGTGAGCAGATGCCAAAGTTTACGAGGGCTTAGGTCAAGGAAGCACAAGTGAGGCATCCTTATTGGAACATGTGGCCAGCTATCTGCTTGGGTTGGTGTCATTACAGTCATTCCACATAATCTGCCAGAGTCAGTGTTGGAAGAGGCCAGATACCGGTTTAAATATCAAGATTGCCTCATAAGGAATTCTGGAACTATTGCATGCAATCGAATAAGCTGTTACATTGCAGTTTTTTCATAAAATTTTCTGCATTCCTCAGGGGGAGGTGATGGCCTAGTGGTATTATTACTGGACTGTTAATCCAGAGATCCAGATAATGTTCTGGGCACCTGGGTTCAAATCCCACCATGGCAAATGGTGGAATTTGAATTCAATAAATATCTGGAATTAACAATCTAATGATGGCCATGAATCCATTGCTGATTGTCAGGAAAAACCCCTCTGGTTCACTAATGTCCTTTAGGGAAGGGAGCTGCTGTCCTTACCTGGTCTGGCCTACATGTGACTCCCAACCTACAGCAATGTGGTTGACTCTTAACTGCCCACTGGGCAATAAATGCTGCCTCGCCAGCAACACCCTTGTCCCATGAATGAAAAAAAAAAAAATTTCCAAGCAATTTGATCGTTTATTTTCTTTAAGATTGAAAACCATCACTATTTTGAGTAGCTCGGGTGCCCTATTATTGGGTTGGACAATTTCTCGGCAACCGAGTTCCTGTATCACAGATTGTAGGCCTCTTTCATATGGAAATGCGGGACCGAACATCACGTTGATGGACCACTTGCTGAAATTGGACTGCAAAGAGCTGAAAAGGCTTCAGGCCAGCAAGAGGTAAAGCAACGGCCACCAGGGAGATACAAATTAAACTCAAAAATCGTTCACGTGGAGCAATGAGGAGCAGGGATGCTTCCTCAACTCTCAAATACTCACGAGCGGCAATTCAACACAAATAAGAATGCAACAATTCCTATGGGTTAACTGCACCTGTGTATGAATGGATACAGAGGGATTCCGTATAATCATCTTCTATTTTCAGTGACATTTTTGGACTTATCTTTTTGTATCAAGCTTTACATGCAGAGTAGTAAGGGCATGGAATGCCCTGCCTGTAAAAGTAGTAGACTCGCCAACTTTAAGGGCATTTAAATGGTCATTGGATAAACGTATGGATGATAATGGAATAGTTTAGGTTAGATGGGCTTCAGATTGGTCTCACAGGTCGGTGCAACATCGAGGGCCAAAGGGCCTGTACTGCGCTGTAATGTTCTACGTTCTATGTTCTATGCAGAAAGTGTTTGAAATGCTCAGCAGGTTGATAAGGTTTGAAATGGAAAGCAGGTTGATGAAGATCCAATGGAGAAAAAGGGCAAGTTAATACCTGAGTATGACTCTTCTTTAGAACTCAGTTAAAAGAAATGGTTACAATGATATTTACCCCTATCCCTCCTGATGCTATTAAAAAAAATTGAACTTGTTAAATCTGAAAACTTGTTCATTCAGCTGGCTCCAGAATAATGGACAGGTTGTACCATGAAAACATCTGTCCAATGATTGAAGAGTACATGTCCAGTTTGGACAATTCAACTTCAGTATGATTGAGCCATTTAATATTGGATCCAGGGTCTGGGATGTATTTTCAGGCCCAGCCCCATGTTGTATTGTGCCTGACACCAATGTACATTTTGATGGACAGGTCAGTTGGTGGCTAAAGTGCCTGCTTGTTGTCCATTTAAGGATGCTGTGTGGGTGCCCAAGGCTAGATAGCCAATAGGAAGGCATCCAGCAATACAAGATCAGTAGCCCCAATATCAGAAGTGGGATTTGCTGATATTGGTGGGGGAGAGAGAGAGAGAGAGAGAGAGAGAATGTGCACAACTCAAGATGAAGCTGCCCTCTGATGCCTTGATAAAAAAATTAAAGCTGCATAGAGGTCACAGTTTCCAGGTTGCTATAGTGGAGTGGAAGCCACCCTACAGGACAGCCTGAGGCCCAAGCAGAGATCTTGCAAAAACAGCCATAGGCTGCGGTGTTAGTAATGGTAAATGAAGTGCTCATTCCCCACCTCATCCTCTGATTTGCCACTTTTTCAGTCAGGTTTAGGCCTTAGCAGGGCAACCAACTGAAAAATACCAGTCTGCATTTGGATAGAGTCCTGAATAGGCTCATTAGTGGGCAACATGGCTACCTGCTGCTTATGGGACAAATAGACATCAGTCCTCCAAACTGACATGTTTGACATTGACCTGGAACTAACACCGAAATTGCTGGAGAAACTCAGCAGGTCTGGAAACGTGTTTGGAGAGAATGCAGAGTTAACGTTTCGAGTTCAGTGACCCTTCTTCAGAACAGAAGAGTAACCATATCAGCATTGGTGTGCCAGCTAAGTGTCATTGCAGGCACATCTACCTCCAAAGCTGTTTAAAAATTTTGTCTCAAGGCTGCAGATTATATCTAAGGAAATCCTCAGTGAAAGGATTTGGATCTCTCTCGAAACCCATAAAACTATTTCTGTTTCATAGTTACCATTATTTGCCAGACTTTAAGACTCAAGAGTATTTTGAAAGGGAATATTTAGGAAATGATATTTCAATACATTTACATATTTATGATTTACTTAGAACCAAAACAATCAAACAACATGACATTTGCTTGTTGTTTTTAATTTCCATTAATTTTTCCTCTTGCTTGTTCCCTTCCCGTATCATTTTATCATTTGGAGAAGGAACCTAACATGTTCCTGCTCTTCTTGTTCCACACAGCTTACTAACCCTTGCAGTTTCTAGTTGGAATCCTGCGGCATATTGCTTTGTCCCCACTGAGTTTACAATGAAACCATGAGAAATTATTCACCTGTGTGCAACACATGCTAATCATCAGTGCAACTGGGTGAATCCTTTGATCCGTAGCAATTTTAGGTGATTGCTTACCAGAAAAATGGTGCATTTTATGGTTTGATAAAAATGGTCAGCTATCTGGGTAAATTAATTTTGGTTTCCAAGGCAGCATTACAGCCAGCCCTGACTCATGAGGAAATGCATCATATGTATGTTTAGACATCAGATCTCAGTGTGATCCCAGGGTGGGGAGAGAGAAAACCCTCAGAAATTAAATCCTCTGCTTTCTGCACTCTCACTCACCTCTCGGTGATTACTAAACTCACCAAAGCTACGAACTGTGATGTTGAGTACTTAACTTTTTTTTTCTTTCCTGTCCAGTAAGGACAGTGGAATGTGCGGTATGCCCACAGTCTTAAGTTAAGACAAACCCAGATCTGGCCTCACTTTAAGGCCAAATCTTATCCTCTTTCTGTGTTATAATATTTACAGCCGGAGCTTATTTGAGCAGTCAGCTCGAAGGATTGTTGAGCTATTTCTGAAGTGACTGATCAGCCTTTGTTAGCTTCTAGCAAAGTTGAATATCAATAATATAGTTGTCTCCAGGATTTACTGTTGAAATCAGCACTAATCTTATGAGGAATGTGTGAGGTTTTGGGTGTGGGTCAGTGGTTGCTGTTGTATTTCTAAGCCTGATAACCATGGGCTTCAGATGTGTGAATAGGAAATCCAGGCTGACACTCCAGTGAAGTATTGAGGGAGGCTGGACTGTCTACAGACACTGCTTTTCAGAATGATTTTTAAACTGGAGGTCCCCTTAGGTGCAAGTGAAAAGTCCAATCGCCATACTTAGAAGAGGAGCAGGAGACATCACCAGGGGGTGTCCTGGAAATATTTATTTATCCCAACTAATACTGCTTAAAGACCCTGATTAATTTCTTCATTAATGCATTGCTGTTAGTCAGAACTTTCTGTGCACTGTTGAGCCCTACAGTAAGATAGTGAAGATACTTGACAAGGTACTTCACTGGCTGTAAAAAAACACCTTTAGGATGTAATGAGATTGTGAAAGGTGCTACATAAATGCACATCATTCTCTTTAAGGTGACATGTTTTTTCTTGTTTCAGCTGAATGAAGGCTGGGCCACATATGATAGTCCCTGATCCTTTGGAAATGTATCTGTCTGACCATTGCTGTTGCAAGCAATTGGAAACTTTGGCAGCCAAATGTCACAGCAGAAAATGTAGCCATGCGGACAGTTTGGCTTTTAAAGGAAGCAAAGTTATAAATTCTCATTTAGAAACTGTAAATATTTGTATCCTGTTGTAGTTGGGCATTTGTTTATTTATAACACACTGCTCCTACTTTATATTTCATTTCGTTTTTATTTTTTCCTTCAATTTTGAACCGGACATCATGCCTTTTGAGAGGCAAGTCAGGAAATCGCCAAGAATGTAAACCGGAAACCCGAAGTCTGATTTTTAACATAAAGTTTCATTTATTTTTATTGACCATATCCCTTTGGGATTTCAAAGAAACATGTTGGCATGACTAACAAAATGCTCACTGGTGGCCTGTGGTATCTGTGGGTAGAACGATTCTGTCATATTTCTCTTTCCTAGATTGGGTCTAAGGGACTGTTTGATCACAGTCATATGGGAACAAACACTAATGAGTCTCAACAAGAAAAGTGTTAACAAGGCTTAGTTTATTGGATGTAGTACAAGCAATTAAGTACAAGTTACATGAGCTAGTTCTTACTAACACTATTTGGAGACATAGACGACCAATCTGTCCCATTTGGGATCCAGAGCTATTCTCCTTCCTTACAAATCTAAATCTGTAGCTGATATAATCAGATTGGGTGGATCTTAAAGCAGACTCTAATATTAACCCTTTCAGAACCCTTATAGAGTTGTAAAGTCATACAGCTTGGAAGCAGACTCTTTGGTCCAACTCATTGATGCTGACCAAGTTTCCCATACTAAACTAGACCCGCTTAACTGTGTTTGGCCCATATCGCTTTAAGCCTTTTCTATTTATGTACCCATCCAAATATTTTTTAAATGTTGTAACTGTACCTGCATCTATGACTTCCTTTGGCAGTTCATTCCACATATGAATCACCCTCTGTGTGAAAAAGTTATCCCTCAGGCCCCTTTTAAATCTTTCTCCTCTCAACTTTAAGATATGTCCCCTACTTTTGAACTCCCCCACCCCAGGGAAAAGACCTTTGCTATTCACCCTATCTATGCCCCTCATGATCTTGCAAATCTCTGCAAGGTCACCCCTCAACACCCTAAGCTCCAGTGAAAAAAGTACCAGCCTGTGGCTGCACAGCAGCTCAGTGGTTAGCACTGCTGCCTCACAGCTCCAGGGACCTGGGTTCAATTCCAGCCTCGGGCGACTGTCTGTGTGCAGTTTGCACATTCTCCCTGTGTCTGTGCGGGTTTCTGCCAGGTGATCTGGTTTCTTCCCACAGTCCAAAGATGTGCAGGTTAGGTGGATTGGCCATGCTAAATTGCTTGTAGTGTCCAGGGGTCTGTATGTTAGGTTGATTAGACATAGGAAATGGAGGGTTAGGGGGTTGGGTCTGAGTGGGATGATCTTCAGAGGGGCAGTGTGTACTTGTTGGGCCAAATGGCCTATTTCCACACTGTAGAGATTCTATCCAGCCTCTCTTTATAACTCAAATACTCCAGTCCCAGCAACATCCTGATAAATCTTTCCTGAACCCTCTCCAATTTAATAATATCCTTCCTGTAGCAGTGTGACCAGAACTGTACACAGTGCTTCAAAAGTGGCCTCACCAATGTCTTGTACAACCTCAACATGACATCTCAACTCCTGTATTCAATGGTCTGAGCAATGAAGGCAAGTGTGCTAAACACCTTCGTAACCACCCTGTCTACCTGTGATGCAATTTTCAAAGAACTATGTACCTGTTTTGTTCAATGGGGAGCAATTATACGACATCGTCATTTTGGGCCTTAATACCATAATAAGCCCCTATGAATACGTGAAATGGAAAAATATCATCATTTGAACAGTACTAAGGTTTGATCCATCATTTAAATAAATAAAAACACGAACAATTATGAGAAAATTTCACTTCCAATGTTAAATTGTTGAGCTTTGTAATTTTTCTGATCCTCATTAAATGCTCTGCTCGTTAAAATATGTACTTTTATCACAAGCATATGTCTTATGAAGAAAACTATTCTATTGCTTATTGTCAATGTTAACATCAAACACTCACAGGACAGGGACAGTGCACGTTTAGAGATAGAGTGAAGCTTCCTTTACTCTTTAAAACTAAAAGCCCCTCTACACAGTTCCCATCAAACCCTCCCAGTATAGGGACAGCATGATGTGAAATACAGAGTATAGCTTCCTCCACACTGTCACTATCAAAACGGTCCCAAGACAGAAACAGCATGGGTTTAGATACAGAGTAAAGCTCTCTCTACATCAAAACACTCCCAGGACAGGCACAGCACAGTTTCAAGTACAGAGTAAAGCTCCCTTTAGATCAACCTGATAACCTCTAACTCCAATTTCAGGTGAACAACCTTCCAGTTGCGCCTGTCTGACGTTCCTCCTGGCAGCGATATTGGTGGGATTTTGGATTAGAACTGCGCAGACTTCCCATAATTAATTTTCCTGTGAATCTCTGTGAATCTGAGTCCACATATGCAAAGTTAAAGAGCGGTGTGCTTGTAGCAACTGGTGAATCCATGGGTGCCTATGCTAACTTTCCACAGACAGGCCCGTAAACAGTGCCCAGGACAGAGCAACATTGAATTAACCGCACCAACAGGGCTGCTCATATCCAGGGACTGCATAGCTCCTTTGCTTTGCATCCTGGAGACTGTGCATCCCCTCCAAGGACCCAGCTCTCTGATGAACTTAGCAGCCTTAAACCTGTGTATTTCACCAGGTCATTTTCCCAAACCATGCATCCGTAACCTTGTTCCATGAAATGTTCACAAATGACTGGTTAGACCTCACTGAACTGCTGTGGCCAATTCTGGGCACCTCACTTTAGGATGGACATCAAGGCCTTGGAGATGGTACTAAGTCATGGGATATCAATAATGTGGAGGGACTGGAGAAACTGCAATCATGCTTCTTCAAGTAGTGGTGAGGGGGAGATTTAATTGAGATGAAGGGTTTTGATGGCAGCAACAAAAGAATCAGTTTTCATCAACAGAAGAGTCAGTAACTGAAAGATTTAAGATCATTTGTAAAAGAACTAGTGGAGATGAAGATAGAGAGATTCACACACTGAGTTAATCTGGAATGTGATGCCTGAAAGAAGTTTGTAGGAAGGGGTAGTAGCATGTTTAATAAGAACTCGTACAACACTATTAGATAAATGTTTGAAAAGAAAAAAAAAATTGCAAGGGATTGGTTGATTAACTCCTTTAAAGAGTTAGCACAGGCATGATCGGCTGAATGGCCTCCAGTCTGTATTGTATGACAGTATGATTCTAATACCGTTGAAACTCCAGGGGGACTGCAGAGCTCCGAGTCTGTGTAACCTGGAGATTGTGCCCCTGCCTCCTGGACTGAGATCCTACCCTTCCCCCAGTGCTGACTATCTGCCAGGGTCTGCACATCCTTTAGAGAATGCACAGCGGTAGTCTTTCGCTGGAGGACCTGATGAAAGTGTTTGTTAGAAAAATGTGGACTTTGGGCAACCAGAACTAGTATAAGCGTAAGACAATTACCAATAAATTCAGCATGGAATTCAGGAGAAATCTCACTGCAACGGGAATGGAGGTAAACAACATAGATATATTTAAGGGGAAGCTTGGCACCTGTACAATAGAGAAAGGGATAGAGGGATCTGCTGATTGGGTGAGGTGACACCAGTTGGTGGCTCATGGAGTATAAACACCAACATGGAAAAGTTAGGCTGAATGGACTGCTTTTGGGCTGCAATCTTGATCGAATCTGATATTAGCACCACCTGTCCTATCACACGTGTGCCCTACTTGTCATCATGGGTAGAGAAGAGCACATTGGGAGTCGCATCTCAGTCCAACATTGCCGAGTCAGTTATATATCCCTTTCTTCAATAGTGGCTGTCCTCAGGGATTGCCTGTGCCTTTGTAAAATGTGCCAGTACAATGTAAAATTATGCAGGGAGCATGCTCCTTCCAAACCTCCCACAAACTGCTCCGTATCACAGAAACGGGCATTTGTAATGGAATTGGCCAGATGTTAAGTGTTGGAGTCATAACCATTCAGTTTCCTGGAGTTGGGGGCTTACTGCTGGGACTTGGGTTACACAGAGCCATTGTAAAAATGTTGATGTGATCTCCTGCCACTGGCACTTATTCCAATGGAACCTCGCTTCTTTGCTTCTGTAGATATGAGGACAAGTATGATCTAATGTTACAATGTCAAGCCTAAAGCATTTATTGCTTGCCTGTTGTCTGACCCTGTCAGCTGCAGCCTTCCTTTGTGAGGTGTTAATGATTGCAGCATTCCTTACTGTCTGTGGTGTGTGAGTCACTGTTGGCCAAGAGAATTGAAGAACACAAGAAATGTGTCAGTGGGTGTATTGTGTCCAAGAGAGTCACACTTCAAGAAGAATGCCAAAGCCTTAAAGAGGGTGCAAAGAAGATTGGCAGGGAGGGAGGTGATATGTGGGAAATTACAGACCAGTTAGTTTAGCATCTGTTGTTGGCAAAGTGTTAGAATCAATTATCAAGGAAGCAACATCAGGACATTTGGAAAGTCAAAACGCTATCCATCAGAGTCAACATGCTTTTCTTAGAATTCCTACAGTGTGGAAACAGGCCCTTCAGTCCAACAAGTCCACACCGACCCTCAGGGCATCCCACCCAGACCCATCCCCCTATACCCCACCTAATCTACACATCCCTGAACACTTAGGGCAATTTAGCATGGCCAATCCACTTTTATGAAGGGCAAATCATGTTTGGTTAATTTGCTGGAGTTCTTCGAAGATGCAACAAGCAAAGTGGATAAATGGGGATCCTGTAAATGTAATATATCTGGACTTCTAGAAGGTATTTGATAAGGTGCCACTCAAAAGGTTAATTCACAAGTTTGGATCAGACGGGATTAGGGGTAATTTATTAGCTTGGATAGGTGACTGACTGATGGATAGAAGACAGACAGTAAGGATATATGTTTTTCTTCTGGATGGCAAGAAGTAACTAGTGGGTGCCACAGGATCCTTGGAGCCAGCCATTTACAATCTACATTAACAACTTGGATATAGGGATAGAAGGCTCTATAGCCAAATTTGTGGACAACACAAAAATAGGCGGGAGGGTAAACTGCAATGAGGAATTAAGAACCTTACAAATGGATATAGGTAGGTTAGGAGAGTGGGCCAAAGTGTGGCAGAGGGAGTTTAACGTGGATACGTGTGAGGTCATGCATTTTGGTTGGAAAAATGGGAAGGCGACCTATTAACTAAATGGGGAGAGACTTCAGGGTGCACCAGTGCAGAGGGATCTGGGTGTTCTCGCTCATGAGTCACAAAAAATGAGCACGCAGGTACAGTAGATAACAAAGAAAGTGAATAGAATGTTGGCTTTTATAGGTAAAGAAATAGGCTATAAAGGAATTATTGTTGCAATTATACAAGGCATTGGTGAGACCATACCTGGAGTATTGTGCACAGTTTTGGTTCCCTTATTCGTGGAAAGAAGGCAGTTCAGAGGAGGTTCACTAGATTGATCCCAGAGATGAGGGTTTTGTCATATGAAGAGAGATTGAACAGTTTAACGTGGGCAACATGGCAGCCAATTTGCACACAGTAACCTCTCTCTAGAGGCAATGTGATGATGGCAAAAACACAAAGACAGATTATTATCTAAATGGCTATAAATTGAGAGAAGGGAATTTAGAATGAGACCAGGGCATCTTTTTATACTAGTTGCTGAAGGTAAGCATGTCGGTGCAACAGGCAGTAAAGAAGGCAAGTGGTATAGTGGTGTTCATAGTGAGAGGCTGGGAGTACAGGAGCAGGGATGCCTTACTGCAATTATCCTGGGCCTTGGTGAGACCACGCCTGGAATATTGTGTGCAGTTTTGTTCTCCTTATCTGAAAAATAATGTTCTTGCTGTAGAGGGAGTGCAGCGAAGGTATACCAGACTGACTCCTGGGATGGCAGGAAAAATCTATGAAGAGAGGTTGAATCAGTTGGGATTATATTGACTGGAGTTCAGAAGAATGAGGGGGGACATCTCATAGAAACTTATAAATTTCTAACAGGACTAGACAGGGAGAACCAGCCTAAGGATATGGGGTAAACCATTCAGGACGGACTTGAGAAGAAGTTTCCTTACCCAACGAGCAGTGAGCCTGTGGAATTTGTTCCCACAGAAAGCAGTCAATGCCAAAACATTGCATGATTTTAGTTAAGAGTTAGATATAGCACTTGGGGCTAAAGGGATCAAAGGATATGGGGGAAAAGCAACAACAGGGCATTCAGTTGGGTGATCAGCCATGATTATAATGATTGATGGAATAACCTCTAAGGGCTGAATGGCCTACTCCTGTTCCTATTTTTTCTGTGTTTCTTGTTGATCATGTCCTGAATCTATTCATATTGATCTGGCTTCCATGGAGTCTTTTGCAGCCCATTTTCATTTAGTGCAAGCAAATCGTTATTCTCAATTTGCTGACAGGTCTACATTGAAATATGTAAACTCTTGACTTCAATTTGTTAATTATGATTGTTGTACTAGTGCACCACACATTTTCTTGTCTTCAGTCACAGTACTGGCTGATTGCTGCTTACTTCGCTTCATCTCTATCACTGGTACTTATAATTCTGCTCCTCTTGAAATTGTGCCATCTCTGACACCAAATTCAAATCTGCTATAACAATTTGTGCTGCAGGCAGTTTTGCTTTCTGAACGACTTCAGTTAAAGATTCTTCAATGAGCTTGAGTGCGTTGTACTGCTCATCATTGTTGTCAGTATTTACTTCTGCTTGGCAACTTTGCTGATTGCTGTCATCTGAAGGCCCTTCAGTGATGATAGGAATGGAAGACATGTCCACCAGCCCTGTATACTCTCAGACTTCCTTCCTATTGACAATATGAAACAATTCTCTTCACCAATGTAAGTAATCTCAATAGATTTTTATTTGAGTACTGCCACAGTCTAGGAAGCCCAATGAAATCATCTACTTGTTGCCCTTGGTCAGTTAGATGGTAATAATTTATTCCTGGACAAATTGCTCTCTGGCTGGCTTTTTCTTGAATAAACTTGGTGTAACTTGGTTTCTCTTGACCCGTTTATTGTGTTTTAAAACCAGTTAAATCTCAATGATACTGAGATCAAGACATGTGGTGCAGGCACAAGAGTGAGAAGTGTTGACTGTAAATCATGCATACGTTTCCAACTCCCATATGCTCTTGTGTTGCAGAATTGTTTTGTAACATCGCTTCAGCCTTGAAAATTTTGGCGCCTGGACCATCTCCGTAGGCTGCAACTTCTGCTTCTTCACCCACTTGATGTGAGAAGATGGTGACTCTCTTCAATGCATCAAGTTTAAAATTTTTAGGATGTCATTCACGTAAGCAGTTTTGGATGTTATTTTCCCTGGGAGTGCATTAAGTAGTTTTCCTAACGCTGGTGGATCGATTGCATTAACAGCTCTGTATGAATGGATGTTAATTTAAATGCTGCTCTGAATTGGTGTTCTATTTTTGCACATTCTCTGGAAGTAATCTATAGATTTACAGATGTAGAACCCTTTGCCTTCCCTATTACTGCCGAACGTGTATGCTGGCTTTTTAAGATTCATGGGTGAGGTCTCCTATACTGCGCTGCAACTTTCTACAGTCTTTCCTTTTTTCAATAATATTCAGCTCATCCAACCTTCCTGCCAAAGTGCATAATCTCACATTTTCCCACTAACTTTACTGCCCCCTACCACTCATACAATCTTGTTTCCTCCCACTATTGAATGGCTGCCTGGGCTGTGGTGCTGTAGTCAGTTCACCCACACTCTCACTCTTGTCCACTTGGTTGCAAGAACCTCATAATTATTGAACAAATGCAGAGACAGAGGCTTCTCGAGGGCTGTCAAACAGTTTCACTTCAGAACTACGAGCCCCATAAGTGGTTGTAACAAACAACAAATCATATGGAGCCAGGTAAGCAAGAGAGCTTCTCTAACTCCATCCTGTAGCGATCACTCTCCCTGATATCGTACTGTTGCTTCATAATCCCTTCCACTCCCGTCATTGCCAGTGAGGAAGTAAAATTAACTTATTCAAATGGGCAAACTTCCTGTGAAGATAGTTCTTCAAAATATACTAGTGAGGTGCAACGCCCAATTGCAGGTGCATTTATAGCTACCTTTACACCCAAGATGAAGGGCTGATTCATCCACGGCTCTATGAACTTGTAAATCTCATTCATGCTCTCTGTCTGTTTCTCATGTACTGAAAGTTCTTCCCGAGGCATCAGCTGGGTGTGGGGATAACAAAAACAGCCTCGGTCATTTAAGGGTTTATGTTGTGGCCATACTAAGATCTATATTTACGTCCCCATCCTTTTCATCCAATGTACAGCTACAGGAACAAAAAAGCTAATAATAGTTCTGCATTCGGGAAGTGTTCCTCCGATGTGACATTAGATCTCACAGAGTCGATGTGAAACTTTGCGAGGGCACATGTCACATAGCACATCTGATATCATCGTGTTCTGTAAGAATAATTACTCACTCTGGCGTTTGAAGATTCTTAACACAAAACGAATCCTGTTATATTCCAAAGATTGCTTGATGTAACTGAGCATTTTGATTAGATAAGGAGTAGAGACAATTAGTACACATTAGTTTATTGGTTCTTTGCAGTGTTACTAATTTAACATGTCAACCCTATCCTTGGGTTTGACCAAGTGTTTTATGTCTATGCTATCATCAGTTGATCTCAGCCACAGCATCAGTGAAAGGGTTAGGATTTATGTTGCATTTTACAAACAAGAAAGAGGATAATTGGTCAAGGTTCCCACTACTCTCAAGTAACTATTGATGTTCATGGTTTTATTGTCCTGCTAAATATTTATTATAGAGTGTATGGAGTTTAGGAAAACACTGGCCCAGATATTTCTGATGACCAGATGGTCTTTGTAGCAGCATAGACTGGAGATGTACATAGGAACATCAAAATCACAATATAATTCTATGGGAATTGTCCAGGATCTTGAAATGTTTGATAGGTAAGTTCCCTGTATCTGGAACTCTCCAATAAAAGCCTCTTTTGGGAAACTTCAGAGGGCTTTGACACAGTCAGGTTACTCAGGAAAAAAGTTAACAGATTCAAAATCTACACCGACTGCTAGGTATCTATTAAACTGAACCCCAGACTCAACCCTACCTGGGCCAGTCCCACTCCTGTCATTGCACCCCTGACCCCAGCACCCTCCCCTCAATCTGACAGCCTCACACACTCCACTGTCCCAACTGTCCCACCCCAAAAGACTATAAGATATAGGAGCAGAATTAGGCCATTCAGCTATTCAAATCTTCTCCACCATTTGGTCATGGGTGATATGTTTCTCAACCCCATTCTCCTGCCTTCTCCCTGTAACCCTTGATCCTCTTGCCATTCAAAAACCTGTCTATCTCTGTCTTAAATACAACTAATGACTTGGCCTCCTCAGCCTTTTGTGGCAATGAGTTCCACAGACTAATCACTCTCTGGCTAAAGAAATTCTTCCTCATCTCAATTCTAAAGGGTTGTACCTTCACTCGGAGGCTATGCCCTCAGGTCTAGTCACACATTCTTGTGGAAACATCTTCTTGACATCCGCTCTATCCAGGTCTTCTGTAAGTTTCAATGAGATTCCCCCTCATCTTTCTAAACTCCATTGAGTACAGATCCAGAGTCTTTTCAGTGTCAAGTCACCATAGTCGTACCAGACCATAGGGCTGCTCTCTCATCAGAGAGATGACTAGTGATGATTTAACCTGAGAGCCACCACACCTCAGGTGAGGGAGAGGTTGAGAAGGAAAATACTTCATGGTAACCTCAGCTGGTGTGGGGATTGGACTCACACTGTTGGCATCACACCACTTCGCAAACCAACTGAGCTAAACTGACATCTCAGTACATGCAACAATAATACAATCAAATCAAATTGAGTCAGACTCCTCAACCACTCCTCATATGACAAACCATTTATCCCCAAACTCCCCGCCGAAGCCTGCTGCACATGACAATACCCTACCTTCCAACCCATTCTCACAGCCCTGACGTCCTGCCAACTGGTCTAACTTCTCATCCCAGACCCGATAGCACCAACCCCTACTGTCTTGAAAATGACTTTGACCTGACAACCCCCACCCTTACCGCCTGATCCTACTCCAGATGAAGACCCCCATGGTCTGACCTGACTCCCCAACCCCCAACCACATCAGACGGCCAGACCTGTCCCCTACTCCTGCAGGCGCAAACAACTCCCCCCACCCCCACCACCACACTCCCACCCACACCGCCAACTTTTGGAAAAATGACTTCTGACCTCAATTGATCAGGACTACCGACTTTATTTCAGAATCATCTTACTGTGAGTTCACCTTGCAGATGTTGGGTGAGGGCTGTTTATGGTGGTGCTTAGCCATTCAACAAGCTCCTGAAATCGATATTGCTTGCATGCAAAGATGTCACATTTGGTCATGGTGTCCAATGGTTTTTTCAATGGAAATAAGCTTAAATTTTATTTTAAAAATAGTGCTATGTTGTATATCCTCTTTATGAAATACACCTAATAGAACAAAGTAAGATTTGCATTTATTGAGCACATTGCAAAGTACTTCACAGCTGATGACATGCTTTCAAAGTGTAATGAATGTCATGCAGGAAGTAGGGTGTCCAATTTGTGCACAGCCAGTCTCCACAAACAGCAATATATTCATGACCAGATACATAGTCTGTTTTAGTAAAAACATAATTCTATGATTGCCGAAAATTGGAAATAACAATAGCATACTTTGGAAGAAAAGTCATACTGGACTTGAAAAGTTACCTGTTTCTCTTTACACAGAAGCTGTCGGAACTGTTGAACTTCTCCAGCACTTTATTGTTGCTGTTCAAAAGTCAATCTTCTAGGATGCTGGGGAGAACTCTCTTGTTGTTCCTTAAATAGTACCATGGAATGTTTACCTTCAATGACAAATGGGATGTTGGTTTTAATATTTCATTCAAAAGTTAACACCTCCAAACCTGCAGCACTCCCTCATTACTGCAATGGAGTGTCAGCCCAGTTTTTTTTAATTTAAATGTTTGGGGATGCAACACAGATTTTCGCTGTTTTTATACAAGAAACAATTGTACAAATGGAAGGCTAATAACTGATGAGAAAGCTGAGAAGGTAAATTTGGTGCATTTTATGGTGGTGATGACCTGGCTCACAGTAAAACTTCAGACATAATAAAACAGCAGCTTTAACTTACCGATACTGAGAATATTGCCTCTGGTATGTAAAAAAATTTACATTATACCATGATCAACTTTTTGCCATGTGAAAGGGAGATCAGCAGATAATAAACATATCACATACATACAAAATGAAGCTGTATCAGGACGTTATTTAAATGAGCCTCAACACATTGCAGCAACCCAGAACCACGCAAAGCAGAACAGGAACACTTATAGGGAGTTTTTAAAAGAAATGGATACCCGAAAAGCACAATCCACCGTTACCTCCAACTCAGACCACAACAGGTAGACACAACATGACCAGAATCACTTAACACCCTACCGCACATCAAGGACATTTCAGAGACGACCACAAGTCTACTCAGACCGCTAGGTATCAGAATAGCCCACAAGCCAATAACCACCCGATGACAGCTACTGATAAATGTAAAGGATCCCATACCCAAAACTGGCAAAACAGAGATAATATACAAAATGCCATCCAAGGACTGTGAGAAACACTACATAGGCCAAACCGGAAGAAAACTGACTATACGGATACATGAACACCAGCTAGCCACCAAGAGACACAACCAATTCTCAATTGTCTCACTACACACGGACAACGAGGGACACAAATTCGATTGGGACAACACATCAATAATAGCACAAGCCAAAGAGAGACATACCAGGGAATTCCTGGAGGCCTGGCATTCCAACCGGAACTCCATCAACAAACACGTTGAATTAGACCCTGTGTACAACCACTGAGAAACAGAACCGGAAGTGATACCAATCACCCCAGCAAACCGAGGCATACAAATAACAAATGAGACAGAACACCGATGCTTCACCGGAGGCACACTGATGATGTTACCTAGCAGGGTGACGAAATGTCTGCAACCAAACCCACCGTCTCGGCATACACATCCACAACCTCAATAAACATATCAGTTCCAAAATGTATTTCAGCATACACTTACTGACAATACTAATTTACTTCAAAACTTCTTCTAAACAAATAAAAAGAGTTTTTTAAATTCCATTGATCATTGTTCTGAATTGTCTCCCCCAGTCCCGTGAAGCCACTCTCCCCTGGTCTGAATAGCAATCCTCTGGTGTTTCATCTTCTTCATCTGTGAATCGAGACAGGGAATTGGACCACGAGAGATACCATATCTGCTCTGCTGCTCTTACCAAGTGGCCAAACAGCCAGACTTCTCAGGAACAAAAACAGAAATTGTCGGAAAAACTCAGCAAGTCTGGCAGCATTGTGGGGAGACAAAGCAGAGTTAGTGTATCAGATCCGGTGACCCTTCTTCAGAATCTTCTGCCAGGCCTGCTGTGTTTTTCCAGCAGTTTTTGTTTTAGGTTCTGATTTCCAGAATCTGCAGTTCTTTCAACTTTTTGTTCCTCTCCTTCCTCTCCATTCTGCATAGAGCTTAGAGGCACCAAGGCCAAATAGTACATTGACTACATCTTCACTTTAATTAATTTTACTCTGTAAAAATCAGTAAACACTGAAGGAACTTATCAACTCTGAACAGCTCAGCACCATATCTAACAATGCATCTTCACAGGAACAGCAGAAGGCCATTCAGAACTTCATACCTGTTCTGCCATTCAATTAGCTCATGGTTGATGTATACCTGAACTCCATTTAAGCACCTCTTTCTCATACCCTTATTTTACAATGTCTCTTATTCTCAAAATATGGAGAGACACAAAAAGATTTCAAAGTGTAAATGGTATAATATTCTTCCTCTCAGCATGCGCCAAGCATGCAACTTTTGGGAGTTTGGAATGAGAATCATTCGTGAAAATAAATCCCACAGGCCAGTTAAACTTCTAATCCAGTTTGTGCTTCCACAAGTTCAGATTCAAGGCCACAAATTTATAAATATTGGCCTTAAATGCAAAGTGATCTCCATGGCATAAGGTTGTGTGACAGTAATTTTAACTGAGAGTAATCTTCTGTCTTTATTAAGAAGGTCATTAGCATTAATGTTTAATATTTAGATTATGTTTTAAATCACAGCTCCCCCCAACCCAACTTACTCTGCTCAGGTTTATCACGGGGAAGGTTTAACATTTCAAGCATTTTCTAATAATGTTAGAGTCTGTTACAGAAGTGTCATATTAACCTTAACTGAAGAACAATCACAGGACAGGAAACATTAACTCTGTCTTTCTTCTTTTCACAGCTGCTACCAGACCTGCTGAGTTTCTCCAGCAATTTCTGTTTTGCTTGTTTCTGATCTCCAGCATCTGCCTTTCTTTGTTTTATATTATTGTCATACTAAACTTGCCAGCTGTTTTGGCTAGTGCAATAGGTTCTTTGGTGAATATTGACTTGGTAGCAGTTGTAAAATTGGCCCTTCGTCTTGCTAATCAGATTTATTAAAAACCTTAAAATTGAACTCTGACAAGAGGAAACACATAATTGGAACTAACCCTAAATCTAGAGGCTATGTGATGAACTTTAGCACATGAATTTTATTGTTTCAGCCTGTCAAGGATAAGTAAGCTCACTTCAAACTGTGAGGGCAATGGAAGGTGGGAGCTTTGTATGGGGATCAAATTCAGGAGCCCTCAACCTGATATGGTTTAGCTGAGCATTGCTTAGTGTGGCAATGATGCCATCTGCTACAAGCATGGGGGATTGTAGTACAATTGCAGTGAAAGAATTTGCAGCTGCTCATGAGAAATGTGCTTTTGGACAGGACAGATCCTCATGGTTTTTTTTCAGTTTTGTCACTCATCCCATTGAGACCACGAGGCTGCACGAAAGACAACATTTCCACAGACACAGCATTAACATAAAAGATCCCCGGGTCGGGTTTAAAATGGTTGTGTTTCCAATAATGTACCTCAGCCCCGACATGAAAAGAGTATCCCCTACTGCAGCAGTGTGACAGTTTTCCATTTCCCACATCCTGCCACATTGTGGTTTTTCTGAGTATGGTTCACATTTGTGCTGAATTAGGGTGGTTTGTGCTGTTGGCTCATGTCCACTAAAAATTAGATGAAGTATTCCTCAAATGTATTCAGCAAACAAAAATGATTTACTTGCAATCAATTTAGGCTGGATTTGAATGACACCGGCTGTCATCTAAACAAATGCACAATCCAGTCCACTCTTTGGCTTTTTAAAGATAATTATTTATTAACTATTAATTTCTCAATCTCATATAATTTCACATAAAAATTCTTTTGTCATCAAGTTGAAATGATATGACATTTTTTGAACACCATTCTGAAAAGTTCAACTACAATACTTGGGATCAGAGAAAAGAGATCTCATATTATGTTACCTTTGCATTCAAATGGGCCCATGAAAGTCAAATGTAGCTCAGAGGGAAGTGACTAGGCATTATTCAAAACATTTGTTTTCCATTTTTGTCCTACCTCTGCTGGCTGGTTGTAGAGATACAGTTACTCAGGCATCAGCAATCCTACAGTGTCTCACCAGGCAGTTAATCCTCTTGTATAAACTGGAACAATGAGACAGGTAATTTCATCATGGCAACATCAGTGACTGCTCCACCTTTTTTTTACAGCATCGCCTGCTGGATTCTCATCAGGAACTCTAATCTTGACTCAGTTTTCCTTCAACTCATTGAGGGACATTGAGAACCTCCTATATAGTCTCCCACATGTCACTCTGGCTGAGTACAAGCTAATTCAACACACACCAGAGCTCCTCAGTGGTAGGCTTCTCGTCACTGAGCCAGAATGTTGTAATTTCACTGCTGAGATGTGAGCACCCAATCTAATCAGTTGTGGTACTGAGGGAGTGCTGCATTATCAGAGGTGTCAACTTTTGAAGGAGATGTCAAAACAACCTTACATCTGGCCTCTTTCAGAGTCATAGAGTCACACAGCATAGAAACAGACCCTTTGTTCCAACCAGTCCATGCCGAACATAATCCCAAACTAAATAGTTCCACTGGCCTGCTCCTGGTCCACATTCCTCCAAACCTTTCCTAGTCATAGAGATGTACACCGGCAGAAACAGGCCCATTGGTCCAACTCGTCCACCAAGTAGATATCCTAAATAAATCTAGTCCCATTGGCCAGCATTTGGCCCATAACCCTCTAAACCTTTCCTATTCTTGTACCCATCCAGATGCCTTTTATATGTTGTAATTGTACCAGACTTCACCACTTCCTCTGACAGCTCATTCCATACACGCACCACCCTCTTTGTGAAGAAGTTGCCTCTTAGGTTCCTTTTAAATCTTTCTCCTCTCACATTAAATTCATGGCCCCCTAGTTTTGGACTCCCCTACTCTGCTAAAAAGACCTTGGTTATTCACCCTATCCATGCCCCCCATAGCAGCAAAACGACATAATGAACTTTCCTTAATATCAGTACACTCAGAAAATGAAGGCCATCAGTTTAACTGGGACAACGTAACTATAGTAGCCCAAGCCAAACATAGACACGCACGGGAATTCCTAGAGACATGGTTCTCAACCCATAATGCAACAAACAAACATGTAGAATTGGACCCCATATACAAACCCATATAGAACAAAACCGGAAATGACACTACTCACCATAATGAATCGCACAGTATAAATTCCAGGGGGAGTAGAACATCATTGCTTCATCGGAGGCTTCACTGATGTTACCTAGCATAGTGATGAAAAGTCTGAACGAAAACAAGCCAGCTTGGTGAGCAAGTCAACAACCATACCTTTGAAGTCTGTGGGAGGCTAAGGAAGTGATTGCTGGGCCCCTTGCAGTGTTATTTGTATCATCAATAGCCTAGCCACAGGTGAGGTCCTGGAAGGCTAAAGGTTGGCTAACATGGTGCCACTTTTAAGAAAGACAGTAAGGAAAAACCAGGGAATTATAGACCAATGAGCCTGACATTGGTGGTGGGCAAGTTGTTGAAGGGAATCCTGAGGGACATGTGTTTGGAAAGGCAAGGACTGATTAGGGATGGTGAATATAAGCCTTGTGTGCGTGAAATCATGTCTCACCAACTTGATTGAATAAGTAGCAAAGAGGATTGATGAGGACAGAGCAATGAATGTGATCTATGTGGATTTCAGTAAGGCTTTCGACAAGGTTCCTCATGGTAGACCGGTTAGCAGGGTTAGATCACGTGGAATACAGAGAGAATTAGCCAATTGGATACGGAACTGGCTCAAAAGTAGAAAGCAAAGGGTGGTGGTGGAGGGTTGCTTCTCAGCCTGAAGGCCTGTGACCAGTGGTGTGCCACAGGGATCAGTGCTGGGTCCACTGCGTTTTGTTATTTATATAAAAGATTTGGATGTGAACATAAGAGGTATGGTTAATAAGTTTTCAGATGTCACCAAAATTGGAGGTGTAATGGACAGCGAAGAAGGTTAGCTTAGAATACAACGGGACCTTGATCAGGTGGGCCAATAGTCCTAGGAGTGGCAGATGGAGTTTAATGTAGATGAATGTGAAGTGTTGCATTTAGGAAAGGTAACTCAGGGCAGGACTTATACACTTAAGGGTAAGGTCCTGGGGAGTGTTGCTGAAAAAAGAGACCTTGGAGTGCAAGGTCACAGTTCCTTGAAAGTGGAGTCCCAGGTCGACAGGATAGTGAAGAAGAAGGTTGATATGCTTGCCTTTATTGATCAGTGCATTGAGTATAGGAGTTGGGAGATCATGTTGCGGCTGTACAGGACATTGGTTAGGCCATTTTTGGAATACTGCATGCAATTCTGTTTTCCCTGCTATAGGAAGGATGTTGTGAAACTTGAAAGAGTTCAGAAAAGATTTACAAGGATGTTGCCAAGGTCAGAGTGTTTGAGCTATAGGGACAGGATGAATAGGTTGTGGCTATTTTCCCTGGAGCAATGGAGGCTGAGGGGCGATCTTATAGAGGTTTATAAAATCATGAGGGGCATGGATAGGGTAAATAGACAAGGTCTTTTCCCCGGGGTGGGGGAGTCCAAAACTAGAGGGAATAGGTTTTAGGTGAGAGTAGAATGGCTTTAATAGCTCCTAAGAGGCAACATTTTCACATAAAGGGTGGTGCATATAAGGAATGAGCTGCCAGAGATGGAGGCTGGTACAATTACAGCATTTAAAATGTACCTAGATGGGTATATGAATAGGAAGGATTTAGAGGGATATAGGGCAAATGCTGGCAAATGGGATTAGATTAATTTAGGATATCTGGTCAGCATAGACAAGGGCCTGTTTCCATGCTGTATATCTCTAAGACTCTATGACTCTAAGAGCAGGGTAATTAATTCAGCATCTTGGCCAATATATATCTCTCGTTGAGCACTGCTAAAAACAAGATTATCTGATCATCATCACATTGCTGTTTGTTGTTTTGATTTAGTTTGATTTTATTTATTTTCATCTGTATCTTGTTACAAAATACAGCAAAAAGTGTTGTATAGTCTTGCCACTCTTTGGCGCCATCTTAAAAAACAGAAAGATAAACCAAGCATACAGTATAAAGGCAGAAAAATGAAGGAAGGAAGGAAAAAAGAAAGGAAGCAGTAAAGGATATTATGCGTTATTTGTGGCATCTTTCTGTACACATATTTTTGTTGTGTTTCCTACATTGTCACAGTGACTACATTTAAGAGTACATTATTGGCTGTAATGCATTTTGTGATTGTCTGAGGTTGTGATGGTATTATATAAATGCAGCTCCTTTTCCAATATGCCATGTGATTACATCAAACATCAAAGTTTTCCCCAGATTCTTGGTCAGTTTTTATATCCCAACCAATATCACTTAAAAAACAAATTATACAGGGTTCAGAGAAGCTCATGTTAAATTAAAGCAAAAAGGATAATTGGTGCAAAGTTTTATCATTCAAATACAACATGTGTTTTTATTTAAACCAATCTTCTTTTCCTTTTGCTCAAAATCTGTGTTTAAATATATAATCATCCCACATTGTTTATCTGAGCAGTTCAGAATTCCGTTGGGCTGACTGAAACATTCTATGCTGTGTTAAACAGACCAAGATGTAGCACTTTGAGATGTACACACGGGTTGCATTAGTTTCATCTCTCTGCTATACTGTAATACAGGTGACAGTGAATTGACAGCCCAGAGGTGTAAAACAGGCTGTCAATTCACTATCAGCAGTGTAACACTGTAGTAGAAAGTCAAATTGGCCCAGTGATGTGCTGAGAGTACCACTCACTGTGGTTAACCAATTGATTGAGGGGTTGAGTAGCACAGGAGATTATATGTTAGTCATCCATATCTTGCACCTTAGTTCAAATTACACTGATGGGGTAAAAGTCTTTGTCTGCTGGCATGGATACAATGAGAAATGAAAATGGATAGTCACAGTTCAGTTCCCAATGGTCATGTGTCAATATCTAGCAGAAGACTTGGCTCTAATTGGTGTTGTCATTCAGACAGACACCATTAATAGCCTGTCTGAAAAATGAATAAATGCTATTCATTTGTTATTAGTAGGTGTTCTTACAAAGATGGCCCTGGGGCTCAAGCCCATTTTTATAGAAAATTAGGAGAGGCTTACTAAAGGCAAAATACTACAGATGCTGAAAATCTGAAACACGCATACAGAATGCTAGGGAAATTCAGCAGGTCTGGCAGCACCTGTGGAGAGAGAAACAGGGTTAATGTTTCAGAACTTTCCAAAGAGGCCATACTGGGTTTGAAATGTTAACTGTTTCTCTCCAGAGTGCTGCCAGACCTGATGAGTTTCTCCAGCATTCTCTGTGTTTGTTACAGGAAGCTTTACTTTGGATCTAGCTGTGCTAATGTTGATCTGAGAGGACGTCACGCTTACTACACAAGAACCATCAACCAATGGATCCTGCAAAGGTGTTTATTTTATTAAAATATTACATTCCTTCTCCATTCTCCTATTGTCTAAAGATCAATCCTTGCCATTAGGGGCTTCAATCGGCACATCACACCTTACCTAAGAGGTTCTTTGTTATATGTAAACCTGAGTCATGAGTTTTAGTAGAGCTTAAATGTGGTTATGCAGTCCAGCAGATTCCATCTAGTGCCTGCATCACTCCTTCCAGCATTCAACAGGAATCCTGGCTGATATTAACCCTTTCTAGTCCAAGGGCAATGATAGTCAATAGACAGCACTGCATTCCTCAGTTGCAGTGCATTTTTATACCCCACAACACTGAGTGAGTTACGTTTGCACATGTGGTGTCCTTGGAGGACACAGTGACTATCAACACCCTCGAAGCATGTGGAGGGAGACGGGTGGCCATCATGGAATACATTATTTCCCCCTCCAACTACATTTTAATTTAATCCCCTCCTCCACTTCCTACCCTCTCCTTTTGTCATTGCATTTGATAATTGTTTAATTCACAGGTGATTTGGTGGAGGTTTATAAATGAAAACATTGGGTGAGTCAGAATTCAGAGCAACTCCAAGACTCCTTCACTGGTTGGTATAGATCTGTAGATGACTGTTGCATTGGTGTCCTCACATAAACATATATGTCTAAACTACTTAAGAATGGGAAACCCTGATGTATTGAGGTTTAGCAGATCTTTCAAGACAGTAGTAGTCCAAGAAGGCTCTTCTCTCTTTAGATGAAGACAACTGGTGGTGAGTTTAACCTGAAGGTCACCATACCTCAGGCAAGGGGCGAGGTCAAGAAGGTAACGCTTTTGTGGTGACCTCAGCCAGTGAGACAATTGAACCTTGTACTTTTGGCTTTATTCTATATCACAAACCAGTCATCCAAACAACTGAGCTAGCTAAGTCTTCCTTTATTTCAAAAACTTTACATTATTCATCAAAACTCTTTATATACACACATAGTCACTAGAGCAGTTTGATTCTCTTACAGCCTTTACATATGGAGAACAAGCAAACCAAAGGGATTTCTTACTTGCACAAGCCTATATTTACATACATTTGAGGCACCAGGAGGGCCCGATAACTGAATGGACCCCCATTGTACTTTGGCCGAAAGACCTCAGATGGTGGTCTTTCCCCAATGCACTTTGGTGGCAGCTGCCCCAAGCTTTAGTGCATCCCTCAGTATGTAGTCCTGGACCTTGGAATGTGCCAGTTTGCAACACTCAGTTACAGTCAATTCCTTGCTTAAGAAGACCAACAAGTTTCAGGCAGATCAAAGTTCATCTTCCACCGAGTTAATAGTCCTCCAGGTGCAGTCGATGTTTGTGTCCCAGGGAATAGCCCATAAAGCACAGAGCTGTTCGGGATGAACCTTGACTGAAAGCATTTCATCTTTATCCAGACTTCCTCTGCAAAGGCACACTCCAGAAAGAGGTGTGTGACAGTCTCTACGCATGCCAGCGTGCAGTGGTGCAGAGTCTGGGCATACATAAGGCACCTGACAGGGAGTGCCCTTCTTACCACCACCCAAGTGATGTCTTAGTGCTTGATAGAAAGTTCTTGTAATGAGGCTTTCTGCTAAATGACTTTGATAGTCTTCTCAGGGAGCAAACCAAAAGGATCCACCCTGTCCTTTTCCCCCAGGGTCTTGAGGATGCTACATGCTGACCTCTTCCTAATGGACTTGTGGCCAAAGGTGTTTTTCCTTACAGATTTCTCCACAAAGGGCAGGTGATATGGAATGGTCCAATTACTTGGAGCATTCCGTGGCAACAAAGCCAAGGCTCTCCTTCGCAACACCGGGGACAGGTAGAACCTTGGTATACAATGACATTTGGTATTTGCATACTAAGGGTCTATGCACAGCTTATGCAACTGCACACAAAGCTGGCCATCAGGATGAGGGCAGAGTTGGATATGTTCTCTCCTCATCTTATCCAGAGCTTTGTACATGGTGTCCCTGTGGACACTGTCCATTTTAGACCTCTAGATGAAGTGGAAGATGGCTCAGGTGATTGCAACAGCAGGTTCTGGGAATGGGCCAGACCTACGCTATGTACAGCAAGAGAGGGAGTACTTCACACCTGATGACCAGTTTTTTACTCTCAATGGAGAGGGACCGGTGCTCCCAAAAGCCCAGCTTCTGCCTCACCATAGCAATACGCTCCTCTGATGTTTTTGCACACTCCCCATCCTCTCTGAATCATATTCCTAGCACCTTTACGTAATCTGTCCTGATAGTGAGGGCAATAAAGGACCGGCCAGCTCAGTTCCCAAAGAACATGGCCTCACTTTTACCTTGATTTACCTTGGCTCCTGGGGCCAGTTCGAACTGGTCGCAGATGCTCATGAGTCTGTGCACTGACAGCAGATCCAAGCAGAAAATGGCGACGTCATCCATGTAAAGGGAGGCTTTGACTTTCAGACCCCCGTTGCCTGGAATAGTCACCCCTCTCAGGCTCACATCCTTCCTGATGGACTTTGTAAAAGGGTCTATACAACACACAAACAAGGCAGGAGAGAGTGAGCAGCCCTGCCTGACTCCAGATCTGAAGGTTTCTGATTCCCACCAATTGATTGATGTTGGTGATTGAGAGCACTTGGATCCAATTGTAGATTGTCTCCTCAAAGCCCATGTTGGAGAGCACATCCCTCATGTAGGTGTGTGATATCGTGTCAAAGGCCTTCTCCTGGTCCAGGCTGATGAGGCAGGCACCCACCCCCTGTCCTGTACGTAGGCGATTGTATCCCTGGGGAACACAAGGCTCTCAGCGATCATCCAGGCCGGTAGAGCACAGATCTGATTGGGATGAATCACTGATCTCAGAGCAGACCTGACATGGTGTATATACATAGTCACAAGCGCTGTTTGGATCTGTACAGTAGCATTTCGAGGAAACAAACAAACATTTGAGCTTGACTCTATCTGAACTATCCAAAGACTTCTTTTGCACATACTAGACTATATTAACATGCACTTGAGGCACTAGGAGGGTCCGATAACTGAACGGACCTCTCATTTAACTTGGCGATGACCTTAGACAGGATTTTGTAGTCTGCATTTAGCAGTGAAATTTGTCACCAATTTCTAATTTCCTCCCTCTCCACTTCTGCTTGTAGGTGAGGGTGATGATACTTTTCCTCATGGATTCGCATATACTGGGGTAAACCTCCAGCAGGCTCTTGCCAATCAATTCCCCCAGAGCTGAATACAACCCAGCTGGTAAGCCATCGCTTCCAGGAGTTTTATTCTTTTCTAGCCAACTGCCATGTAGGAGAGTAGGAACGGGACTTTGTGTGAATGTTGCTGCATTAGCTCCATTACAATACTCCAGGAATGCCGTTCAGCTGTTTTGACTTAAATAGAACTGACTGGCTTGACCTACAATGAGGTGACTGCAGGGATTTACTTCTGATCAAAATGACAGATTTTATTTTTTTTTCTTAATCACTAGCCTGCACACGAGTGAGCTGCTGGCGTAATAGTCCTTGATTCAGCAGCTTCAACAGCCACTTTGATTGGAATGTTCAACCACAACCGTGAGGTCTCCCTGTTCATTAGTAATTTATTACCAGCCCTAAGCAAATTGAACAATCAACCTCACCAAATGCAAAGTACTACCTTAACAGATGACCTGAGTGTGCTCAGGGTGGAGAAAGGTCATCCTCCAACCTGCCTAGGTTCGATTCCACCTCAAGCAACTGTCTGTGTGGAGTTTGCACATTCCGTGTGTGTGAGTGTGTGTTTGGGTTTCCTCCAGGTGCTCCAGTTTGCTCCCACAGTCCAAAGATGTGCAGGTTAAGTGGACTAGCCATGCTAAACTGCACATCGTGTCCAGGGATGTGTAGGCTAGGTGGGTTAGCCATGGGAAATGCATGGGTTGCAGGGATTGGGTAGGTGGGTGGGTGTGGTTGGGATGTTCTTTGGAGGGTCAGTGTGGACTTGATGGGCTGAATGGCCTGCTTCCACACTGTAGGGATTCTATGATTCAATGCCCTCCAGTGTGGCTGTATTTCATGACTGCAATGTTAACACTGGTGTCTTTGGATGAAGCAAACTTTTTACTGACTTACTTAACTCTGGTTGTCCCCGCATTGAATAGTGCAGGAACACTGTTTGCCGTCCTGCTGCTACGATAGTTCATTTATTTCTCTTGTCTTTCGCAATCCAACTTGGAGGAATGATTTAAAGCCTGGCTGTCTCAGATCGGAGGGAAGTGTAATAGGGCAGCAGTTTATCTCCCAGTGTTGTCTTGTACAGACTCCTGTCTGGGGTCTCCACCTTTCCAATTTGCATGGCTGCAGGTGATGATTCAGATTAAACTACCGTGCTTACAGAAGCAACTCCCCCTCATCATTCTTCCCCGTGTGACTTCCAACAATAAAACTCAGCAGGCTATTGCATAAAGGCTGGGAGACACAGCAGAGAGGCCAAGATTGGATTTCCCTGGCATTCAAACGCATACACCCTTGTCCAAAATGAGTTGGTAAATCATGATCAGAAGGGAGAGAGCAATGTTTTGTACATACTCCATCTAGGGACGGTTAAAACCAGTATCAATACACCAGGTTGTGATACCTGATACCAGTTCCAACACTGTCACCTCTCCCCTACTACCTCTGCCACCCTCCAGATCTGATTTCCACAAGTTTAGTCTGAACTACTGATTGAACTTGAAACCTTCCTGATCTATGGAGTTAATTTCCAACGCACTGGTTGCCTGAAAGCACCAGGGCAATCCAAAACCAGTTCATTCTAACACATTATTTTATTTGTCCCATCTCTTTGACTCTCCTTGACAGACCAGTTCAGGAGTGAGAGCTTAAATCAAGTCACACAAAGAGATATTAGGGCAGATGACCAAAACCTTTGTCAAAGAGGCAGGTTTTAAGAAGCATTTTGGATGACCAAAGTGAGAGAGAAAGATTTAGAGAAGGACTTCCTTAATTTGGGGCCCAAGCCCATGGCCGCTAATGATTAAAATGGGAACAGCAGAATTAGAGGTGACTCGAACAGTTGTGAGGCTGGAGGAGATTACAAACTCCAGGATCAGGGAAAAGTTTGAAAACAATGGGCAGAACTGAATGCCCTCCCCTGGGGTGAGTTGAATGGTGGGTGAGCATTTAATCAGGCGGGAGAGTGTGGACCTCACCACCTTTCTGCTCCTGCTCCGATTAGGGCTGTGGTGGGAAGGCCCCTACCAACTGAAACCCTTAATGGGGCAATTCATACCACCATCCATGGTATTCAGGAAGTGGCTGATGGGTGACTCAGCGTGTAGCGAGCTAAAAAAGCAAGCCCTCCCAGTGGCTCCCAAATGGTGGAGGAGAGGCCAGGGGTTTCCTTGTCTAGATCACTCAATATCCAATTGACCAAATATGGGGAGGAAGTTGTGTGTGTGTGTGTGTGCGCGCGCGCGCGCGCGCGGGCACGCACGTGTGTGTGTTGTGTGTGTGCATGCGTGCGCGCGTGCGTGTGTATATGTGCGTGTGCGTGCGTGTGCGTGCATGTGTGCGTGCATGCGTGTGTGTGTCTGTGTGTATGTGTGTGCGCGTGCGTGTGTATATGCACTTGCGTGTGTGTGCGTGTGCGCGCGCGTGTGTGTGCATGTGTGTGTGCGCGCGCGTGTGCGCGCGCGTGTGTGTGTGCGCGCGCGCACGCGTGGGTGTGTGTGCGTGCGTGTACATGTGCGTGCATGTGTGCGTATGTGTGTGTGTGCGTGTGCATGTGTGCGTGTGCTTGTGCGTGTGTGTGTGCGTGTGTGTGTGTCTGTGTCTCTGTGTGTGTGTCTGTGTGTGTTTGTGCGTCTGTGTGTGTGCACATCTGTGTGTGTGTGTGCATCTGTGTCTGTGTGCGTGTGCGTGTGTGTGTGTGTGTGTGTGTGTGCCTCTGTGTGTGTGTGTGTGTGAGACTGTGTGTGTGTGTGTGTGTGTGCCTCTGTGTGTGTGTGTGTGTCTGTGTGTGTGTGTGTGTGTGTGTGCACATGAGTGTGTGAGTGTGTGTGTGTGCATGTGTGTGTGTGTGTCTGTGTGTGAGTGTCTGTGTGTGTGTACGCGTGAGTGTGTGTGTGTGTGTGTGTGAATGTGTGTGTGTGTGAGTGAGATTGTGAGTGTGTGTGTGTGGGAATAGCATTAAGAACTACACTCCTGGCCTTGCTGCAGAGTACATTTGCCAACTCCCCTTGACTCCCTCTCCTGGCATCTCTCACCTGCTCCTAGGTCTATGGGTGATTCCAGGCCTTAGGTGGATGTAGTACTGGCACCAGCTACCACCTCCTCAGTGGCACTGCTGGGCAGTGATGTGCTACCAACCTCTGATTGGCTGGCAGCTCTTGGCAGGAAGTAACCTGTGCCCTTGATTGCCAGGGAAGATGCACTGCAGCCTCATAAAGTATCTGATTGGCAAGTGATTTGTCAGCATTCACAAAAATCTGCAACAAATTGGCTCCATTGCTAGTAGATGAAACCACTCTTGCTTCCATTAAGCACTGCCCAATGATGAATGTTTCAAACTGAAGATGTGGCTTAATTGAGAATCAGTACTGGTAACTTGAGCACTAAGGTAATGGGTAAATGGAATTTGGTGAAAGTTAGGAGATGGGCAGCAGAATTTTGGATTATTCAAGTTTACAAAGGATAAATGTGGGGTTCACCTAGCAATATTCTGGATGAGTGAAGGCTTGTGGTTACAGGTTGTGGATGAGGATTTCAGCAGTAGATGAGCTGAGGCAGAAGTGGATCCAAAGAATGTTCTAAACAGTGGCCAACCAAATGCTCAACTGCACTGTTGCACTATTAAGATAGAGTTACGAATCAGAGTTCCAAGAAATTTTACATGGAAAGTCCACACAAAAAAGTAACTCAAAGGAAATGGGACTACTTAAGTCAGCTGATCAAAATATAATAAAATGCATGAATTACCTCTCACTCACAAGTAAACTAAAGGGGTATTATTAAGAAGATTTTAGACCTGCCATGCTGGACCTGAAAATGAAAACATCTTGCTAAATCTGTGCTGCAGAGAACACCATGCCGGCTGTAACATCATCGCAATTTTTTTAAAATCAAATTTGAGTTCAAAATCATAAATTAAGAGTGACATGCTGTATGCAGTAACATGCCCAACTCTGTTTATAACCAAATTAAAGAGTCCTTGCAGTCATCAGGCCTTGATGACACTGCCCCTTTTAATGGATGGTTTCAGAGCCAAGTTTCAAAGCAGCTCTAATAATAATTTCATTTTTTTTAAAAAATGCAATGCATCTGGAAAACATGTTACAGCATTGCTCAATTGGAAATGATGTGAAGCACCTTGAAGGAGCTCATAATGTGAGCCCGTGCTCATTGCCTTATTTCCAACTCCCTGCTGTTTTCTCCTCTCAGCAAGACCTCTGGTGAAATTTATTCCAGCACTGATCTTCTCGCCAGCGTATATTGTTGTTACCCTCACGTAAACTAGGATTGACTGAAGGGTTCTGTTTGCAGAAGGACAGAGGTGGGAGGAACAAGCACGAGGCAGGAATATTTATACTGTACTGGAACAGATGCTCTTTGCAGCTGATTAAAGGGTTTATCCTAAGGACTGTAAAAGGGACACTGTTTTTATTGCAGTTGTTTGAAAACATATTTAGGTCAATTCTGTGCATTTTCCCTCCTCCAAGCCACAAGCATGGCTATGAGCTCAGCGAGACAAATGTGAGACTACATGAGGCATCACAAAATATATCCTTTAATAAATGATCATATAGCATATTGGGAAAGTCTATCATTACTTCTTTAATTTAGGAATGTGCATTTCACTGACAAAACCAGGAACTGCTCCCCATCTAAAACTGACCTTGAGAATTGTGGTGAGCCACCTCCTGAACTGCTGTAGGCACACAATGTCTTCTTTCTGTTATCATTCACTCCAGTTTGCCAGGGTCATTTTAAGGGGCAGGAAAGACTCAATCACACAGGTGTAGATTCAAATACATGTAGGCCAGACTGGGTAAGGATGGTAGATTTCCTTTCCTGAAGAACATTAGTGAACCAGATTTATGACGGTAATGAGACTGGTATTTTATTCCAGGTGTATTAATAAATTAAAAATACTCCACCCCATGGTAGGAGATGAACTCATGGCTTAAAGCAAAAATCAAGTTTCTGGATGACTAATCCGTAACTTTATTAGGATGGCACAATTATGATGGAAGTGATATAAAGACTTTGTGAAAAATACAAAGGATGTTTGCTAAGCATATTTCTATGGGCATTACCCCTTCAAATTGTTGACGGATTTGTACTAACAAATACCATTCTGTTTCCAGCACACGCTGGAATGACACATGTTGATTCCTTACTACAAACAATTTAGCTACATTGGTAAGCAGATCCTCCTACACCATTTGTGTGACAATATTTTACCATTCATAAATGGGAAACCAGATGTTGGTTAATCATCCATAATTTGATTGATGTTGGAAATGATGAAATTGCCAAAGTTCTATACTCTAGTAAAGTCCCTAAGGTTCCACTAACATTCCATCTCATTTTTTAAAAAAACTCAGTTCAAATTATTGTAATGTGAACTTAGTTGAACCCATGTTTCCTGTTCCTTTCCAACCTCAACAGCTTCTCAGTCTACAGACATGTGTTTTCCAGTGATAATGTGATTGAGATTTTCCCTTAGGTTTTGAATGTTGACTGTAACATGGATTGGCTTTTCCCTGATGTCTCCCCACTGCTGCAAATTGTGCAGCTAAACAGTTGTATTAGGTTCACCCAAAGCCTCGATTGGCTCCTCTGCCCATACCCAAGTCAAGCCATGCTGACCAAGAGATCATTTGTGTAATCTAAATAAAAGACATGACGCCTCAAGACAACCATACCCATCAGTACGTTTACATAAAGAAGAATATTACGTGCAGACGTAAACATGACAACATGACTCCTGTTCACATTTTCCAATGGAGAAAAATCAGCTTAAAATTAGAAGGAAGTTCCACTCTGCTGTGGCATTCTTTGCGAAAATGAGGTCCAGCAGCATCAGAAGCATTCATTCCAACAATTAAGTTTTAAATTTAAGTCTTAGCCACGTTTCCATTACACTGGTTTCATAACACTAAATGTAACTCATCACATTTGGAATGGGTGCACAGGGTTGTTCAGTATTGATAAGTGTATACCAGTTTTTACTTAGTCAAGGATGGGCCAGTATTTAGAGTCATAGAGATTTACAGCATGAAAACAGACCCTTCAGTCCGACTCATCCTTGCCGACCAGATATCCTAGATAAATCTAGTCCCATGTGCCAGCATTTTGCCTGTATCCCTCTAAACCCTTCCTATTCATATACCCACGCAGATACCTTTAAAATGTTGTAATTGTACCAGCCTCCACCACTTGCATTGGAATTCATTCCATACACGCAACACCCTCTGTGTGAAAAAGTTGCCCCTTAGGTCCCTTTTAAATCTTTCCCCTCTCACCTTAAACCTATGCCCTCTAGTTTTTGACTCCCCCACCTCAGGGAAAAGACCTTGCCTATTTACCCTAACTATGCCCCTTCCTCAGCCTCCAGCGCTCCAGGGAAAATAACCCCAGCCTTATTCAGCCTCTCCCTATAGCTTAAACCCTCCAACCCTGGCAACATCCTTGTAAATCTTTTCTGAACTCTTTCAAGTTTCACATTCTTTCTTTAACAGGGTGACCAAGAACATCATGCAATATTCCAAAAGTGGCCTAACTAATGTCCTGTACAGCCACAACATGATCTCCCAACTCCTATACTCAATGCACTGACCAATCAAGGCAAGCGTACCAAATGCCTTCTTCACTATCCTGTCTACCTGCGACTCCACTTTCAAGGGACTATGAACCTGCACTCCAAGGTCTCTTTGTTCAGCAAAACTGCCCAGGACTTTACCATTAAGTGTATAAGTCCTGCCCTGATTTGCCTTTCCAAAATGCAGCATTTATCTTAATTAAACTCCATCTGCCACTCCTCAGCCTATTGTCCCATCTTATTGCCCATCACCAGTTTCCCCCTAAATTGAGTGGCTTGCTGGCCATTTCAGAGGGTAGCTAAGCGTCAACCATATTGATGTGGGCCTAGAGCCATATACAGGCCAGACAGGGCAAAGACAGCAGATTTCCTACACTAAGGGACATTGGCGAATCAGATGAGTATTCATAATGAACAACAAGGGTTATATGGTTACCATTAGGCCAGCTTTTAATTCCAGATTTCTATTGAATTAGATTTCATCACTTGCCATGGTGGGCTTTGAACACATGTCTTCGCACTCTGTGATAAATACAAGGAAGTTGACAGAAGGTACACAGACACACACATACACATACACACACACACGCACAAACACATATAAATGCACAAACACATATAAACACACACACACAAACACATGCACACACACACACATATAAACATGCACACACACACACATAAATACATATAAACACACATACACATACAAATACACACATATAAACGCACACAAACACACACATCACACAATTATAAACACATACAAACACACACACATATAAACACAAACACACACACACACATACACACTCCCTTCTACTCATTTATAGCTGGAGATATCATTTGATCATTTATAAAAAAAAAGCTTTCTAAACATTTGACTGTTTAGTTTGATGCTGCTCTCATCACTTCCATGCAATATTTAGCTCTCACCATTTGGGGTAGAGCTCGACCTCATCTGATATTGTAAAGCAGGTGATACTGAGCTGGTAGCGTGTTTTGCCCTATTTCCAAATTATTTATGTTCATTTCCCATTATTCCAAGGAAGCAAATTAAGATTCCTGAATCTAACCAAATCTATGGCTGAAATATACATCAGAAAATTGAGAGACTATTCCCAAATCCTGGAAACACTCAGCAGGACAGGCAGCAATGTGAGAAAGATTTATTGGTTCAGATCAATGACATAACTTCAGAAAAGTCAGTTTGAGTCTAATTTAAGACCATGATTATCCACTCAAATAAAAACAATATATTGTGAATGTGGAAACCTGAAACAGACACAGAAAACGTGGGTGATACTCAGCAGGTCTGGCAGCATCAGTGGAGAGAGAAACATAGTTAACGTTTCAAGTTCAGCATGACTGTTGTTCAGAACTGATCCTCAGATGCTACTAGACCTGCTGAGCTTCTCTAGCATTCTGTGTGTTTGCTCTACACTACCTCTACTATAGAAAATCTAGAATCAAGTCAGCCATCAAAAAGCACAAGAGACATCAAAACATTCATAAATTTCCCTGATTTATAAAGTACATACAGAAAGATAAAAGACACTAAGTAGTGAAATTATTGGCAAGTTACAGTGCTTACCTATCAGCTTTGTTACAGTTGCACTTTCTTGGACTTATTATAAGGCTCAACCAATCTTCATTTACTGTCTTACCGATACATTAAAAGAACTATATTTGCATTAGATAACAAGGTGCAGGGCTGGATGAACACAGCAGGCCAAGCAGCATCATA
>NC_063360.1:27007757-27027448 GCF_021869965.1 Rhincodon typus | reverse complement strand
GCACCTTGTTGTCTCGGATTCTCCAGCATCTGCAGTTCCTACTATCTTTGCATTAGATAACATTGTTTTAACGGACAACTCCAGACCTCCATCAGTTTGAATTCAGTGCTCACAATAACCTCTAATATCTAGTATTTAACACTTACTTATTTCATCCTGGTGGTAAAACAACTTTCCAAATATGTTTTCCTTATTAACTGCCACGTAGAAAATGTTTAGAACATTTTGGTAATGACGGGAGTGCTCTGCTCTGCCTGCTGCTGGCTGTAGTACAGAGGAAAATGGATTTTTCCCACACAATGGCTTCACTATTTAAAGAATTCATACAGAATGAGTGAATTGTCCATGGTATTGCTGAAAGGTAGCCTACAACACAGCTAAAATGCTCAAATGGAGCTATGTTTAACCCTGGCTATCACTTTTGGAAACTTCTCAATTGCCTGTGATGAGACAGTCTAAATGAACAACTCCAGGTAATTGTAACTAATTGTGTGTTTCTGGCTGCAGTTTAGTTCTCAACACAAAATAATTGTTTTCCTTTCTTATTTTGAAGTTTGTTCATGCATCTGTAACAAAGCATGGTTCTTTGAAGTGTAACATCTGGAGTATAACAAATTTATGTAAGGCTTAGGAAACAAACATGAATAAAATCCCCATGGCCTGGCTCAGCTTTGGTGGGAACTGTGTTTGTTCTAACAAGACATAAACAGTTATAACACCACCTCTGGAACAAGTAACATTACAGTCCCAGAGTGATTGATTTCAATGTGTTGAGGGGATAGGGTGTACAAGCTTGACACTCTTAATAAATTACAGATAATAGATTATTTTCTGTTGATGCACAAATGAAGAACAAATTATCTGTCATAGTCATCTTGCTGAATTAAAGAAACTTCATTTTAAAAGGAAAAAAAAACCCTAATCTTCATAGATGATTCATAGGCATTTTCCTCTTCAAGTGATGAAATCTCTCTAATCTTCTTCAGCCTCACAATCCTCTGAGATATCCACACTGTTTAATTCTGGCGTCTAAAACATCCCCAAATTTAGTTGCTTCATCGTTGACATCATACCTTCGACCACCAGGTTCAAAAGCTCTTGATTTCACTCCATAAACTTCTCCACTTCTCTTTCCTCCTTAAAGGCTATTTATTGACCAACCTTTTGGACACTAGACCTAATATTTCATTATGTTGCTCCGCATCAAATTTTGCTTTACCACAGTGAAGTGCCTTGGAATGTTTCATGACATTAAAACGCTGTTTTAGTATAATTACTTTAATGAATTCATAACACACTTCTAGAGCTGGTGGGATTTGAACACAGGCCTGCAGGCCCAGAGGCGAGAACATTACCACTTCACCACAAGCACCTCTAATGGGACTTTGAGACTCTGTAAAACTGCTACTGTATAAATGGAGACAGTAGTCATTGTAGTTACTTTAATCAACCTGTTCAGACATATTGTGACACACCTCTGGGATAGGTGGGACTTGAATCTGAGTCTTCTGGTTTTGAGGTGGGGACATTACCAGTGCATTACCTTACTCTCTAAGTGCATGCTGTGTTGTTGTTAAAAGAGACTTATCACCTTGATTAGGTCCCATAATGAGGGGATTATGCTTGTTTGATAATTAAAGCAGGCAGAAAACTGGGGGACAAAAACAGAATTTGCTGGAAAAGCTCAGCAGGTCTGGCAACATCTATGAAGAAAAACATCAGAGTTAACGTTTCGGGTCCGGTGACCCTTCCTCAGAACTCCTCCTGAGTTCTGAGAAAGTGTCACTGGACCAGCAACACTAACTCTGATTTTTTCTTCACAGATGCTGCCAGACCTGCTGAGCTTTTCCAGCAGCTTCTGTTTTTGTTCCTGATTTACAGCATCTGCAGTTCTTTTGGTTTTTATTTAGAAAGCTGGGGGGAGATGGTTACATAGTAGTTCTGTCACTGGACCTAGTAATCAATAACTCAGAGGACAGGAGTTCAAATCCCACCATGGCAAATATTTGAATTCAATTAACAAACCTGGAATAGAAAACTAGTCATTACTTATGGAGGTCATATCAATTGTCATTCATCTGTTTAACTAATGCCCTTTAGAGAAGGAAATCTGCCATTCTTGTCTGCAGACCCACAGCAATTTGATAGATTCTTTAACTCCTGTTTGAAATGGCTGAGCAAGCCACTCAGCTCTAGAGAAGGGCAGCAAATTGTTGGCCCTGCCAGTGACGCCTATATCCCATGAAAGAATAAAGAGAGAAAGATCAGAAGCCCAAGATCTCCTTCTCAAAGAGCTTCATGCACGTATCAGCTTTATCACAAACTGAAATTTTTTTCTTCACTCTTGTGAGTCAATTCCGGCAGCCCACTGGTCTTCTGAAATTGAGGCAAAATATATGTAAAAAATTATGACTGTTAATATACTTTCTTTTGGAACTTCCTGATGAATGATTAAGAATGTTGAAGATTGAAGTTCTTTGTTCAACATAACTCATAGAAAGTGAAGGATTCCTGTAAACTCCAGCAGCTTGGTCCCTCATAACCTTACGTTGCTAAGGTATTCTTCAACATTGATGGCATGAGGCAAACATCACATGTGCCAAGTTGTGAATTTAAAAGAATGTGCATGCACAAATATGACACTTGACTTTTGACTATAGGCCTGCCCATTGGCGGTTGAAACCCGGAAGTGGAAAGATAAATAATGCAATGCACAGCAGCAATTAACTGGCTACATATCAACAGTACATTAGACTAGCTGTAAACAGTTCAGCAGTGCACAAGTGGTCAGCAATACGAGGTCAGCAAATCACATTGTTTCTCGACCATCAACAATGTACCTGTTGGGAGTCTGATGAAATTTCTTTGCCTGGATGAGTGCAACTTCAACAGCACTCAAAAAAGCTCAACACCGCCCAGGACAGAACAGACCACTTGCTTTGCAGCCTGCATCCGCCATCTTCAATATTCACTCCCTTCACCCCCAGCGCACAGTGACAGCCGCACGTACAAACCAGGAGAAGCACTCACTCGGTCTCCTTCAACAGCACCTTCCATATCTCTACCACTTTGGAGGACAAGGGCAGGAGTTTCATGGGAACATCATTGCCTTCACGTTGTCCTGCAAGCTGCAGACCATCCTGACGTGGAACTGTATTGCTGATCCTTCACTGCCACTGGGTCAAAATTGTGGAAATTTCTTGTGAACAGTACAATGGATATCCCTATACCCAATGGACTGCAGCAGTTTCAAAAAGGCAGCTCACCACAACTTTCTCAAGGGCAATTAGAAATGGACAGTAGATGATGTCAGTGTTGCCCATATCACATGAATAAATTTTAAAAAATGGAAACAATACACAGAAGGCAATACTATAGAAGTTAGCAGTATATATTGTAGCTACACAGATACATACAGCTCTTGCAACCTAATAAAGCATGCTGTTTCTTGGACATGGAGAATGTCCACTGGGGCAGAATACTAGAACTGCTTCTACATGTGAGTGACTAGAATCAGAAAGGGAAACAAGAATGACATTGGAGTGAAGAGGAATGGAAATAAATGCAAGCAATGTTCTTTTAAAGCAAATTAATTCTATAAACGAGGCAGCTCTAGGTTAGGAAATATAAGCAAATGATAGATTTGTCCATTCTGCACAAAATAAAATTATGATAGATTTTGGGGAGGGTTGCCATGAGATCTGGGCACCACATTGATTTAAGAACAGCTAGGTACCTCAATAAGAAGTGAGATTAAACAGGCCTAAAGGTATTCTTCAAATGAAGCTATCTCATGACTTCAGAAAAGAAAGAGACATAGAATAATTTCTCCAGATTCTTAATGTTTTGTTTGATGTTGAATCATTTAAAATGATTAATTTGTGGGTGGAACAGACAAACACAAAAAACCCCACTCCCTGCTCTTCTCACACCACATTCTCTTCTTTACTTTTATGCAGCACTTATGTCTTGCTTAAATCCTTTTTAAATGTTATCCTCTGACCTCAAGACTTCAAACTAAGCTCATTGTTTGACAAGGATTGCTGCAGTATCAACATTTATTAGATGTAAGATTTATCATGCTTAGCCTGTAGACTATTAAACCACGAGTATGGTCAAGAACATACAAAGATAGATTTTTAAAATTTCTACAAGTCTGATATTATCAGTACCCTGCCCTGCCGTTTCCTACTAGTCTGTCTGTTCCCCAGTCTCAGCAAATGCCTTAAAACCCATTGTATGAGTCACACCGTTGACAGGAATCACTTACGTGTTGATATCAATGCCATTTGGCAGTCAAACAATCATTGCAGTGGCTCAGTTGTAGGGCAGTGTTTTTAGGTCATAAAAACCGGCATCAAGGATGCATTATGTGTTCAGTTTCAGTAAAAGTTCTAAATCCTCCATTCCCTCCCCCAAAATTACTTTTTACTTTATAAGCTTGCTATGAGACTATTTAAAATGATTCGTGACTCTTTTCTCCCAAGTATGTTTTTAAAACACTATGTTAAAGATAAGAACGCCAGATCACGCTCTTATACATATTGCCTGCCACTCCCATTCCAGGCCCACTCAGCCACACTGTGACACCTTAGATATGGCTCAGAAGACTAAAATGGCCACAACAGACAAGGAACTTCATTTGGGATTGAAAAACTGGGATTGTTCAAGCAGAGAAGGTTGAATACATTTGAGGATGTGTTTAATATCATTATCGGTTTTGATAGAATGAATAAGAAGAAACCTTCCAGTGACAATAAACAGGGGCACAGGTTTACTTAATTGGCTTTAAAAACCAGAGATTGAAAAACATTTCTCTTCGCATCGTGTATTATTGTGATCTTGAATGAGGTGGAAAAAATGGTTAAAGCAGATTACATATGTACACATGAGCATGTAAATTAGGAAGCAGGCATAGGCTATTTGGCCCCTGGAGTCAGTTCCGCCATTTGAGAAGATCATGGGTGTTTTCTACATTACTTTTCTGTCATTACGTCCCTGTTAATTAATGACCTGAATAACTCAGCCTTAAAAATATTCAATGACCCTGCTTCCACTCTCCCTAAGGAAATGAATTTCACAGACTAATAACCCCCCCAATTGCAAAAAAATGACAAATTATGAATTTCAAAAATTTCCAAAGAAACTTTCAAAGGGGAATTGGTTAATACTTGAAGAGAAATAATTTATAGTGCAATGGGAGATTGAAGTTAATTAGATATCTCTACAAAAAAAACTGGCACACATGAAGGGTGAAATGGCCTCTTGCCATTCTATGTACATATCAGCTCACTATGCTGTTTGTGTTGCTTCTTATAATAAAGTTGGTGTTTTCCAGAACTTTGTGGGAAGCTAGGGAAGAGATTGCTAGGCCCCTTGCTGAGATATTTGTATCATCGTCAGCCACGGGTGAGGTGCCAAAAGACTGGAGGTCGGCTAATGTGGTGCTGTTACTTAAGAAAGGCTGTAAGAAAAGCCAAGGAACTATAAACCAGTGGGCCTGACGTCAGTGGTGGGTAAGTTTTAGGAGCGGATTCTAAGGGACAGACATGGTTTACATGCATTTGGAAAGGCAAGGACTGATTAGGGATTGTCAACATGGCTTTGTGCATGGGAAATTGTTTCTCACAAACTTGATTAAGTCTTTTGAAGAGGTGACAAAGACGATTGATGAAGGTAGAGCGGTAGACGTTATCTGTATGAACTTCAGCGATGCATTCAATAAGGTTCCGCCTGGTAGACTGGTTAGATGACATGGGATCCAGGGGGATCTAGCCAATTGGACACAAAACTGGCCTGAAGGTAGGAGACAGAAGGTAATGGTAGAGGATTGCTTTTCAGACAGGAGGCCTGCGACCAGTGGCATGTCACAAGGATCGGTACTGGGTTCACTGCTTTTATTTATTTAATTATTTCATTTATTTAAATGATTTGGATGTGAATATAGGAGGAATGGTTAGTAAGTTTGAAGATGGCACCAAAATTGGAGGTGTAGTGGACAGTGAAGAAGGCTACCTCAGAGTACAATGCAAACCAGGTCGGACCTTATACAGTTAATGGTAGGCCCCTGGGAGTGTTAAGAACAAACAGGCCAAACCCTTCTGGTGCCTCAAATACATGTAAATGTAGTCTTCTATATGTAAGAGATGTCCTTGATTCGGATAGAGTCAGAATCCAATGTTTGTTTGTTTCCTTCATATGGTACTGTTTAGAAATGAACCGTGATTATGTCTATGTATATATGTGTATATATGTGTGTATATATATATATATATATATATATATATATATATAAAGATATTTTTAATAAATAAAGTATATTGTTGAAATAGAAACCCCTAGGGGTGCAGGTGCACAGTTCATTGAAAGTGAAGTCACAGGTAGATAGGGTGGTGAAGAAGGCATTTGGCATACTTGTCTTGATTGGTCAGTGCATTGAGCAAAGGAGTTGGGACATCATGTTGCGGCTGTGCAGGACATCGGTGAGGCCACTTTTAGAATACAGTGTTTAATTCTGGTCTCCCTGCTATAGAAAGATATTGTTAAACTTGAAAGGGTTCAGAAAAGATTTTCCAGGATGTTGCAGGGTTTGGAGGGTTTGGGCTAAAGGGAGAGGCTGAATAGGCTGGGACTTTATTCCCTGCTGCATCAGAGGCTGAGGAGTGAGCTTATAGAGGTTTTAAAATCATAAAGAGCATGGATAGGGTGAATAGCCTTTTCCCAGGGTAGGGGAAACCAAAACTAGACAGCATAGGTTTAAGGTCAGAGGAAAAAGGGACTTGAGGGGCAACTTTTTCATGCAGAGGATGGGGCGTGTATGGAACAAGCTGCCAGAAAAAGTGGTGGAGGCTGGTATGATTTCAACATTTAAAAGATGTCTGGATGGGTATATGAATAGGAAGAGTTTAGAGGGATATGGCCAAACTTGTGGACAAGTTGGACTGAAGGGACTGTTTCCGTGCTGTACAACTCTATGACTTTATGACTGTATGTGTTGGTGTCACCATCCTTTCTACTGCAGGACAGTACAGGGATTGTTTGGTGTAGTGCAGTAGAGGAAATCCACTTTCTGGTCTAACTAGAAGAGTTTCTTGCAGTTAACAAGATATATTTTATTGCACGTTAGCAAGTAGTTACGGGTTATATTGGTATGATAATGTACATTGTTACAGAAACTTTGAGGAGGACCAGATGTTCAAACTCACTCCTTCAAAATGTGAGACAACAAGGTGCAGGGCCTTCAAAATGTGAAGCTGTTGTGCCTCATGAGTCTGTTTGACATTACCATACTGGTTGGTGCTTATTGTATTCCTCAAATGTAACCCTTTCAGATCCATGTGCAACAATTTAGTGCATTCCTTGATTCTATTAATGGTGTCCATGTGCAAAACAACATTTATTGACCAGCTAAGCGATAAACCTAGAGCGTAAGCAGAGAGCAATTGTGAATTCCAATAACTTGCATTTATTGTGCCTTTAACATAAAGTCATAAGGCCCAAGGAGCTTCACATGGGCAGGAGTGACATGGGTGATTTACAATGGGCAGGTTAGATGGCTTGGACCTATGAGGTGGACATTTTGAAGCTGATAAAGGATGAAAACTGCTGGAGTATATGGAGGGAATTCAGAATGTGAAGTTTGAGTCCAGCGACTAATCGGTCATGTGCCAGATTCCATCTATCCATGTACAATGACACAGGAAATCCTTTGTGGCAGCAGTGAGATAATGCGGCAGGTTGGAGCAGCAAGGACATCATGGGAAGGAGTGTAGAGTGCTTTCTCTACCCCTAGTGTTTAGCTGGCATCAACTCAAAACTATATTGTCAAAGGTTGCAGTGCAGGTTCTCTCCCTCTACCCCCTGCCCACTCCTGCCACGCAATGTTGGTATTCATAGATTAGCACGTCAGAAAATCAAGAGGTGTATATTGTAATGTAAGTACCAAAAAACTGAATGTCCAACACCAACATTGCAAATGACAGGAAACAATTTTTTCACAAGTTGGCACAAGATGAATTTTCTACAAATGAATTATAGTTGCCTGGAGTGTGTTAAAGGCTGGACCTCTAACTCAAAGTCCAGGTGATGTCAGAAACCACAAAGCAAATCTTGAACTGTGTATTAAGTTATCTGAACCCCAATATGGTATTAGCCAAGTCACCTGTTTCTTATGTGTATTATATATGGGAATCTGTTGCTGCTAGAACTCGTCTGTTCTGCTACTCTTGGCAAGTTCTGATTTGTTTCTTCCTCTGCCACTGGTGGCAAGGCCAATGTGTTGGGGTCATTTGAGTCCATTCATCACAGGTGAATATCACATGACAGGAAGAGGTGCGACACAAAAACTTATAATAGCATGTTGCCAAAATATTCCACATGATAACAGTGCAAATTTAAAATGTGTTGTGTATATTTTGCGCTGAACAAATGCCAAGATGAATAATACACAGATACGTACATTATGTACAAGAGCCAAAAGGAAAACATATAGTTTGTAGTTCATCCCTTTGAACTATAATTATTTTTGCACAATATATTAAAGTTGTTTTCCCATATCATATTGTGAAAACATGGGTTTTGGTTCAAATGTGTAAAAGCTATTACGATGTATGATTTTAGCTTCATATTTTGGAGTTCTTTTGATGAATATGTGCTGCCCTGAGTCATACTATCCAGCAACATCAATTTCAATGCATGGTCTATGCTGAATTAGTCAATGTTTATTAGGGAATGTGCTCAAGTACTACAATGGTCCTCAGAACCCTCAGGCTTGGGAGGATTTATATTAAACTGCATACCTACAGCAAATGAATGACAACTTTCAACTACATATTGTACTTTCAATGTAGATGGATATATCATGGTGCTTCATGGAACTGCAATCAGAGCTCAAAAGTGGATATTGAGCTGCTGGAGGAGGTAGAGGAGTGGTGGCTTGATTAAAATGGTGGGTTTAAGAGCCTTCAAAGGAGAAGACAGAATTAATGAGGGGAAGTTTCCAAGCGTGGAGCTTAGATGGCTGATCAGACAACCACCAACCTAGGCTGGAGGGAAAGAGAGGTGGTAGGAGTGGATGGCTACAAAGGAGGCCAGAGTTGGAGAAATTGAGCATTGAGAGATAGAACTAGAGGAGGAGTTGGAAAAGCCATGAAAGGCATGAAACATGACCAATCCTATTTCTGACTATTTTGGTGGCTTGATCCTCATTCCAATGGTGGGTTACCAATTTAAGCACTGGGAGGTTTTATTTAATATTTTAATTTTGTATATGTAGCTTATTCAACCTTTTGTTTAGGGACGAGAAGATTTTGATTTCCAAAACCAGCTGGTCAAAATTACTAAAGTCCAAGGTCAATGTGAAATGATGCCCCTTTCTGGCATTTGGGAATTCTATACTCTCATTCTGGGAAATAAGAAATCTCCATGTGTTTGGGGTGTTGATCGCAAACTGAGACATTCCCAGCATCAGCTGGGTTCCAACACTAGTAGATTGCACTGTGGGGAGTGGAAGCCCAGAGTCAACAGAAAGGAGGAACAGAGAATTAGGAATAGAAGCTACTTGGAAATACACCAAGAGGTACAGCCTTGTGGAAAGAAAAAAAAAGGGCAAGGAAATGGAGTGATAAAGAAAGAGGGGCTGATCAGATGGAGGTAGAAATATTAATTCATAGAATCCCTACAGTGTGGAAACAGGTCCACATCACCCCTCCAAAGAGCATCCCATCCAGACTCATTCCCCTAACCCTGCATTTCCCATGTCCAACTCACCAAATTTCCACATCCCTGAACACTACAGGCAATATAGCATAGCCAATCAACCTAACCTGCACATCTTTGGACTGTGGGAGGAAACCCACACAGACACAGGGAGAATGTGCAAACTCCACACAGGCAGTTACCCAAGGGTGGAATTAAACCCAGGTCCCTGGTGCTGTGAGGCAGCAGTGCTAACCACTGAGCCACCATGCCACCCCAAATGGGAAGAATTCAGGCAATCATTTATTTGAAATTCTTTCATAAAGCTACAACAACACTCAAGAAGCTTCACAACAACCAGGACAAAGTGGCCGTCTTATTCAGCACCACAGCCACTACTTCAAACATTTACTCCTTCCACCACTGACACACAGTTGCAGCTGTGTGCATAGTCTATAAGATGCACAAGGCTACTCACGAAAGCTCATGTGACAGCACCTTCCGAACCCACAACTGCTGTCATCTAGAAAGACAAGGACAGCAGATATGTGGAAATACTACCTCTGCGAGTTCCCCTTCAATCCACACACCAGCATGATGCGGAACCATATCACCGTTCCTTCACTGTCACTGGGTCAAAATTCTGAACTCCTTTGCTAAGGTCACTGTGAGTTACTTGCATCATGTGGACTGCAGTGGTTCAAAAAGGCAGCTCAATACCACCTTGTCAAGGGCAACTAGGCATGGGCAATAATTGCTGACCTAGCAGTCAGCAGTTATTGTACATTTTGTTGAACAAATCAATAAAGAAGTCAAGGTGCAAAGGTCGGAAAAAGTACCCAAAATTTTCCTTGTGGGATCATTTTGCCAGGGCTGCTGAAAAATTAAGTCTGAGCATTTCAGTTTAACTTCATTAACTCCTGCCATTATCCATGGCCAGCTCCCACATTCAGTTCACTCTCCAGGTCGGATCACATTTTGAATGCCCTCCTGGCCCAGGCCTAGTTTTGAGTCCTGCTTGGCCTTGCCATCAACAGGTTGACTCACCCCTGCCTTGGTCTCCTTTGTCACTTTTGGACTCAACCTAAGTCCTCACTTAGTTCCTTTTCATTATTTCCACAGCATCCTAGATCACCTCCCCTAGTACTTTTCGCTGAGAGGAAATGAGTTTGTCAGGATCCCCTCCCTGAATTCCTACTCCTCCATTTCCAGGCAGCTGCTTTCATTGTCCATTCTGAAACTTCCCCTGAACTATTAACTGTATATTCATTACACAATGTTTTTACTGCAACAAGTCAATTCTAGTGCCTGGCTGGTCAGTGGCACACCCCACTCCATTCCCAAAAAATGTATTTATTGTAATTGAAGTTCTGCGCATGTTTTCTCTTCCCCAGAAGGCGTAGACGTGGTTTCAAGTATTTTTGTCAACTTAGTTGAATTTTGAATACTTTATTGATTTAAATATGCTATATTGGTTAAATCATCATTTTTGCATGCATTGTATTATTAAAGGTACAATCAATATATTTCCTCCCATGTATTGTCACTTTCCTATTTGGGCCGCATATTAAACAAAACTTGCATTACATTTCTTTGCAATAAGCCAAGCTCTTATGAAATCCTTGTATCATCAGGCTGCTATAACCCAATCCTTGCGGATGCTGGGAATCTGAAATAAAAACAGAAACTGCTGGAGAAACCCCCTTAAATCAGCTACAAAAAATCAGAAATCGAAAAGCAAAACTGCAAGAGTTAACCGTGCACAGAACTGTAGGGGTGATCATAAAAATTACGCAGTCACGGTACGAGGATGGTTTCTCAACACGTGTCACCCTATCCACTGGGAATCGAGCTCAAAGCAGAGACAAGTGGAGGAGGAGTTTGAGCGTTCTGGCCTGATTTCCATCAAATAAGGAGTATGTCAAATCTGCATTTCCCCCAAGCTCTGCTGATGTTGTAATTATAAGCAAAACGAGTTTGTTCCTTTTTTTTTTGGAAAGAAAACAGGCTTAAAAGTGCTACGCCTAGGCTCGTTTCACCCCGGGTTCTTTGCAGATGGGTTGGAAGGTTACGTAGACTCTGTTCGTGTGCTGAATATTCCCAGCATTTTTCTGTACGATAAAACTGCGCAAACCTGTTCTGCGGTGCGTTTTAAGGAATCAGTGTCTATGCGCTAAATGGTTACATATTTTTTTAAAAAAAAAGAGGTGGGTGAAAAAAAGTAACAACTTTTACTTTTTTTTATCAATTGTATTCCGGCGTATGGTACTTAATAGCATTTTATTTACTGCATTTGTTTGTGTCCTTTATTTTGCGGGTGGGAAAGAGAAGAGGTAACTTATTGGGAACATTAATTATCAACTAAATAAATACATCTTTATGCAAGAGTGGAAAGAAAAAGGCTACAAGTCAGAAATGTAGCCAAATGGTTGGAACCCAAATGTAGCCAATGGGTGACAGAGGGTGGCGAGGCCCCACGTGGGTCGGGGCGGACGAGCGGCCTCGCCATTGGTCGGTGGGGCTTTGGTAATTGACGAGTTGCGGTGAAAACATTAGATTTCTCTCCAGGAAACCGCGTGTCCTGATCTCTGCCAGTGTAAAGACTTCACTCGGATCCTGCCTTAGTTTCACCCCCGTCCCTTTCCTTCCTGACCCCCCCCCCCTCCCCATTCCAGAAACAATATTATTTACCACCTCCATTTTCTTGTCCCCTTCCAGCTTTCCCCCTTTTTTTTTCCAAAAGAAAAATTGTTGTTTGCGTTTGATTTTATGCATCTGCTTTTCTTATACATCAGCCAGGACTCCGGGTGGAACGAGAGAGAAGGGGAGAGGAGAGAGGGAAAAAAAAGTATCCGACATTACTGACAGATTTACGAGCCAATTGCGAACCATCGCCTGAAGGCTACATGATTTGATCCCGACAGAGAAGTGCTTGTTTGAATTAGCCCATCGGAACAAAGGGATCCGGGGATGTACAACATTGTATTGCACTGTGTTTGATCGCGGCTGCCCCCCCTCCCTTCCCCCGCCCCTCTAAATCTATATTATTTGGGGTGTTTCGTAATTTCTGAAGATCGACAGCAACCTGGAGAATTTTTCTACAGCAGCAACGTGAAAGATGTTTCCTCACAACCGATCGTCGGTAAGTGCACGGGTCTTGTTCCTGCATGAAAGGTTATTCTGAGCCGTCGCTTCCGGACATTGTGACTGTCTTGTTATATTGTGGCCTATTTTCTCTCTCACCCTCTCTATCTCGCTCCCTCTCTGAGCTGAAGTTAAAGTGATACCATCACGGGGGGGGGGGGGGGGGGATCGCTAATAGCGACTCACACCCTGAGCTAATCGTCTCAGTCCATTGTGAACCTCGTTTGCAGTGTAAATACTTTTGGTGGGAGGGCTTATTTTTTTTCTCTTTAAACAGCGCCTTCACGGAAGGGTCATTTTGTGTTGTTGTTCCTGCATTGTCCGGCCCTCGCTGCAAACTCGAATCAACTCCTGAGTAACAACTCGAGAAAATGGAGATGGGTTGTCACTGAGGGGGGGCAGGGAAAGGTGGAGGAAGGGAGGGGGAGTGGAGAGACTGGCGTCGGACACCCGCATGAAAGAGCAGCAGTATATTGCCGAATCAGGGTGAATTGGCTTTTAATCGGTTTACACCGTACGGTAAATCAATTTGGGACTTTTAAAAATAAAGAGGCCCACCCCGCGCACAGCTTTACAACGCTTTGCACTCTTGAGCCGAGGGGCATGTGCCCTACACGTGTGTGGCAATGAGCAAAGCCTTGCTCGAATTACAGTCAGTTGTTTACATTGGCATCTGGGGAGTGATAGAGGTCAGATAATTCCTGTCACAGTGCTGTTGTTTGTGCAGTGACTTACCCTGTCCTTGCATTTCCCTTGTTAGCTAAGGATATATAGGCAGGGCTGAGCTGTCACTCCTGCCTTGTACTTATTGGAAATGCTGCTTTTTTTTTTTCCTGCACCCTCTTTTTTTTCCTCTCTCTTCTGTCACCACGCTTTTAAATGCTATGCCGGCAATATTTATTTTGAGCCAATTGGGTATATGGCTGTTGAGACTTCCAGAAAGGAAACTTTGGCATTCACTTCCTTCCTGGGACATGGTTCCATGGGGTTAATGAGCTGGGTGCCTGCTTCTCCCTCTCTACATTGGTGTGTGATTTATACTCTCCCAAGCCCCTTGTCCCAACCAACACCTTTCTAATGCCAGTTGTAAGGATGAGATTAAAGTATTCTGGATGACCGAGTCCAAATGTTTAAAGTAGCCTGCCTTGTTGATGGACTCACACAGGACAGAAGACCAGCTTTTCTTTTTGAGAACTATGTAGTGCATCTAATTTCCCTGCCTCTTTCTCACAGCCCTGGAAATGTCTCCCTTTTTCAAATAGATATCTGATTCCTTTTTACTGTTTATAAAATTGCCACTGAATCTTCATCCACCATCCTTTTCTGATAGAGTATTATAGATCATTACAGTTCACTGATTTATTTTTTTTGTTTTGGCTTTTTCCCCCTTAGCTGATTTAATTTTTACTGAAAGCAGGCATCTTCCTGGTCAGGAGATACCCAGAATCATAGAATCCCTATAGTGTTGAAGCAGGCCATTTGACACGTTGCGTCCACACCGACCCTCCAAAGGGCATCCCACCCAGACCTTCCCCCTACCCTATCTCTGCATTTCCTACCCTAGACACTATGGGCAATTCACGGCCAATCCACCTAACCTGCACATCTTTGGACTGTGGGAGGAAACCAGAGCACCCAGAGGAAACCCACACAGACACGGGGAGAACGTGCAAACTCCACACAGACAGTTGCCCGAGGTTGGAATCAAACCTGGGTCCCTGGCGCTGTGAGGCAGCAGTGCTAACCACTGAGCCACCGTGCTGCCTGTATTTTTAGCATTAAATATGACAAATGTAAATGTGAAATGTTTTGGGGGCTTCTCTATATTCCAAAAGTGAAATAGATGCCAAAATGATTAATGCAATTGTGTGAATTAGGTGCAGGAGTAGGCCATTCAGCCCCTCAAGCCTTCCCTATCATTGAATAAGATCATGTCTCACCTGATTGTGACCTCTGGTCCACGGTTGTGCCTAGACCCTGATAAACCTTACATTTTCAAACTCAAAAGTTGTAAGTCTACCTCGCTCTTAATGTTCCACTTGAGACCTCCAGCTTGACTATTTCTGCTGGATAGGGTGAAAGTGGCATGTAAGAAATTTAAAATAAAAAGTGGGGGAAAGAAAGATCGAGGCCAGTGTAGTTCACCATCTGCTATCTTGGTGGATGTGTAACGCGACAATCCTGAGGGTGGCTCAGTGGTTAATACTGCTGCCTCCCAGCACTAGGGACCCGGGTTTGATTCCACCCTCATGGAGTTTGCACATTCTCCCAGTGTCTGCGTGTGTTTTCTCTGGGTGCTCTGGTTTCCTCCCACAGTTCCAAGATGTGCAGGTTACGTGGATTGGCCGTGCTAAATTACCCATAGTGTCCAGGGGATGTGCAGGCTAAGGAAATGCAGGGTTGTAGGGTAGGTGGGTGGAATGCTGTTTGGAGGGCTTGTGTGGACTTGATGGGGCTGACTAGCCTGCTCCCATGCTGTAGGGATTCTATAATTTGAGGTTGGTTAGCAGTAATTAGTCAACTTCCCTAGACGTGAGGCAGTGTAAATCCCTGCCCTGGACGGTATGAACTCCTTGAGTAGAGGGGTCGACCCTGTGCTGTGAAGACATTCTTTTTTTTGGATAGAGGATAATTTGGGGGGTTGGGGGGGTGGTGGTGAGGATACTGTAAAGTGTTGATAGACAAATTAAGTGAATGTGTAAGAAATTGGCAGATGGAATATAATGTGGGGAAAGGTGAAGTTTGGCCGGAAGAATAGAGGAGATGAATGGTATTTAAATGGAGAAAAAAAAAATTGGAGAAAGCTATGGGGCGGAGGCATGTGCAAGTCCTCGTCCCCATGGATCTCAAAAAAACTTAGCATCTAAGTTCAGAGGATAATAGGAAAGGTAACTGCAATGTTGGCAATTATATGAAAGGGAATAGGGTATAAATGTAGAGGAGTTTGTTAGAACTGAAGTCACTAGTCAGACACAGCTGGAGTGCTGCAAACAGTTTTGGACCCCTTATCTAAGGTAAGATATATTGGCATTGGTGGCAGTCCAGAGAAAGTTAACTCAGCTGATAGCAGGTATGGAGGACCTGTCTTGTGGGAAAGGTCGAGTAGATACAGCCTGTACTCAATGGACTATAGGTGATGCTATTCCTAGGGGGATTTGAGAGGATAGATGTGGAGAGGTTGTTTCTCCTTAGAGTGTAGGATCAGAGAACATAATCTGGGAATAACGGGTCACACATTTAAGACAGAGATGAGAAGGAATGTCTTCTCTGAAGATAGTAAATCTGTGGAATTCTTTATGGCAGAAGGCAGTGGAGGCTGGGCCATTAAATATATTCAAGGCTGAGACAGACAGGTTTTTAATCATTAGGAGGGTTAAAGAGCAGGCATGTGGAGTTGAGGACTATCCGATTAGCCATGATCTCATTGAATGGTGGAGCAGACTTGATGGGCTGAATGGCCTACTTCTTCTCCTATGTTTTATGGTCTAATGTTCAGCAAAAGGGTTGTGAAAAATCTAATATCTTCCCCCGAAGACTGTAGATGTGGTCCACGGGCTTAACAAGAAGATGATATCTGCTGTACAGCAGTTATTACTTACAGAGCCACAGTAACGGTGTAAAGTGTCCTGAGGTTGGACATAGGAGTGACCTTGGATAAGATTTGACATTGGAATACATAGAGATATTAAGACAAGTAGCCAAATACCTGGCCAATGGACCTGCTATTGAGAGGCTTTTTAATGGAGACCAGATTAGGTTTAGGGAGGGAATTCCAAAATTTGGGATTTGGGCTGTAGAAGGTACAGCCCCCACTGGTAGAAGGATTGAAAATGGACAATGTGCAGGGTAACAGCATTTGGAAGATGAATAACAATAGGGCTGGAGGGAGTTGCAGGTACAGGGATGAACAAAGCTAGGGAGGGATTTGAAAACCAGAATATGTTCCGTGAAACAAGAATAGGTAATTGTTGTTGTTGAGGTACAGATCGATCCAACTTATTCTGGATTTCAGCCTGTATTGGGTGTAAATGGGGCCATCTTGGTGGAGACTGGGCTTGGGGAAGATGTTTCTTGCTTCCAAATGATACAGGAAGTCCAATTGGCACATTTCATTTGCCAAGCAGCAGCTTAAAGGGTGTTGAAATTTATGATGTAGTGTTCCTTTTCTGTTCACATGCTCACTTGCTACACAGGGATATATGGATGCTGGACCAAGCACCAAGCTTGTCTAAAGATATGGGGGGAGGAAAAGGCCTTCGGTGAGGAGAATTGCTCTATCAGGACTACTGGTCACCTGTCCCAATTGAACCTGCTTGGAGTGTTCGGCAGTTAAGCTGAGTCATGTGTTCCATGGTGTTTTGTGCCATTTACTCTGCATGGGCTCCTTGCTGATGGATGGACTTGTTCAACCCAGATGTCTTGCATCCTGTGCTTGTGCTGCATTCACACAAAGCAAAAAAGCCGACCTGAATGGTTGCCTGCTCTAGAATTGTTATGTAAACAGATGAACTGGGTGGAGTAAATATATTTGGATGAAACTTGTGAATTGGTTGTTCTGTATGTAAAGGAAAGCAAAGTCAGATGCATTTCTGTTTTAATAATGTGGTCTGTCTTAAGCAATTTTCTTATGCACTGTTAAAATGAATGTGATGGTTCATGCAGTGCTAGAATGGATAGAAGCTATGTTTTGATTTCTCTTTTCAAGAATTCCTCACGTAAGAGTGTAAATAGCAGACCCTCCCCTCCCCCAAACATCTAAACTATCAGCCTTGTCTAACTTGTTGGGCATCACTGTGTGATTGAGCCCCAAGTCTTTCCTCTTTCCTAATTTAACCCCCTGGGCATTTTGAGATTCATTAGCATATGGCTTTGTTGCAGATGACCTCACTTGAACTAAACAGGAATCTCTTCATTCCCTTTCCTTTTTTTTAATCCCTCTTCATGTCTTCAGTTTTCTAACTGAATTGTTTTGTAATGCCGTTCCCTGTCCCATCTCTTACTCTTTTTTTTAAATTGCTTTACAAAACTACCATTGCCTTGTCTAATGTTACTCTTGGATGGTTTTGAGAAGCTAAACACTTTTTTTTTTAGTTTCTTCTTTGATCTCCATATATTTATTTTCTCTAAATTTCTTTCCAACCATCAACCCCTTCCCACCGCACCCCCGCCCGCCATCCTCCTTCTGAGGTATTGGTCGCTATGCCTTATAAGTTGCCTTTCATCGTACATGAGCCCGCAGAGCAGGCATTAATCGACTGTGTACAGCTGTTGAGCACATCACAGCCGAGTCCATCCTGTCTACATGTGCACTTGTCAGCAGGAGTCACTGGATAGCAATCAGAAATGGGAAGTCCAGCTGCTTTTTAATCTCTCTCCCCTCCCTAGCCCAGGGGCAAAGTGCCAATTGCTGATATCAGCTAAAGGAGCATAGACCTGGGATTGAACCTGAAGCCTGCTTTTGCATATTGCTTGTCAGCACACCACAGGGTTCACCTTATGCTTAAAGACACTGGGAAAACAGTTCTCGTTCTTGTCCACCATTCCATTCCCTGTCATTATACATTCTAATAAAAACATGGGATTGTAGCAAAAACAGAAGTATGGCTGCTTGATATTGCACAGAAGCAATACAACTGATCCTTTACTGGATTAGCAAATGAAGCACTTGACACGGGAGTGGTAAGTCTCATTTGCATGTACTTAACCAGCTACTGTAACTCTGTGTAATGACTGTTGATTAGACTTCATTTTCAGAAACCAATACAGTAAACTCAGTGATATGGAGCTCAGTGGGTCAGATTTACACTCATTTAGCAGCGGGCTTACATTTAGTAGCAAGAGATGAGTAAATCACCTCGGTACTTTTCTGGTAGAATCTGGTTTTGTAGTTTCGTTAGGAGCAGTAGCTATATATGTTGGCCTGAACTTGCATGTTTGTATATATATATATATCTTTAATAAAGCCTCCGGCTCGTCTTAACATAGACCAAAGCAATTTATACTAAAAATTGGCATCAAGTTTTGTTTTCATGTAGTGGAATAATGTTAGCTTGGCTCTGTGGTGGAGTGCTTACCTCTCAGTCAGAAGGTCATAGATAGAAGCCCTGTTCCAGGAAATGAGTGCATAGTCTAGGTTTGACATTTCAGTGCAGCAGGAGTGAAACATTGTTTGAAGGTTCTGCATTTCCTACTACATGTTTTAAACTAGAGTTGCTTGCAGTCCAGGTAGCTGTTCTATTGTGGCACCATTCCCAAGAAATGGAAGTTTAATCTAGTGGCCAGCATTCCCCTCAAAGATCACTTGCCTTGTTGCCGCCAAACATAGAATCACCAACTATTTATCTCTGTGGTTGGATTGTAGAAACAAAGAAAATCAGAGAAGACCATTTGGTCCTTTGAGCCTGCTCTGCCATTCAGTATGATCATGGCTGATCTGTACCCTGTTTCCACTTTCTCCCTTTTTCCCTTTGATTCCTTTTAGCTCTTAGAAACATACCTATTTCCTTCTTGAAAACATTCAATGTTTTGGTCTCAAGAATTTTCTGTGACAGAGAATGCCATAAGCTCACCACTCTCTGGATGAAGAATTCTCTCCTCATCTCAGCCATAATTGACCTACCACGTATCCTTCGACATCAGAGCAGCACGGTGGCTCAGTGGTTAGCATTGCTGCCTCAGTGCCAGGGACCTGCATTCAATTCCACCCTTGGGCGACTGTCTGTGTGGAGTTTGCACATTCTCCCCCTGTCTGTGTCGGTTTCCTCCAGGTGCTCTGGTTTCCTCCCATAATCCAAAGATGTGCAGGCTAGGTGGATTGGCCATGCTAAATTGCCCGTAGTGTTCAGGGATGT
>NC_063360.1:26999054-27007257 GCF_021869965.1 Rhincodon typus | reverse complement strand
ATAGAACAAAGATGTGATGATGCAACAAAATGCTCCATAAGGTCTCCTAATGGGGAAAGGTATGGCTTGAGAAGAAACTAATGAGAAAAAGATACCAGAAAGACAATGGAAAGTGATAGCAAGGTGATTGCCGACTGTCACAGGCCTACACCATTGACAGAAGACTGCCTGATTAGATAGTAAATATATGGAAACTTGATGGCATAAAGAATTTATACTGCGCTACAAGGAGGAATAAATTAGATATCAATTGAACCAATCCAATTTGTGTGGTCTACATTTGTTCTCACACACCTCCGTATCAATCTAGTGCCTAGATTATAGAAGGCATGTTGGGGCCTACAAGTACCACATTGGAAGCGTGTTATCTGTAGAGTCATATGGAGTCCTGAAACCAAAATTATCTTGTTTAGCTTATCAAGTGTATCTATTTTGTTCAGCACTGTAGAGCTGGTGGAAATTACCAGCCTTTCTATACACTCAGTGTATATTGGAATATCCTTCAGCACTTGCATCACATCTAGAAAAGTGGTCATCAAAGTTAGCTTGATAATTATTCTTAAATTAGAGACAAGGTCTTCTCTAATATTGCTGTTGCTTTGCAGGTGTTGTTTAATATTTATATATGTTTATATTAGTAATCTAATTGCTTTTTGCAGAAATATAAAAAGTAAAATTAGTTAAACAAAACATCAGATGTTCAAGAAGTCCAAAGAGACCAAGAATGAATGATCTAACCTCTACAGCTTTTGGACTTTATGTTTTTTTATTAATTATTCTCTACACAGAGATATTCAGGGTCAGTTTGTTCATTTAGCTGGACAGTTGTTTTGTGATGTAGAATAGCACCAACAGTGCAGATTCAATTCCTGTACCAGCTGACATTGCCACCTTCTCAGCCTCACTCCTTGTCTGAGGTGTGGTGGCCCTCAGGTTAAACCATGACAAGTTGTCTCTCTCTAAGCACAGAACAGCCTATGGTTCAATAGGACTATGATGATTTTACTCACACAGAGAAATATGAACATTATACCAGGACAACCAGAATACTATTAATTAGAATCATTGCAGACATTACTTGGTACATTATAACTTCTGGCTATTTTGCTAGAACCCAGAATGGATATTTATCTGCATATAAATTTTACCTTGGACAAAGCATTATGTAAATACAATGCAAAATGAATTTTCTGCTGGAACAACATCGGCAAGGCTCATGAACAATATATTCTTGTACAGCGTCAAGTATGGATATTTTTAGAACTTAAATACAATGTCAATTAAGCTACCATTGTTGCAAGCCATATGACAGCAATGCAAATTTAACTGATACAATGTTCTAAAAATATTCATTGTTGACATCATATAATAAACAGAAATAAAAAGCCATTAAATTCTCCCGTGAACAAAGTGCACTTCAAAGTGAATAAAATGAAATAAAACAAGCCATGAGCTTTTTTCCCCTTCATTCATTTGGTTATGTGGGCGTTGCTGGCTGGACCAGCATTTATTGCCCATCCCTAATTGCCCAGAGGGCAGTTAAGAGTTAACCGCACTGCTGTGGGTCTGGAGTCTCATGCAAGCCAGACCGGGTAAGGTTGGCAGTTTCCTTCCCTAAAGGACATTAGTGAACTAGATGGATTTTTCCCGACAATCAACAATGAACTCATGGTCATCAGTAGACTCTTAATTCCAGATTTTTATTGAATTCACATTACACCATCTGCTGTGGCAGGATTCAAACCTGGATCCCCAGAACACTATGTGGGACTCTGGATTAACAGTCTAGTGATAATACACTAGGCCATTGCCTCCCCTAAAGTAATATGTGAGTATTATTTCAACAGCAATAACTTTAAGTAAGTGTAGGAGGGTGGTGGGGAGAATGCAATATTGAATAAGGATTTTGCATGTAGAAGTCTGTTTGAAAATGCCCCTGAATGTCAGGAGTTACTTCACCTTATTGCTGTAAAACACCATTGAAAACTTGTAGATATTATACTTCCTTAATAACATGGTTTCTACCTAACACACTGTTGTTTGTACGGCAGCATTTGTTCTGTTTGATTTACTTATAGGTCATTTAACAGCAACTATATACCTGAAACATGCATTTTGAACAACGCTGTCATTGTTATTGTAGAGTCCTATCAAAAGGCCAATGGCTTGTCAGGTGAAGCTATGTATATTAAGAATCGTTAATGACCATCTCGACCTTTAACTGGCCACTGCTTGTGAAGAAAATGTCATATAAAGAAGAGCAAATTGGAAAGTCCAGATTCAGAGAATGTGAATTCAATTAATTAGTCAGTCAATGCATTAAATACACCAAATAAAGTTGTAGCAGTAGGTGTGAATGGCCTAGATTTGAATCTTAAACTAATGTCAAAAACATTCCTGACATCGTACAAAAGAATCTAAGGAATGTATGATCTCAATTTAGAAATTAAAGATGCGTGTAGTCACCAGGGAAATAAAATATGCATCAATGCCAACCAAGCAATCCTTAAAGAAGAACTGATCAGTTTGAAACCTATGGAAATCCACGGCAAAATGCTGACAACATCTTGGCAAACCACTTGCATATGCTCCCTCTGTACATGATTTTGAAACACGTGTAACATTAAATCATCTAATGAAGGTAGTTTGCTCTCAGCAATAAAAGTTCTTGAAAATATAAAAGCAAAATACTGTGGATGCCCAAAATCTGAAACGAAAACAGGAAATGCAGATGAAACCCGGCCAGTCTGTGGAGAAACAGTGGTAACATTTTGAGCCTGATATGACTCTTCTTTGAAGTATGTCTGATTTTTAACATTCCATCATAATTTGTTACTTATCTCTTATGTGAAACATCACATACCTCACATACATTTCTTGTAAAATTCACACTTATTTCCTGTAACACTATTTTTAATCATCTCTCCCTCCTGTCTCACATACTTGCCTGTCAAACTTTCTTACTATACTTATATTCCCCATAATTATACTTGCCTCCCAGTAAATTGCCCGAAGCTATGTCTTTATCACAGGTTGCACTGTGATTCTTGCTGCCACAAGCCTTAATAAGTGCTTTGAACACAATATTATAATTTCCAGAATCACCACCTGCATGGGCACATAGCACTAGACAGCACAACACCCCACCCAATGTCAATGTTGTAATTAAACACACAACCAATCTCCTACACCTATGCTTCTATCCCACACTCACACCATCCCCAATTTTCCAAGATCCTGGAACCATTTTTCCGGCTATTGTAATCCCATATTCACACACCTAACCCTCCCTCTACCAATGGTAGTGTTATCTCCTTATTTCTTCCAGACGCCTCATTGATCTTTACTTAGGAGCATCTCCCAACTTTCTGCCAATTCTGGAACTAATTCGTAAGAAGCATCATGATGTACAATTTTTTTGTTTTTAAAAATTACTTCTATGTAAAGTCACCAATTTTTATGCTTTGCAGCTTTATGGTGACAAAGGCTCAGAAGTGAATAGATTAGTTGATTTCGGAAGGGGAAAAAAAGACACCTTAAAATGACATTCTGCTGATCAAAGTTTCAGCTGCATTATGCTGGACCATTTTAAACAGATGATTTATCTTGAATTCACTAAAGAAGTTCTACTGCTTGTTCATTGAGGAAAATACTAGGAAAATCCATTGATCCACTGTTCATGATGTGTATTTACACTTGGGAGACAGTGTGGAGAATTGGTGCTATAGAATAATAGGCTTATGTGACACATGGTTCCTCTTAAGGGTGTCTCCCTGCTGAGAACATGAGATTAGTGAATGTAGTTTTTCACTGTACAACACAGATTGAGACGGAATTATTTATCCCTGAATGACACTTTTCCCACAGTTGTTAATTCTTTATTCATTTCTTAGATGATTCACACACATTGAAACATCCATTTTATTGAAGGTTAAAATTACCCATTAATTCTGACTAAACCACTACAAACATCATATCCCACATTTCAAATATACATGTTAACAAAGTAATTCATTTTTTGTGACCCCAGTTGATGTCACTACTGGACAAATCAGATCCCAAAATGAAATCTGTTTTAATTGATCATATTTTTCTTTATTTTAACTTAACACAGTGATCATTCACTGAAACATAAGCACATAAGGCTGCAAAGTTGGTTTTAGCAATATAACATTAGTTTGTTATACATACACATATATAAATAAACTACGTTATCTATATATAACATAGCTTGAAAGATTTCGAAACATAACGCTAAACAAACGAAATGTCGACTTTCCTACTCCTCTGATGCTACCTGACCTGCTGTGTTCCTCCAGCCCCATACTGTGTTGTCTCAAAATCCTATCTGTAATCCTATAATCCATAAACCTGTCTTCAATATTATCACTTGATGATTAATCAAAATCTGGAGAAATTTTCCTTCTCTATCCAATCTGCAGGTGTAATTTAACTGCTTCTTCTCAATTCCTATCCTCTGAGATGTGAAGCTTTTTCCTTTGAAAGCATACACAACTGCGAGCTTGTACTTTCTCAGCTTTGAATGATCTGAAGAGTTTTACCCAAGCATCACTGGTCTGGAAGTTTCACAAGCTCTTTCACTGCATTACCATATTACTTTAACGGTCCTGAATAATCTTCTTTTCTAAGTGCATCAATATTTTCTTTTGATCCCAGTCATATCTTCATCAAACTGAACCCAAAAGCATTTGAACTAAATGAAAAAAAACCTTGCTCATCCTTCTCTTCTACAGCTAATGGCTTAATGTGTTCTCTCTCTGGCTGTAAAACACTTAAGTATAAAAAAAAACTTTCATTAACACTTCAGTGGTCCTTGCATTAACCTCTGTGTCTGGCACATACCGATCTTAAAGTCATGGATTTGGAAATGTCTGACCTAATTCATTTCCAAACCCCTTCACAATAATAGACCAACACCCACATGACACTAGTTTGAAATCCAAATTGTAGAAAAACTGACATTAATATATATAAATCACACAATGTACACACTATTCTGGATGATACGAAGGCTTAATAATAAGGTGTGTTTTTGGAAGTTAAATTATACGGTATGGAATGACAAATTTGAGGTATTTTTAACACCTGTTGTTTAACAATTTGAAGACTAGATTGAATCTTTCTGGAGAATGCTATCATATTGTAATGTTTCAGATTTGATTCAAAGGAGCAACCAAAGCATTTCCACAAGTTTTTATTGATAGAAAGTTACCTGGCTACTCAACCCATTCCAAGTAAATGAGTTAATGTTGACGGGAACATTCATAATAGTAACCTTAATGTAGCACCTTCAGATAAGAATCACACTAATTACAATCTCTGAAACTTTCAGCAATTCTCTGGTTCTCCAGAGTGTGGTTGGCTGAATATAGCTGGAGTCATCAATTGTCCAGTATGTAGTCACAATTACAGCACCTGAATATTACCTGTATCCAACCAATAATAATACTCTCAATAGCATCACACAATTATATGTCTGGAATAATACAATTTAAGGGTTGTAATTGACAGGAGAACATACTGTAGCTGAAACAAACAACTGCTTATTTTTAACAAGAATGACAATAAATTATCATTGGCAGTTTTAATGGATAAATGTTAAGCATCTTCATATAACTTTCATAAATCTGCTATTTTAATACAAATATTACTTTCAATTAGTTAATGTCTATGCTAATAGATGGAGGGACATCATATAGATGTGTTTCAGCATTTACTTGTTAGTATTATCAATTGTACCCTCTAGGCTAATCTTCTCACACCTGTGAACTTATACAACATCATAAAACATTAGTTTTTATATCCATATTTTTAACTTTTTAAATATACATCTATAACCTAGTAACATTGCTCCTTTGTCTTGAAACTTAATTTGTTGTTACTCTCCTTATAACAGTCAGTCACTTCCAGGTGCAAATTTCAAAACTCTACTTATTTTTAAGAAGAAAAATCTGTAAAAGCTCTTCTCCATGAAAGTTTCTTTCAAGTGAAATCCATTCTTTAATATTAAACTTTGCCACTGTATTAAATTTCAGCTGATAAAAGGCATATAGAGAATGCATTATAAACAATTATAAAGTAAGTACAATTACAATTCATGCTTTCTCTGAAAAGTCATTACTCAGGTGCCAATGTAAAAAGGAAGCTTGCAGCATTGAATCTTGATAATATTACCTGTTACGTACGGATGCAGCAGGAATATTGACCATTCTGTTACCACGGTCTTAAGCACCAGATTGAGCATCATATGAATCATTCCACCCTAAAGAGCAGGAATGGGAAATTCTTCTGGTCCCTTAATGACATACACCAGCCCCATCAGATCATCACGGCTTATGTTCAACTCAATTAGAACACATTTTCCCGCTTCAATACTAAACAATGGAGTGCACTGACATCTTGCGTTGAAATGTTGCTGCCTGGCCACTTTGCATGCAGCATCTGGCACCCATCTCATAGATTGGAGCAGAATGTGTCTCATGGCTCTCAGCTTCTTCTCTTGATATTCGTTCACCTTGCACCTACTTGGATGCTCGCAGTATCTCTGCCTTTCCTTGTCTTTTTGGACTTTCCTGCCTCATTTAGAATTTATAGGCTCCTTGTCTTTCCGTCTCGCCTTGTCTTCTAACGCAGTCATAACGTCAGGCAGCTTGTCATGATTGTCAGTAGTAATCAGTTAACAGGGTGAACATGTTGCAGCACTGCATTGTGTTGTGCTCATACAGCAAACACAACAAATGTCTCAAAATCGAACTTTCAAAAGTTGATTGAGGGTGTATGTTTGCAGGTAAGAGGATGGCTGGAAAACAGGAAGCCATCAAAAATGCGATAACCAGATTCCAGAGACAGTATGTTCCTGTTAGGGTAAAGGGCAAGGCTGGTAGGTGTAGGGAATGCTGGATGACTAGAGAAATTGAAGTTTTGATCAAGAAAAAGAAGGAAGCATATGTCAGATATGGACAGCAGAGATCGAGTGAATCTCTAGAAGAGTATAAAGGCAATAGGAGCATACTTAAGAGGAAAATCAGGAGGGCAAAAAGGGGACATGAGATAGTTTTGGCAGATAGGGTTAAGGAGAATCCAAAGGGATTCTACAAATATATTAAGGACAAAAGGGTAACTAGGGAGAGAATAGGGCCCCTTAAAGATCAGCAAGGCTGCCTATGCGTGGAACTGCAGGAGATGGGGAGATACTAAATGAATATTTTGCATCAGTGTTTATTGTGGAGAAGGATATGGAAGATTGAGAACATGAGGAAATAAATAGCAACATCTTGAAAAATGTCCATATTACAGAGAAGGAGGTGCTGGATGGCTTGAAATATAAAAAGGTGGATAAATCTCTGGGACCTGATCAATATATCCTACAACTTTGTGGGAAGTTAGGGAAATGTTTGCTGGGCCCCTTGCTGAGATATATATATTATCGATACCAAAGGTGAGGTGCCAGAAGAGTGGAGACTGGCCAACGTGATGCCACTGTTTAAGAAAGGTGGTAAGAAAAAGCCAGGGAACTATAAACTGGTGAGCCTGACATCAGTGGTGGGCAAGCTGTTGGAGTGAAACCTGAGAGATAGGATTTACATGTATTTGGAAAGGCAAGGACTGATTAGGGATAGTCAACAATGCTTTGTGCGTGGGAAATCGTGTCTCACTGACTTGATTGAGTTTTTTTGAAGAAGTAACAAAGAGGATTGATGAGGGCAGAGTGGTGGATGTGATCTATATGGATTTTAGTAAGGCGTTCAAAAAGGTTCCTCATGGTAGACTGGTTAGCAAGGGTAGATCACATGGAATACAGCAAGAACAAGCCATTTGGATACAAAACTGGCTCAAAGGTAGAAGACAGAAAGCGGTGGTAGAGGATTGCTTTTCAGACTGGAGGCCTGTCATGAACAGTGTGCTGCATGAATCGGTGCTGGGTCCATGCTTTTCATCATTTATATAAATGATTTGGATATGAACATATGAACCATGAGATATGGTTAGTAAGTTTGCAGATGACATCAAAATTTGAGGTGTAATGGAAAATGAAGAAGATTACCTCAGAGTACAACAGGATCTTGATCAGATGGGCCCATGGGCCAAGGAGTGGCAGATGGAGTTTAATTTAGATAAATGTGAGGTGCTGCATTTTGGAAAGGCAAATCAGGGCAGGACTTATAGACTTAATGGTAAGGTC
>NC_063360.1:26998375-26998954 GCF_021869965.1 Rhincodon typus | reverse complement strand
GCATCAGAGGAGCAGGAAGGCTGACGTTTCGGGCCTAGACCCTTCTTTAGAAATGAAGAAGGGCTTCTCCCACACTGTAGGAATCCTATGACTGGGATGGCACAGTGAGAATGGTACGCACTGTGTGCGCGGCAGGAGCTGTGAGTATAGGATTACTCCAGTGCACCAGGGTACAACACCCTCTGACACATTCCGGGACACATTAGCATTTAGGAGAGGGATAAAAGACCATAAATTGCCCAATTAAGGATTAAAGGCCTTTAAAATACTGCTGTCTTCGTAAAAAGCACAAACATTTGACGCCAAGTCTTGGCTGCACCCGAATTGCCCCTCAAAAGGGGAGCCTTCCTCTGGTCATTCCAGAGGGCGGTGAGGAGCCAAGTTGTGAGTCTGGAGTCACGTGTAGGTTTTGATGACAGATTTCGTTCGCCTAAGGACACAAACAAACCAGATTGCAGCTTCTCTTGCAACGATCATCACTACGACGCAGCCTAATTGTCAATTCCAGATTCCTGGCAGTGAGTTTAAACAGGCCGTTCAGTCCCTCAATCCTGCTCGATCACTCGATAAGATCTGTTC
>NC_063360.1:26982257-26997975 GCF_021869965.1 Rhincodon typus | reverse complement strand
TCATCCAGCTCTACACCTTGTTATCTAAGGTGTTTGGTATGCTTGGCTTTATTGGCTTTATTGGTCAGTGCATTGAGTATACAAGTTGGGAGGTCATGTTGTGGCTGTACATGACACTTTTAGAATACTGTGTGCAATTCTGGTCTCCTTGCTGTTGGAAGGATGTTGTGAAACTTGAAAGGGTTCAGAAAAGATTTGGAGGGTTTGAGCTATAGGGAGAGGCTGAATAGACTGGGGCTATTTTCCCTGGAGTGTTGGAGGCTGAGGGGTGACCTTATTGAGTTTTATAAACTGAGGGGCATGAGGGGCATGGATAGACAAGGTCATTTCACCGGGGAGGGGGAGTGCAAAACTAGAGGTCACAGGTTTAAAATGAGAGAGGAAAGATTTTAAAGGGACGTAAGGGGCAAATTTTTTACATAGATGGTGGTGTGTGTATGGAAGGAACTACCAGAGGAAGTGGTGGAGGCATGTACGATTACCACATTTAAGAGACATCTGGATGGGTATATGAATAGGAAAGATTTAGAGGGATATGGGCCAAATGCTGCTAAATGGGACTAGTTTTATTTAGGATATCTGGTTGACATGGACAAATTGGACCGAAGGGTCTATTTCCATGCTGTACATCTCTAACTCTAAGAGGAATAGTCCCCAGTCAAATCTACGGGGACTATTTCAATTGGGCGGTACTGACACGAGTCTATGGGGAATATTCTGGTTGGGAGGTACTGGCACAAGTCAAGGAAACCATCCAATCTCAGTCCAGGTACTTGGAGATGATCAGTCAGCTTGAGGCACTTGGGGTGTCCTGTCAGGGGGTCAGTTTTATTGTAGTTTGGGGAGTGGGACACGGTCATTCTTGTGGGTCCAGTGCAACCTGCTTGGTCAATAGTGGTAAATCAGTTGGGGAGCTCCACAGAGAACTGACAGGGGTCTGGTCGCTCATCAGTCAGGGCTCTCTTTCCAAGGCAGTCAGGAAGTGTTCTGTGGTCAAGCCAATGGCTCCATTCACTGAAATTCAAGGATGTTTATCATTGCAGTGATGGGGATACTAGGGAAGTTAATTGTGGAAGTTGGAACAGGGTGCAAGGGGAGAAATAATTGTAGAGATCAAGGCAACTGAACATATAAGGATAGGAAAAAATAGAGCATGGGAGGACAAAGGATATAGCAAGAGGAAGTTCATCAACAATCACCACCACCTTTGAAGGGGGGTACATTGCATAATCATGTTGGGCATAACAAAGCTGCCAGGGGCTCAGGTGAAGTAGAAGATGACCGGTAAATAAACTGGTTGGGTGTCAGCATGAGGAAGATCAAAATCAATAGGTTTAACAAAGAGAGGAAGGCAGGAAGGAACTTGAAGGTTTGGTGGCTTACCCAAACCGAGCTGTGGGTTAACAAAAGTTAAGGTTACAATAAAATGGAAGCCTTCACAATATCCAACATTCCATCATTCAGTCCCCACAAAGTATTTTGCTTGTATGGATACTATGGTAAATATAGCTGTTGCTCAGAAAGGGCAAAAACATGGAGTGCAGAGAATGGCTGAATTCTCTACCTTAATCCTTGCAGTTTCAGCTAAAATGATGTTCACCTACACAAGTGAAGATGGAAAATGAACACGTATTAACATACAAAGTAATGTATTTACATTGAACTTTCATAAATGCCACCTATGTGTCTTGATAAGATTTTTGTTTTCCTTTCCCTCTCACTATATCTTGGTGTCACAGCTTAGGAGGAAAGCAAGCTGCTGTAAAGTGCAGCCTGTTGGCTTTGGAGATTTGAACAAATGAGGCTAGAGGTCCAGGCATTCTGAGTGTGTCCTGCCCAGCTGCTTGTTCACTCTCCTTGGCTTGAACATCCACAGGTCTTGGGATTACAGGCTAGGTAAAGGTCTGCTCAGAATCTTGATAGAATATGACTGCTGATGTTAGGTTTAGAGCATCATAACATTAAAGTATGCATTCTACTAAAACTACAGGCACCACCAATATTTTGGATCTGGACACTGCCAGGCTTGCCTTTAGTGAATAGTAAATAACCTTCATCCTTCAGGAAATCGTCTACCATCGCTAATTGTTAATTACCATTGCTACCTCCAGCACTTGGACTACAGGCTGTTCAAGAAGGCAGCTCACTACCACCTTCTGAAGGGTAACTCGGGACAGGCAATAAATGTGTCCCGGCCAGTAACATCCATGTCTCACAAGTCAATAAAAAAAAATCCTTAGAAGGACAGATTGGTGGCATCATTTTACCCCCACCACAAGTAGCTGGTACCACAACATGCAATATCTGAGAAACTATGAATTTAACACCACCTGAAAAGCAAGACTTGGGCCAGTGCAGCTCACTTTCCTTATAGCTTTGGGTGTCAGATTATGTTATGTACTTAAGTGGCTGGGTGGGACATGAACCCATGACCTTTGAACTCAGAAATAAGAGTGTTACCAAAGCTGACACAGTGAGAATTAAATATAATCTGCAGAAGTAGCTGGATGGTACAAGTAACATTCATTCTCAGGATTAGTTTACGCTTCAGCTTTGATAATAGACAAAATCCAGCCACGTGTTGTATCATATTGTTTTACATTTCACAGGAATATGAACAAGGGACAGATATTCCACGAACATTGATCTGAAACTGATATTTTGTCCTTAGAGTGGCATGAAGCTCATAACATTGATTTGTTCTACTATATAATGAGGAAATCTCCACCCAGGCAGAATGAAACTCTGCTCATCAGTTAAATTTAACATTAACAATGGACCAACAGGATAGGTGGCCCTTTGCAAAAGTTTAATTTGCATTGGCCGCATTAACGTTACGGTCACAGCAAAGTCATGATAGTGTGGTTTTTCTTACACCATCTGCTCTGTAATAATTCACACGAGAATTATATTACACAGAATTCATCAATGTGAAGTAATTTCAATTTCTTCAATGTGAAGAATGTGTACTGAAACAAATTTGCCAGATAAAAATGACCTGGCTGCAGCAGTTTCTGTTAATTAGTTGAATCTGAAAATCCCAGCGTTGAGTGGGATAGTGGTTTTGTGTGAGTTTTAAGAAAGTAAGAAATAAAATCATGATCGGGATTTCCTTCCCTATGTTGTTGTGGTCTACCTATGCTGAAAGGACTGCAGCTGTTCAAGAAGACAGCTCATCACCACCTTCACAAGGACAACTAGGGGTGAGCAATAAATGCTGGCCAGCCTGCGACACTCACATCTCATGAATGAATAAAAAGGAACGTGGACTATTCAGCCCCTCAAGTCTGTCCCGCCATTTAATTAGACTATGGTTGATTTGCCCCGGGCCTCAACTTTTCTTCCATGTCAGCTCAGTATAGTCCTCAAACATCCAATATTTCAAAAAATCTAGCTCCTCTTTGAATACTAACAGTGATCTAGCCTCCACAACTCTGTGGGATACAGACATTCACTAGCCTCTGGGAGAAGAAATTCCATCACATCTCATATTCAATGTGTCCCCCTTATTTTGTAACTATGTCCCCTGTTGTGAGATTCCCTACTAGTAGAAAAATCTTCTCATCACTTACACTGTTAAGTCCCCTGAGAATCTTGTTTGTTTCAATAAGATCACCCCTCATTCTTTAAACTCCAATGAAGGCCCAATATGTTTAGCTGTTCTTGATAACTCAACCCTTCATCCCAGGAATCAGCCTAGTGAATTTCTTTTGAACTGTACCCAATCTAGATATGTTACATTCTGCCCCCTCTCCAAGACATTGACGTAGATAGTGAATACTTGACGCCCGAGGATGGATTCTTGTGGTGCCCCACTAGTTGTCTTTACAACCTGAGAAGATCCATTAATCCTGATTCTCTGTCTTTTGTGCATCAAGCAATTCTCAACCCATGCTCATACCTTATCTCCCAAACCATGTGCTCCTATCTTATGCAATAACTTTTATTATGGCACTATCGAATGCTTTCTGGAAATCCAAATGCATTACGTCTATTGGTTGTGCTTGATCGACTCTGCTTGTTATATCCTCAAAAAACTCTAGCTAATTTGTCAAACATGATTTCCCTTTTCGAAATGGCCTGCTGTTTCTTCCTTAATAATGGAATCTTGCATTTTCCAAATGCGAAAGTTAGGCCAACTGGCCAAACATTTCCTGCTTCTAACAGGACGAAAGATTAGTGGTCTTCTAACCTGCTAGAACACTCCTGGAATCTAATAAATTCTGAAATATTTCAACTAATGTCTCCACTTTCTTTGTAGCCACTTCCTTTAAAACCTCTGGATGCAGACCATCAGGTCTTGGTGACTTTCTGGTATTAGGCCCATTAGTTCATCAAATACTTTGTGTGTCATGATAGAGACTGTTGTTACAACATCTTTCCTCCCAGTACCTCATTTGTTAACTTTGTGATGTTTGTGGTGACTTCCACTGTGAAGACTGATGCAAAATATTGGTTTAGTTATCTGACATTTCACCATTATTAATTGGCCAGTTGCACACTCCAAGAGCCCCAAACTTACATTAGTTACTCGCTTTCTTTTTATGTACATTTATTTAATATTTATACCCATAGAAGCTCTTGCTGTGTTTCTATATTATGTTTTTATATTTTGTGCTAATTTACTTTTATAATCAATTTTCTCCCTTTCTAGTAGCTTTTTAGCCATCTGCTACTGGTTCCTAAAAAATGCTCAGTCCTCCGGCCTACCATTTGTTTTTGCCACTTTGAATGCTTTAGGTTTTCATTGGATTTTCTTCTTGATTATCTTTGTTAATCATGGGTGAATACTTCTTATTTTGCCCCAGATGTGCATGAATACCAAAATCCAAAATGGTCCATGCATAGGAATCTAGAAATAACATCAAGAATTGACATTTTTCTATACTCACACTATTTTCAAACACAATCTCCATATCCTTTCATATGTTCGATATGTAGAAATCTAATGATCTCTGTCTTAAATATACTCATTGGCTGAGCCTCCACAGCTCCCTAGGGTAGAAAATTCTGAAGATTCACCACCCTCTGAGCAAAGATATTTTTATTCATTTAAATCCTAACTGCATCGCTGATGTTTTTGAAAAAAATTCATTCATGGGATATAGGTCTCACTGGTTGGACCAGCATTTATTGCCCATCCTTAGATGCCCTTGAGAAGGTGGTGAGGGGCTGTCTTCCTGAACTGTTGCAGAACATTTGCTGTAGTTGGACCCACATTGCCATTATGGAGGGGGAGTTCCAGGATTTTGACCTGGTGACAGTGAAGGAATTTAAACGTATTTCCAAGTCAGGAAGATGAGTGGCATGGAGTGGAACTTGAAGCTGGTGGTGTTCCCAAGTATTTGCTGCCCTTGTCCTTCTAGATGGTAGTAGTTGTATTTTTGCAAGGTTCTGCCTAAGGAGTCTTGGTGAATTTTTGCAGTGCATCTTATGAATGGAACACACTGCTGCTAGTAAGTATCATTGGCAGAGAGAGTGAATGTTTGTGGATGTGGTCCCAGTCAGATGGGTTGCTTTGTCCTGGATCGTATCAAGCTTCTTGGTACTGGACACATCCAGGCAAGTGGAGAATGTTCCATCGCACACTTTACATGTGCCTTGTAGATGTTCAAGATTATTATTATTCTTAAATACACATCTTTCATTCCGTAATCATTATAGTGTTGTTCAAAATACAGTAGGTGATTAATTCCCTTGTGAACATCTATTAGAAAAAGGTCATTGAGGTCTTAGACTGAATGAAGTGCATTGGTGAATAGTAAAGAATAGCAGAGTTGATAACATCCATGCAACAGTGCAATGAACCTGTTAGACTAGCAGCATAAAATTTACAGTTAATTAACCTTTCATTCTGCTGCTATATGTTGGGTAACATTAATAAACTTTTTGATCAAATGCACAGGAAACAAAATATACCAAGAAGAAACCAATCAACATTCACTTTCAATCCAGAAGATTAGCACATAATGATGAGAAAGAACAAAGAACCCTCTTGCAAAAACAGGAGTGATTCCCCAAAATCTGGATTTAATATTTTATGTAATAATCTTCATTCAATGATGTAAGCTCCAAGAGGTGGGCAAATCATGTGTAGTCTGCTTCTAATAAAAGTCTTGTAAGGTTCACTTAAACATTATACACGGCCTGCACTACCTTCCACCATTTACCAGAAAGCTTGGATTATGTCTGCAGAGTGTTGGAGAGTTTGCCCAAGTCTGCTAAAGTCTAACTTTGGATTTATTGTCATTGGTGTTTTCAATATTTCAAAACAAATTAGTGCACACTCTTTCCAGAAATAGTGAATTGCCACAATTTGTTCACAATATTGCAATGAGTTTCTACATAATTCTTCAGTCTGCCACTTTTATGTAAATGTTAACCAATTTGGATTAAATTAAGTGATGATACCTAAAAATGCTGTGCTCAATTGCTTAGCACCAATGCATTAGCTTTCCCATATGAACATTCCAGATTGGCGTTCTATCCCTATGTTCAGTAATATCTGTCAATAGTTGAAGTGTGAAAAGCTCCATGGATAAGATTACTTTTAATAAAGAAGTGGGCAACCTAGGGTCTAGACGAGAGGAGTCAAGATTTAATTCCCCCTGTGTTAAGTTAGTTGTGTTCAGTTCTGGTCACCTCTTTATAGGAAGGATGTGGAAGCTTTGGAGACGGTGCAGAGGAGGTTTACCAGGATGCTGCCTGGACTGGAGGGCAGGTCTTATGAGGAAAGGTTGAGGGAGCTAGGGCTTTTCTCATTGGAGCAAAGAAGGATGAGAGGTGACTTGATAGAGGTGTACAAGATGATAAGAGGCATAGACAGAATGGATACCCAAAGGCCTTTTCCCAGGGCGGCAGTGACTATTACAAGGGGGCATAATTTTAAGGTGATTGGAGGAAGGTAGAGGGGAGATGTCAGAGGTAGGTTCTTTACACAGTGGGTGGTGGGTGTGTGGAATGCACTGCCGGCAGTGGTAGTGGAGTCAGATACATTAGGGACATTTAAGCAACTCTTGGATAGGCACATGGATGATAGTAAAATGTGGAGTATGCAGGGTAGTTTGATCTTAGAGTAGGATAATAGGTCGGCACAATATCATGGGCTGAAGGGCCTGTACTGTGCTGTACTGTTCTATGTTGATCTCAGTTGACCACCACAGTAGGTGAACTAAGTTGAGAAACATGCTTTCAAAGTTTGCTGCTCAGTGATTTATGTTGGGAAGTGTGAATGTCAGGCAAGTATAGACCAGAGAGCTGAATAATCTGCTGTGACTCACTCCTTAGATTCACACATGAAGAATAACTGTTTGAGTAGGATGTCTGGTTCCCACAGACTTGTGAGCTTTCATGGTTTAGCAACCAGAGGGGAAATTAATGGCAGGAAGACTATGAAACAAATCAGTTAGAGGACGCATGATCAATAATAAATGGAGTTCTTGTGCAGCTCTGACACTTGAGGGGAGGGGGGTTGCAGGGGCAGTTTTGGGGGGTCATGAGTTGAATAATCTCATTTTTGTACCTTAGTGCAAAGGACGAGATTTCCAATAAAAATCAAGAGGGCTGTAAAATACAGATTCAAAATCACCATTCTCAAATTATGTATAAAATCAAGATCTGCCCCCAGGACTGTTATTCTGTATGTGTGGTGTATTGCCTAGTGGAAGCTAAGTTGCAAAACTGGGTAAAATATCTGAATTTGAAACCCCTCTGGGGTACTTGATTTGCTGATATGCCCTGCTAACTAAAGTATCACTTTGCTGACATCAAACATTCATAAAATTTACCCTACCCTGTACTTTTATCTTCCATCAACTGTGGGATATGATGTTGCAGTGGTAATACCACTGAATGAGTAATCATCAGACTCAATACAATTGCTCTGGGAAAGTACAAATCTTACTATGGCAGCTGATGGAATCTAAATCAAATCTGGAATTAAAAACTAGTCTCAGTAATGGTGATTGTGAAATGATTGTTGTAAAAATTCATCTGGTTTATTAATGTCATCATGAAAGGCAATCTGGCCTACATCTTTTTTTAAAATCTGTTAAAGGGAATATATGTGTTGCTGGCTGGGCTAGCACAAATTGTCCACCCCGGAGAAGGTGTTGGTGAATTGCCTTCTTGAATTGCTGCCGTCCTTGGAGCATAGGAACACCCACAATGTTATTGGGAAAGGAGTTCCGGCATTTTGACCCAGTGACAATGGGGGAATTATGTCTCCAAGTCAGGATGGTGTCTGGCTTGGAAGGGAAATTGCAGGTGATTATGTTCCAAGCATTTACTGCCCTTCTGGCTGGTAGAGATCACAGGTTTGAAAGGTATTGCTGGAAGAGCCTTGGTGAGCTGTTGCAGCACACCTTCTAGATGGTACATAATGCTGATTTGTGCATTGGTGTTGAATGGAGTCAATGTTGATGGTGGTGGATGTGATGCCAATCAAAAGGACTGTATTACCTTGGATGGTGACAAGTTTCTTGAGTGTTGTTGGAGATGTACTCATCCAGGCAACTGGAGACTGTTCCATCACATACAAGATGCTTCTAGTGACTAATACAGCTATGACTCTACACCTTTCAAGAACAGAGTTCAGGGAAGGTTGAGAGGATTACGTACTGGCTGATGTAAGAAGAGAGACGTTAGTATAGATCTGAGCCCAGTTTCAAACCTTTTGTTTGCCAGTCAGAAAATCTACTTACCTGTGTCCCAGACTCGCCATGTACTTCTACCCTGTCCAACCTTGGAAGTTTCAATGAGATCACCTGCCTTTCTTTGAATCTTTGGAAAATACAACCTCCCGAATTTCTCCTCAAAAGGCAATCTTGCCATCCCAGGGTTTAGTCTGGTAAATCTTTGTTACACTCCCTCTTTCATAACTCTGTCCTTCCTTAGATATAGAGATGAAAACAATACACAATACTTCAGGAACAAAAACAGAAATTGCTGGAAAAACTCAGCAGATCAGCCAGCATCTGTGGACAGAAAGCAAAATTAACATTATGGGTCCAGTGACCCTTCTTCAGTTCTTCAGGTAATTCTGCTTTCTCTCCACAAATACTGCCAGACCTGCTGAGTTTTTTCCAGCAATTTCTATTTTTGTTTCTGATTTCCAACATCTGCAATTCTTTTGTTACTTTTTCCACAATATTCTGGGTGTGGTCTTACCAATTGCAGCAGACATCTTTAATTCTTAGTCAAATCCCCTTGTGATATAGGCAAGCATACCATTTACCTTCCTAATAGCTGGCTGCATTTAACAGCTCGCTTTTAATGACTCATCAGGAAGAAGGCCGAGATCACTTTGGACACCAGCACTTCTCTGTCACAGCTGAAGACGCAGTCTGCCTTTTTGTATTTTCTATCAAAGTAGATAACATTATATTTCTTCACACTATATTCCATCTACCATGTTTATGCCCATTCACTTAGCCTGTCCAAGTGCCCTTAAAGCTTCACATCCTCTTCAGAAATTGTATTCTCACCCAGTTTATGTCATCAGGAAATGTGGAATTATTTCAATTTGTCTCCACACCAAAAGTATTTATAAAAATTGTGAACAGTGTGAACCTAGAACTTATCCTTGCTATACCCCACTTATAACAGTCTGCTATCCTGAAAATGATATGTTTAATCCTACTTGCTGCTTTCTGTCTGTTAATCAATTCTCACTCCAAACTTGTGCCACTATTTAAGAAAGGGGGTAAGGAAAAGCCAGGGAACTATAAACTGGTAAGCCTGACATTGGTGGTGGGAAAGTTGTTGGAAAGAACTCAGCAGGTCACAGGGAGGTGATGGCCTAGTGGTATTATCACTGGACTGTTAATCCAGAGACGCAGATAATGTTCTGGGGACCTGGGTTTGAATCCTGCCATGGCAGATGGTGAAATTTGAATTCAATAAATATCTGGAATTAAGAATCTAATGATGACCATGAATCAATTGTCAAAAAAACTCATCTGGTTCACTAATGCCCTTCAGGGAAGGGAAATGCCATCCTTACCTGGTCTGGCCTACATGTGACTCCAGACCCACAGCAATGTGGTTGACTCTTAACTGCCCTCTGGGCAATTAGGGATGGGCAATAAATGCTGGTCTAGCCAGTGACGCCCTCATCCCATGAATGAAGAAAGGGAAAAAAAAGGTCTGGGAGCATCTGTGGAGAGAAATCAGAGTTAACTGAAGAACTGAAGAAGGGCCACTGGACCCATTATGTTAATTCTGCTTTCTCTCCACAGATGCTGCCAGATCTGATGAGGAGCAGAATTTACATGTAATTGAAAAGGCAAGGATTCATTGGCATTGTGCAGGGAAATCATGTCTCACTAACTTGATTGAGTGTTTTGAAGAAGTAACAAAGATGATTGATGAGGGTGGAGCAGTGGATGTGACCTATATGGACTTCAGCAAGGTGATCGACAAAGTTCCTCATGGTAGATTGGTTAGCAAGGTTAGACCACAGGGAATACAGGGAGAACTTACCATTTGGATACAGAACTGGTTTGAAGGTAGAAGACAGAGGGTGGTGGTGGAAGGTTGCTTTTCAGACTGGAGACTTTTGATCAGTTGTGTGCCACAAGGATTGTTGCTGGGTCCACTGTTTTTCATCCTTTATATAAATGATTTGGATGTGAACATAGGATGTATGTGTAGTAAGCTTTCAGGTGACACCAAAATTGGAGGCGTAGTGGACAGCGAAGAAGGTTACCTCAGAGTACAACAGGATCTTGATCAGATGGGCCAATAGGCTGAAGAGTGGTAGATGGAGTTTAATTTGGATAAATCCGAGGTGTGCATTTTGGAAAGGTGCTGGTGAGTTTTGCTGAACAAAGAGACCTTGGAGTGCAGGTTCATAGTTCCTTAAATGTGGAGTCACATGTAGATCGGATAGTGAAGAAGGCATTTGGTATGCTTGCATTTATTGGTAAATGCATTGAGTATAAGAGTTGGGAGGTCATGTTGCGGCTGTACAGGACATTGGTTAGGCCATTATTAGAATACTGCATGCAGTTGTGGTCTCCCTGCTATAGGAAAGATGTGTGAAACTTGAGAGGATTCAGAAAAGATTTACAAAGATGTTGCCAAGGTTGGAGGGTTTGAGCTTTAGGGAGAAGCTGAATAGACTGGGGCTATTTTCCCTGGAGCGTCAGAGGCTGAGGAGTGGCCTCATAGAGGTTTATAAAACCACGAGGGGCATGGATAGGGTAAATAGACGAGATCTTTCCCCCAGTGTTGGGGAATCCAAAACTGAAGGTCAAAGGTTTAAGGTGAGAGGGGAAAGATTTAAAAGGAACCTTTGGGAGAACTTTTCCAGGCAGAGGTTGGTGCATGTATGGAATGAGTTGACAGAGGAGGTGGTGGAGGCTGGTACAATAACAACATTAAAAAGGCATCTGGATGGGTATATGAATAGGAAGGGTTTAGAGGAATATCGGCAAAATGCTAGCAAATGGGACTAGATTTATTTAGGATATCTGGTCGGCATGGGTGGGTTGGACTGAAGGGTTTGTTTCCATGCTGTATATCTCTATGACTCCATGACTCTAGTGTCTCAAATGGAGTATCCAATTGTGTAATTTTAAGATCTTTATGAATAAGAATTACTTGCAATGGATTGGAATTAATTTTTTTCTGATAAACCGGTTCTGAACAGTTTAGGTAAAACAGTAAATTTGCTATAGTTTCACTCCCTCATTAGAGAGAGATGACTGATGGTGAGTTAACCTGAGGGTCACCACATCTCAGGCAAGGGGTAAGGTTGAAAAGGTTGAGAAAATGAACCTGCATTTTGGTGTTAGTCTGTATTGCAAACCAGCTATCCAGAGAACTGAGCTAAACGACTGTCAAACTGTGCCTGGATAGGAATGGTTTATAGCCATTAGCAGAAACCTATGGAACTATTGCTTTCCAATTCCCAAGATTTTCTTTTCTTTTACATGATACTTGTAAATTACCAATTATAAAATATAATGAAGCAGACAGAATGTAATAATTACATTAAATGGAAATAGCTCGCTTAGATACAATAAAGCTGATGGCAAATGTGACAAGTTAGCTTAAGACTTGTATTAGATATTTTAAGTTATTCTCTTGTAAAGACTTATTTCTATTGTCATTATTTTTGGAAGTATAGTAAAGTGTCACTTCCACTGTAATTTGCTTGCAGTCCTAGAATGTGTTAATAGAACCAAGTGTAGACAATAACAAAACAGATGTCTCCCCACAGAATGGCTCCCTGAAGAAAACACTCAACTATGATTATAAAAATCATTATATCCTAATTATTTACTTGTGTGTGGCTCCTGTTACAAGGTTTTTGTAAACATTGTGATAACATTGCCATTTTAAAGATAAGCTGTGCTCTTTAGAGAGCTGCAGGTACTCCTGAGATTGGGTTTCTAAACCACAAGATATCAAATTCAAAAGGACAGGTCTCAGCTTACATTGGACTCAAATTGTCAACCACCTCAATTAAAATGAGGCAATTGAAAATCTCACTTTAAAGAAAAACCAAAGAACTGCGGATACTGAAAATCAGAATCAAATTCAGAAATTCTCCGAAAAACTTAGCAGGCCTGGCAGCATCTGTGGAGTGAAAGCAGAGTTAAAGTTTTGGGTCCAGTGACCCTTCCTCAGAACTGATTTTGTTTCTAAATCTCTCTCTATAGCTTTCTCCCTTTACGTTTCACATTTGCATCTATAAATGTCAATTAACTGATATCTTCACTTTCCACAAATTTCTAATATGATAAAACTCGGTAGACAAACACTTTAATTTACAGCACATTGTGCTTCGAAAGCTTCTTATAGTTGTTCCCCTAAATATATGTTATAAAAAGGAAGACTTGGCTTTATAGAGAAAGAGCAAGGACTGCAGATGCTGGAATCAGAGGCAGTACAGTATGGAGCTGGAGGAACACAGAAGGCCAGGCAGCATCAGAGGAGTGGGAAAGTTGACATTTTGGGTCGGGAAGGATCCCGACCCAAAACGTCAACTTTCCTGCTCCTCTGATGCTGCATGGCCTGCTGTGTTCCTCCAGCTCCAGACTTGGCTTTACGTATTGCTTCCTTCACTACAAAGCTCTTACAACCAGTGAAATACATTAGAAATGTGAATGATCCACAAGATGCACTGCAGCAATTCACCAAGACTCCTGTGACAGCTCCTTCCAAACGTGAGATCTTTACAGTTCTGGTTGCCCTGCCATTGGAAGGAGGTTATGAAACTGGAAAGGGTGCAGGAAAGAGTTACAAGGATGTTACTGGGACAAGTGAGTCTGAGTTATAAGGAGACGTTGGATAGGCTGGGAGTTTTTTTGCCTGGAGCATCAGAGGTGGAGGGGTGACCTTTTAGAAGTTGATAAAATTTTGAGGGGCATAGATAACTTGAATAGCAAAGGTCTTTTCCCTAGAGTAGGGGAGTCCAAAACTAGAGGGCATACTTTTAAGGTGAGAGGGGAAAGATTTAAAAGGGACCTGAGGAGCAACATTTTCACACAGAACATGGTTTGTAAATGGAATTAACTGCCAGAAAAAGTGGTAGATGCAGGTACAGTGATACAATTTAAAACATATTTGGCAGGTACATGAATAAAAAAGATATGAACCAAAGTCAGACAAATGGGACTAGTTTAGTTTGAGATACTTGGTCAGCATGGACATGTTAGACTGAAGGATTTGTTTCCATGCTGTATGACTCTATGACTCTACGACTCTATGACAAGGGCAGCAGATGCATAAAGACATCACCACTTGAAAGTTCCCCTCCAAGCCATACACCATACTGACATGCAAATATATCGGCTATTTTTTCATTGTCTCTGCATCAAAATCCTGAAAGTCCCTTCTAAACAGCACTGTGGTGTACCTAACCATCCGTCCCCAAGGGATGCAGCAATTCAAGATGGCAACTCGTTCATCATCAACTTCTCAAGGGGCATTGAGTCATAGAATCATGGAGTCATAAGTCATACAGCATGGAAATAGACCCTTCGGTCCAATCAGTCCGTGCCAAACATAATTCTAAACTAACCTAGTCCCATCTGTCTAGTCCTGGCCCGTATCCCTCCAAACTATTTCTATTCATGTATTTATCCAAACATCTTTTAAATGTTTTAACTGTGCCCACATCCACCACTTCCTCAGGAAGTTCATTCCACACTTGAGCTACCCTTTGTCTAAAAAAAAAATTGCTCCTCATGTCTTTTTTAAATCTCTCTCCTCTCAACTTAAAAAATGTGTCCCATAGTCTTGAAATTCCCCATCCTAGGGAAAAACATATCTACCATTAACCCTATCTACACCCTTCATGATTTTATAAACTTGTATAAGGTCATCTTTCAACCTCCTACGCTTCAGTGAAAACATGTCCCAGCCTATCAAGCTTTTATTTATAATTCAAACGTCCCATACCCAGCAACATCCTGGTAAATCTCCATTGAGCCCAAAGTCCCTCTGTTCTACAACAGAGGGCAGCATGGTGGCTCAGTGGTTAGCACTGCTGCCTCACAGCGCTAGGGACCTGAGTTTGATTCCACCCTCAGGCGACTGTCTGTGTGGAGTTTGCACATTCTCCCCGTGTCAGCGTGGGTTTCCTCTGGGTGCTCCGGTTTCCTCCCACAGTCCAAAGATGTGCAGGCTAGGTGGACTGGCCATGCTAAATTGCCCGTAGTGTTCAGGGATGTGTAGCTTAGGTGGGTTATAAGGAGATGGGTCTGGGTGAGATGCTCCAAGGGTCAGTGTTGACTTGTTGGGCCGAAGGACCTGTTTCCACACTGTCAGGATTCTATATCTATATCTATATCTACAACACTACCCAAAGGCCGTACTATTAATTATACATATAAGTCTTACCATAGAATCATAGAATCCCTACAGTGTGGAAACACGCCCTTCGGCCCAACAAGTCCACACCGATCCATCCCCTTATAACCCACCTAATCTACACATCCATGAACACTACGGGAAATTTAGCATGGCCAATCCACCTAGCCTGCACATCTTTGGACTGTGGGAGGAAACCGGAGCACCCAGAGGAAACCCACGCAGACATGGGAAGAATGTGCAAACTCCACACAGGCACCCTTGTTTGTTGTACCAAAATGCAATATTTTGCATTTATCCAGACTGAACTCCATCTTTCATTTCGCAGCTCATTGACCCTTATGGTCAAGATCACTTTTTAATCTTAGGAAATCTTCTTCACTGTCTACTATGCCACCAATTTTGGTGTCATCGACAAACTTACTAACCATGCCTTCTATATTCTCATCCAAATCATTTATGTAAATGACAAACAAAAGAGGACCCAGAACTGAGCCCTGTGGAATACCACTGGTGACAGGCCTCCAGTCTGAGAAACAATGCTCCACCACCACTCTCTGACTCCTGCCGTTAAGCCAATTATGTATCCAACTGGCAAACTCACCCTGAATCCCCTGTGACCGAACTTTACTAATTAGTCCACCATGTGGAACCTTGTCAAAGGCATCTAGTGATGAACATTGGCTTAACTAGTGACGCCAATTTTTCACGAATGAATTTTAAAACTATAATAATTATTATACAATTCAGAAAATTTCTAGCCAGTTTCTGCTAGTCTGGGAATTAGTGTAAATGGTAATATTATGCATATGTTTAAATCATTTGCCTGGCATGATGTTTGCCCTATAATTATGAAGAAATATAGTAGTAGGTGAGGACTAAATGGATTTATCCA
>NC_063360.1:26956757-26981757 GCF_021869965.1 Rhincodon typus | reverse complement strand
GCTTCAATTGCTTCAAGACTAACAGTTAGACTGGAAGTTTTGTTAATTCATAAGATTTCCAATTGATTGTAGTGTAGTTGGTACCTGAATAGCCTCCAGAGTAATGCAAAACTATTGACAGCAATTTATAGATTTCCGTGATATTCAGTGCATGTGCAGACTTTGAAAGCTGCTGTCACCTTTGATGGAGGGACGACAGTGAATGCTGACAGTTTCATTCTCATTAGCACCAGAAATTCTGGCTGACATCCATTTTATATCTCAAATTTTCAATATGTTATATACAGTTTGTCGTTTATATCAGTGCAGAGGAAGACTAGCCACACACAATGAAATTGAATCAACTGAGCAGCTCAATGATGAGAAGGGAAAAAGGACAAGTGCTTCAACACTTCAATTAGAAAACTGACCTGAAAACCATCTGAAGATGATCCAGACCGTTCACAACCTTTGTGTCAGACTTGTCTTCAAGGTAAGCTTCCAAAGACATAAACACACCATTGAGACTGCTTATGTCCAAGTCTAAAATACTACCCGACTCTACTCAACGACTGCTGAAATCCTCATCCATGCCATTGTTACCTTTAGTCTTGACTACCCCTGCAGTGGACTGCAGCGGTTCAAGAAGCAGTTCACCACCACCTTCTCAAGGGCAACTAGGGATGGGCAATAAATGCTGGCCAGCCAGCGATGCCCACGTCCGACAAATAAATAAAAAAAAAATTCCCTAGGTAGCCTCCTATCTTCCACTTTTAAACTTGAGCTCATCCAAATCTCTACTGACCACATCCGAATTATCCCTGTGTTCACTGACCAATTGAACAATGCCTAATTTTAAAATTTTCATCATCATTTACAGGTTGTTACAACCTGGTGATGAGGGGTGAATGAGCTCTGCTTTTTAAATACCCCTCCAGTGGCTGCAATAAAGATTTAAAATTCTTTTTAGTGTGCATCTTATAATAACACTGCAAATAAAATGCAGTAGTCATCAAAATTAAGGAGCCAATTACAAGATTTTCTCGAGTGAAAGAGGAATGTTATTACTTACTAACCCAGAAAAAAACACACAAAAATCAGTGTAAGGTTTAAAATGGGCAAATGACTAATACAAGAAGTCTAGAATAAGTAACTTTGAAGAAAAACTTGTAGGGTCCTTGAGGTGTTAGATTTTTAACCTGAAGCTATAATTGCTTAATTGACATCTTGCATTGTTAACAGTGGCAAAAATTTGTTGATATCCTTGAGCTCTTAGTGAATAGATATTTCTCCAATTTGGTTTATCACCAAGCACTGGTTTCAGAGGCAAAGAGGAGATAGTGTAGGCCTTCCAATTCTGATGTTGCAAATCAGTTTTCTTCTGCTTGTCTGCCCTAAATCAATTATCTGAAAGATAGTTCTTTTGTGTAATCAAGTGTCTGGTTTCATTGCTTTTCCAAGCTAGATAATCTACAGGCAACTTTCATCTAATACATAAAACTTCCAGAAAAGTGTAAATCAAACAGGAGCTACAGAAATGAGTGACTAGTGAAAGTCATTTTGATTATGTTAATTTTAGTTCAAACAGTTTTATTTATTGATGATTTTATGAAGCTTGCCTCAAATTGTTCAGGTGGTCACAGCAGTGGCTAAAGTAATTATCTTTCTTTTTGTTACAATCCGTTTTGGTCCATAAAATGTTCTAGCCGGTGAAAATCAAATGATGAAAGTTTAGAGTCAGTTTATAATTCTGCCACAGAAAACAGGAGCAGGGGTAGGGCACATTGCCTGGGCCTAACAAGATCCCTCCAAGGTCTTGTCCTTCCCTGGCCCTACTAGTCTCGGAGATCTCCGTGTTCCTCTAAATTTAGTCACTTCCCTAAATCTCGATGCCTCCTTATCAGTTTTAAAACCTCTCTCTTCAACCAAGCTTTTGGTCATTTTTCTAATACATCATGCAGTTCAAAGTCCTGCAAAACATCTTGTTATATTAAAAGGTGCTAAATAAATGGAAGCAGTCATTGTTATCCTGATAGCAATGCATTCTCACACAGTTAAACAAAGTGTTTCAGCTATAACATTTGGAATGATAGGAATTTAAAAAAAGCACCTGATTACTTGGTTACACAGAACAACTTGTATTAACAGGATTTTCAGCTGACACTTGTGGCAAGGTCCATGTATCTTAATGGATTGAAATAGTAATGCCACTTTTGACAATGGGTTGGCACAGTTCAGTGCTATACATCTTTGGTTGTTTATCTGGCAGTTTGTGCTCGAAAGGAATTCCCTAATTTTAATCAGGGAATCAACTATTTAAAACAGGCGCCCAAAATTTTTAAAATCAAATAGCATTAATTAGTAAAGAGTCACTCAGTGAGCCATGCCAGTGGTCTAATTTTTACGGCCATGTTCAATCTCCCAATACTACAGCACACACATATTTACTATACACAGTAAAAGTAACTGTAAGTAAGAAGTTTTAAAATGTTAACAGATATCAACCATTGTAGCAATTAATGAGGAGTTCGAGTTTAGTGGGGTTTTATTTTACAACACTGAAAAGACTTAAAGCCAAGCTTTGCATGCCTTTCATGTCAACAGGGCCATGTGGAACTAATAATTTTAATAGGTCAGCTCTGCATATATCTTGAGCAACTGAGCTCAACCTACGCCTGTTAAGAATATTTTTGAACACATGGCCTGACAAAGCAGATTTTGCACACCTGCTTTGAAAAGCGATGAACTTACCTGTGTCACTCACTTAACTCAATTCATTTCAGCAAGGTTAAAATAATTTATATGCAGATATTGTACAAAATGGAGTTCAAATGCTGCGGTGTATGCATGCTGTGAATTCAGAGTTTTCTTTCTACAGCTATCGGCAGGGAATGAAATACTGTCACATAAATAGCAAATTAGAGGCACAAAAACTACAAAGAGAAGTACTTACCCCATTGCTGTCCAGCAGCGTTAAGTTCAAACACTCTTTTACATTTACGAAGTAATTGTTCCACATAGATCTCAAATAACCAACATTCTGTGGCTGAAAAGACATCCACTGACATCAAGCAAAAAGATCCTCCTGTGCACATCATCTGTAGTTTGTAGTTCCATGGTTTGTCATTAGACAACTGGGAACACAACTCTCATTCTGAAAACTGGTTCCTGCTGAGATTTGTTCTGAACACAGCAGAACTGGTCAAGGACCACTCAAGTAGAGAATGGTCAGCAAATGATGAGCTTTGTCTTAAGTTCAGTTTGGTATCTGACACGTGGCAACATATCACCATGTTCAAGAGTTTCTAAATCAAACCAATATTTCTTTAGACGCCCAATACAGAAATCTATTAGAAATACTGCCTGCAAACAATCCCTACTCACATCTTTCAATAGTAACTTCAAAAGCGATGGTAGAACATACACAGCAAAATGAAAAATTACAGGGCTATGGAGAAAGAGCTAGCACCCACAAAATGGGGCCAAGTGACCTTCCTCTGTGCTGTAAGATTCCAGGACTATATGGCAATTTGACACTAGCTTTACAAATTATGCACCATGACGTGTATTAGCTGCATTCCTCTGTGCCAGAGAATCTAACCACAGTATCACACCTTTCAATTATGCCTTTAATCAAACTGCTATTCTGCTGCTTGCATAATTAAGAAAGATGGTTTACATGAAAACATCTCGGCAATTAAAAAATCATGCTTTGAATACGTTCACTGAAAGGAGCCATTGCATTAATCTGTCAAAAGACACTGGTACATAGAGTTGGCTGGGTTTGATAAAAGTTTTCATAACAAACCAACTTCAGGATTACAAATACAATTCAAAATCATCACAAGAAAAGCTTTACAATAATCAATATGATGTAGAAAAATAGGAATTCATTTACACCATGTCTTATCATACATTATCACAACTCATTCATAATTAAATTAGCATTTCTAATTCCACAATTATCACTCCAAATATTAAACAATATACAAGTTGCTCTCCAAATCATAAATCACCCTAGTGAGCAATAAACATTCATTCCTTATTGTGACTGAGTCAGAATCCTGGAATTCTCTACCTAATGCTTTTAAGGAAGCACAAAAACAGCAATGGCTTAAGAAGGCTCATCACAACTTCTCAGGTTATCAGAGGTTGAACAATGAACAGTAACATGCTGTGATCACCCACATCCAAGCAATACCTCTGTTCAAATAAATTCTTTTATTTCTCTAAAAAGCATCTTCCTCTCCAGGTTCTGATTTCAGATTGTGTTACTGTATTTGGGCATGGTAAAGGTTCCTCAGTCACCTTTACTGATAAGGTCTGATGGCTCAAATATTTGTTTAGATGATTTGACAGAAAGAAAAGCATTAGAAAACCAATAATCCTTTACAACACAGTCCAAGGTTGACTCAGAAATTTGACTATTTTATTGTGATGTGTCCATCAAATACTCCACCTTCAGATAAACTGCTACAATAGTTTAACATAGGAACACAGGAACATATGAAAAGGAGTAGGCCATTTAGCCCCTTCAGCCTGCTCCACCATTTAAGGAGATCATGACTGATTTGTGGCCTAACTCCATATACCTGCCTTTGGCCTATATTCCTTAACATCTTTGCTGAACAAAATTTTATCTCTCTCAGAATTAAAATTAACAGCCGATCTGCATCCACTGCTGATTGTAGAAGAGAGTTTAAAACATTTAGCACCTTCTGTGTATACATTACTTCCTAACATCTCTCCTGAATGGTCTGGCCCTAATTCTGGGACAAGCCCCCTAGTTCTAGAATCCCCAACCAGTGGAAATAATTTATTTTTATCTACTCTGTCTTTTTTTGTGATTATAAGCTATTAGGTACTAATATAAGGAATGATAGTTCAAAGTAAACTAAACACATGAACATATATATTAGGAATAGGAGTAAGCCAGTCAACCCCTCAGGCTTGCCCCATTTTCACTCAGACCACAGATGATCTGATGATTCACATTTCCTCCTTCTGTTGATAATCTTTTACCCTCTTGCTCATCAAGAATCTATTTATTTCTGCAAGACCTCTGCTTTCACTTGACCAAATGGGCCAAAGGGCTGAGGAATGGCAGATGGATTTAATTTTGATAAATGTGAGGTGTTGCATTTTGGTAAGGCAAAGCAGGGCAGGACTTGTATTATTAATGGTAGGGCCCTGGGGAGTGCTGCCAATCACAGAGACCAAGGGGTGCAGGTGCACAGTTCCTCGAAAGTGGAGACACAGGTTGACAGGGTGGTGAAGAAGGCATTTGGCATGCTTACCTTCATGGGTCAAAACATTGAGTATAGCAGTTGGGATGTCATGATGTGGCTGTACAGTACTCTGGTGAGGCCACTTTAGAATACTGTGTATATTTCTCATCGCCCTTCTATAGGAAGGATGTTGTTAAACTTGACAGGGTGCAGAAAAGATATATAAAGATGTAGCTGGGATTGGAGGGTTTGAGTTATAGAGAGAGGCTAAATAGGCTGGGCTTTTTTCCCTGGATCGCTGGAGGCTGAGGGGTGACCTTAAGGAGGTGTATAAGATCATGAGCAGCATGGATACGGTGAATAGCCAAGGTCTTTTTCCTACGCTGGGTGAGTCCAAAACTAGAGGGCATAGGTTTAAGGCAAGAAAGGAAAGATTTCAAAAGGACCCGAGGGGTAACTTTTTCTTGTAGAAGGTGATACATCTATACAATGAGCTGCCAGGGGAAGTGGTGGAGGTGGATGCAATTACAACTTTTAAATGATATCTGATGGGTATATGAATAGAATGGGTTGAGAGGGATATACGCCAAATGATGGAAAATGGGAATGGGTCAGATTGGGATGTCTGGTCAGCTCAGGCAAGTTGGAGTGAAAAATCTGTTTTCATGCTGCATCACCGTTATGACCTTCTGTGCGAAAAAAAATTATTTTCATCTCTGTATTAAATTGGTGACCCCATATTTTTAGAAGCAACCCCGAGTGCTTTATTCTCTCACCAGGAAACATTCTTTCCACATACATCCTTTGTCAAGAGCCTTCAGAATTTTACATGCTTCAATCAATCAAGTTACCTCTTATTTTTCTGGACAAGTCAGATCTCACAGTAAAATCTGGCTTCATAGAGCACAAGTTTTATTTTTGCAGTTTGGTTACCATGGCAGTCTGTCACTGACACTGACACATTCATACAGGCTGCCAACATACTTTTAAAACAAAACCACAAGTTTATTAAAGAAAAGAAAAAAAAAGACAATTTAGAAAGATCTTAACATAAACTGCAAAAAACAAATTTCAACCTTTTTTCACAGCACTCAATCTTACTGAAGTATTATTCCTGTCTTAGCTTTTAAATTTCTTATGTAATTGACAATGTTGCAGCATTCCCTTTCAGCATCTTTCTAAACATTCACCAGATAAGATTCTCCAGTTATTAACTCTCCCCAAGAAACACAGACACGGGTTACCTCAATGGCTTTTCCTAACCGAACTTCCGGAAAAGTCTTGTCCACTTAAACTAACAAAAGTTCAAAACTTCTTCCAGCTTCCAAAGCCTAGATTGCTACAAACTAAATAGCCCTTCTGCTGGTAAGAAACTATTCTGCACAATTAAAAGCTGGTCTGTCTTTCTATATGTCATAAATTTGCAAAATTTTCAACAATTAACTCTCCAGATCATTTATCTCGTCATTTAGCTTAAGTCACATGCTTTCTTGAACTCACTCTTCAAAAATTACTTTGACTTCTTTAAAAAAAGTCACCTCCACAGAACTAAAACCAAATATGATTTGCCTACAATTTAAAATCCGAATTCTCAATAATAATATACTATAAACATTTATCACACTAGGCTGTCTAACGTCAAAATAACACACTCGTTCCAGGTATTAGTCTAATAAGCCTTCACTGAACTGCTTCAAAAGCATTTATATTCTTCCTTAAAGGAGAGAAAACCATACACAGTCGTCCAAATGTGATCTCACTAATTGTTCGAATAATTCAAGGGTAACATTTTTGTATTCAATCCCCCTCACAATAAATGATGACATTCTATTTACTTGCCGCACCTGCATGTTAATTTTCTGTGATTAATGCACAAAGATATAGACAGCATTCTGAATTTTGGAATGCAGTAATCTCTCACTATTTAAATAATACTTTTTTACACTTCCTGTCAAAGTGGACAATTTTACATTTTCCCACATTACACAACGTTTGCTAGATCTTTGCCCACTCACTTCAATGACCTATTTCTCTTAGTAGCATTTTTCTGTCTTCTTCACAACCTACTTTCCTGCCTACTTTCTGTCAAATTTAGCAACCATCCATACCTTCAACCAAGTCAATTGTACAAGTTTTAAAAAGTTGAGGCCCCAGCACTGATCTCTGTGACAGAACACTTGTTACATCTTGCTAATCAGAAAAAGACCTATTTATGCCTTCTCTCTGGCTTGCTAACAAGAAATGATTTTCTATCCATGCCTATATGTTACCATCCCTTACCATTAGTTCTTGAGTACTGCTGGAAAAAGACACATTTCATTGAAACTCTTTGTCTTGGACTCATTAAAACAATGTGCAAAAATTATCAACGTAGAGGGAGAAACATTTATACTGTATAAAGAGGAGAGTGCTGACTGGTTGCCAAGACGACTCCAATTGATATTCTAAATTGATATTTCTTGCAAATTGTCCTCATGAGTGCAAGATAAAAAGCTTTGATAAAATGTGACTCTTTCAGTAATACTCGAGTTATTTACAACTAGACTATAACTAGCTTTTATTTTCCGCAATAATCTTTGATGTGGCACTTTATCAAATGCCTGTTGAAAATCTAAATACTGCACATCTACCAGTTCCCCTTTATCCACAGCGCATTTTATTTCTTTGAATAATTGTAGTAAGTTGATAAAAACATGATCTTCTTTACACAGAAGAAATACTTGCTAACTCTGCCTGATTAATTCATTTATTTCTAAGTATCTTGCTATAACATATTTAATAACAGCTTCTAATATTTTCCGTGTCCAAGGAGAAACTGACTAGCCTGTAGTTTCCTGTTACTAGAAGAGTTACAGTTGCTACTTGCCAATCTAATGAAACCGCCCCCAAATCTTGGGAATTTAGAAAATTAAAACTAATTGAAATCAACCTTCCCACCGGAGACTTATTTTAAGACGTTTGGATTAATCCATCAGGACCCAGGGCCTTGTCAATCTATAGGTCTAACAATTTGCTCAGTTCCAAATCTCTGATGACTGTAATTTTCAAGTTTCCACCTCCCAACTATTTCCTGGTTTACTATTTCCAGGATGTTACTTATATCCCCTACAGAGAAGACTGATACAAAGTAACTGTTCAATCATCTGAAGAGTCTCCATTTTCAATTAATAATTCCCCAGATTTACTTTCTTTAGGACTAGCACTGACTTTGTTAACTCTTTTCTTTTTCAAAATACTAACTTTAGGTTTTTATAATTCTAGCTAGCTTCCTCTCATATTCTAAGTTTCCCTATTAATCTTTGTCATTCTTTTGTTTTTTTTTCTCTATTCTATCCAATATTTTGACCCTGCCACCCATCTTAGTACCAAACTTAAAAGAAAAAAAACATACTGTTATATAATCTTTAACTCTCATTTAGTAAACTATGGATGGTGCTCCTCCCCTGGAATTCTTCTTTCTCATTAAAAATATCTATCCTGTGTATTCCGCCATATTCTACTAAATATCTGCCACTGAATCTCCATTTTAGGGGATAGGAAGGAAAATAATATGTCAGCTCACTTCAGTGAGCTCTACTTTTATACCCTCATAAGTGCCCTTCTTTAAGTTTAAAATACTAGCCTTGGACCCATTCCACTCCCTTAAACTGAAAGTAAAATTCAATCACATTTTGATCCCTGCTGCTTAAGGGCACCTTCCCTTTAAGCCATTAATTAAGCCTATCTCGTTGCACAATACTAGGTCTAGTACAGTCAGCTTCAGATGTACTATTAAAAAAAAATCACCACAATAACATGCTCTGTACTTCACATCTGGCCTACCTTCGCCCATCTGATTTTTTCAGACTAGAATGCTAGTTAGAATCATCCATGATCATCACCACAGATTTCTTCCTTTATTCGCCTTTCTGCCATGTGATTATTGTGGAGGTTTGTACACCAATCCCACAAATTACTTCTTGCCTCTATATCATTTTCACCAAAATAGCGTCTACCTCCAGTTTCCGGAACCCACGTTGTCCCTCTCTATTGTGTTAACACTATGATTAATTAACTGAGAGACTGTCCATTTTTTCCTATCTTCCCGGCCTTCTAATTATCAAATCTAGCAGGTCCAAGCTCCAATCTCAGTCACTGGATTGTACTTTTTATTTTTATTTTGCTATCAGTTCACCAATTTTGTTTTGCAAGTTATGCGTATTCAGATACAACCTTTAGTTTTGCTCTTTTAGAACTTTTGTAACTAGTCCTAACTGTTGACTAATGTTTCTATTCGCTATCCCTTCTGTCACTGTTAATCATTTAATATACCGTGTCTTGTTTCGACTCCTTGATTTATCACATTTTCCCCAAATGTGATGATTTGCCCCAAATACTTAGTTTAAAATCCTCCCTACTTCCTTAGTTATGTGGCTCACTAAAACCCTGGCCACAGTGCAGTCCAGATGTAGGTTGTTCCAATGATGCAGCCCTCTCTTTCTCCTGTACTACAGAAGGTGCCCATAAACTGAACCCACTTTTACTGCACCTGTCTTTGAGGGACACATTCATTTCTCTAATCTCATTTGCCCCATCTCAATTTGCACATGACCCTCGAGTTTGCTTCTTCATTCTTCACGAGGTGCCTAGCTCCTCATACTGACTACACAGAATCTATTTCCTGGTCCTGTTTATGTCACTGTTATAGACATGGACCACACCAACTCGATCCTCCCCCCTCGGAAATCCTGGCACTGGGCAGGAACACAGTCTTCTGGACAGTTGTCCCTTGCTGCAGAGAACAGTACAGTCTCAGTACCTCAATTCCTGACCATCACTATATTCCTTCTGCTCCCTGCATTTGAATGGCTTCCTGTATCACATGTCATGGTCAGATAGTTCATCCATCCAGCAGCCCCCACTGTCATCCAAACAAGCTGAAAAAAAAACTCGAAATCAAAACAAAACAAATGTTTTAAGAGAACTTTTAGTGGATATACAATAAATGAGAGTTTAGAAATAAAACAGTGGATTGCAAAAATGAGATTAAACATACCATGTTAAGGACAGAAATTGATGTCAAATAAATTTGCTAGCACCAAATCAAAGAATGTCAATTTACATTAATCGCATATTTGACTATTTTTTATGTATAATGGCAAAGCATTGTCTGGACCATGCAGAGAATTCTATTAAATAAATGCCTTCACCGAGGTCAAAATAGACGATTAATACAGGCACTGTAGTCTGGATGGCGGAGAGGTGTGCAGAACTAATGATAAACACCATATTAATCAAACATTCATTTAACTACAAGTACTGATTTGGCACAAATAAGCAACAATGTTGAAAGACATGTTAAAGTTACACCACGGAATGCATAACTTTAGAAATCCTCAGAAATTGATTTTGCACAATTAAATGCAAAAAGCAGATAAGTAATTACAAGAACTCACAGAAGACTATTACCTGAAGAGCAACAAATGTCACCAGATGTGGACATGTTAGGCAGAAGGCCTCGTAGAGTTGAGGACAAAACTTAAAAGGCACAAGCACTCATGAGGCTGATATAGCAGCAGGGACACTTTAAAAGATCCTCTCCTACCCAGGTTGATAAGCACCCCAACAGAGTTCTGATACAACAGTGATCAAACAGAATGGAAATAAAACATTTTAGATTTAATTTTTCACCTAGATGTGGTCCATAAATTGGAGAATTATAATCAATCGAATAGAAAACAATAAATCAAACAGAAATAAAGTGAAAATTTCTGTTGGCTAACTGGTCACCTTCATTCACTTTTCTTTCAAAGAGTATTCCTTTATAAAATGCTACCAATCAAGGAAAATAGGAGACAGACTTGCAACAAGAATTCAGAAAGTTATGAAAAGAAAACAATAGGGTACATGAAGAAGGAAAATTGCATAGATCTATCAACTCAATATATTCTGAGGTGTTTCTGACGGATCTCGTAGATAGGGAACAGGGAAGGTGCAATGAGACCTAGTTCGCCTTCTATGCCAGTTACTCAAAGCAAAGTAGGCAAATAGTATATTAGCCTTCACAGTGTGAGGATTTGAGTATACGTGCGCGTTCATCTTGCTGCAGTTGCACAGAGCTTTGGTGCAACTACACCTGGAGTATTGTGTTCAGGTTTGGTCTCCTTATCTGAGATTGGACATATTGGCTATACAGAGAGTGCAGCCAAGGTTTACCAGACTGAATTCTGGACTGGCAGGGCTGGTGTATGAAGACAGACTGATTGGTTAGGCCTAAATTCACTTGAGTTTAGAAAAATGACAGGGGATCTCATTGAAACCTGTAGAATTGTAACAGGACTAGACAGGGCAGGAAGGATGCTCCCAATGATCGGGGAGTCCAGCACCAGGGGTCATAGACTAAGGATATGGAGTAGGCCATTTAGGACTGAGTTAAGGAGAAGTTTCTTCACCTCGAGTCGAGAGCCTGTGGAATTCTCTACCACAAAAAACAGTTGAGGTCAAAACATTAAATGCTTTCAAGGAGAGAGATACAGGACTTAGAACTGAGGGGATCAAAGGGTATGGGGTGAAAGCAAGAAGAGAGTACTGAATAGGGTGATCAGCCATAGTCATATTGAATGGAGGAGCAGGTCTGAGGGGCCAACTAGCCTACATGTAATTTCTACATTTCTCAACAAATAAATATTTCTTTTCCAATGAAATCACTGTTTTCATAGAATCAGGTAAGAATGGAAGCAAACTTGCACAATATCATGATCTGTTTGGTCGTTTTGCAAAAGAATTTTATGTAAAACAGAGAATTTCCAATTCCTCTTCAAATACAAAACTGATCAAAATGACACAGCTGAACATGACAGCACAGTGGTTTGAGTGGAGAGAAGAAAATGGAGATCCTAACCGTTTAACATCCCACAAGGGCAGCTGACAGAACTGAAAGGCACTAATAAATCTAGAATGCCAAGTTAGTTCTCGTGACCATCATTACTAGACTACCATGTATTGTTATAAAAACCGATCTGGTTCACTAACGTCTTTTAGGGAAATAAATTTGCTATTCTTATCTGGTCTGGCTTATATGTGACTGCAGATCCACAGCAATGTGATTTTTAACTGAAACTCTGAAATGGTCTAAATAAAGCTACTCAGTTCAAAGGCAATTAGTAGGGTGAACAAATGCTGGCTTTGCCATCAGCACCTACATCCCATGGAAGAATAAAAAGGAAAAAAAGGTTTGACACTTAAAGTTATACAAGGCTGCCCAAGGTTCACCCTTTTCAGTTTTGCAAGCAGGAAAAAGTCTTTCACTATGTAAAACACTTGATAATCAGTAACAGAGATAGTAGGAACTGCAGAAGGGTCTAGGCCCGAAACGTCAGCCTTCCTGCTCCTATGATGCTGCTTGGTCTGCTGTGTTCATCCAGCTCTACACCTTGTTATCTCTGATAATCAGTAACAACAGTGTTAAACAGAAAACCTCACAGAATCACTAATTTTGAGGCTTTCAAATATTATTTATTGGGTTCAGGTTTTCACATCACTTGCTTTCTTTAGATTTTGTGGTAAAACTATAATTCTTCACTGCTGCTACAATTGTGAACGTGAAACATCAGTACAATTAGGCCTGTCCTTTAAGTACAGTTGTCAGTTCACAAAGAACCTCAGCCTAACCAAGTCCTTGACTCAAATTGAAAAGTTTTTCAGACGTATCATACCTGACGTGCAACTGTCCTCAATCTTGTGTGACAGCAATCACAGCTGTAGAGACGAAAGAAGCTCAGTATAAGAAAACAATCAGGTTTGATCTTCTGAAAATGTTAAGTGGTTTGGAAAGGGCATCATTTACACATTATCACACAGTCCTGCAGTTGGTGAGCAAACCAGCACAACCTTTCCCTGACATCCAAAGTTGGGCAGCAGTTTCTGCAATCAAGATCTGTCATGTTCATCAAACATCAAAGCAGACCTCCAGACTTTTTTTTGTATTTGATGTGTGATAACAATCATGTTGATTGCAGTTCCATTCATTCTGAATCTATTCTGTTTTTCCTGAAGACACATAAACACTGGGGGCTGCAGTTCTCGTTTGAACATCAGCAGATGTTGGATAACCCACTGTATTGCATTTGTATATACACAACAGGAAGGGAGAGAAAGCGAACTTCAAATATATCGCTAACATTTGGTATGAGACCAGCTAAAACATCTTCACCAAGAAAGTGCACACAAGCACACACTCCTTACTTATGAGAATTTGTTTTGCGTTTTCCATAAGAAACAACATCCATTATTCAGAGATCGCTCACATTGTAGGGCATGCAATTCGAATTTCTGAAAGGAATATTTAATTATCGACCAAACAGGACGGTGCCACCACGCTGCATTTTGTTTCTTTTACGCTTTAACACAAACGTGGTTGGCTTATAGGCAACATTCTATGGTGACCCGAGAAGACAGAATCGTGTCATAGGAAATATAGGATTACGCTTAGCCCCTTGGGAAATAATAAACTGAAACTACGTGGGGTTGTTACGGTTTTGCGAATTAAGTCATTTGAAGCTATCCCCATCCTTACTTTGCAATACAGGATGATTTCACGTTTTAACACTCGGCTCTCATGTGCTCCTGCACTGCTTGCCGCATCGTCCAGCTTCTGCTAAGCCTCCCAGTTCCAACGCTCTTGGGTTTATTTAAAACGGAGTTTTTCAAACTGTGCAACAATCTTCCGTTCTACTTGAATTTCAGCTGTTTGACGCACTCCCCCATTCAGTTAAACTCGCATTTCCATCTTGCTCACATTACGTCATTGAGCCGACAACTGGGCACAGTCCAGCACACACAATTGTGATGGAATAATGTCCTGTATTACACATTGCCACAAGACTCTGTTCTCCAGCTTGCATTGCTGTCAACCGCAGAGTTAAACTACACGGTAGCGGCAGAAACAAAGCATCAAAACACGTCCCATCACAACCCGACAAGTTTCTGCCTAGGCTTTCCTTTCAAACAAAAACTATAAAACGGTCCCGAAGTCCGAATATTCAATACATTAAGGAAAGACAACTTAACACTTCAACTTCTGCCAATGCGTAACTGAATGGTACTTCAGGCTGTGCAGACGGTCCGTTTCTGGAGACGAACCAGCTGATAACCAGGTTGCACAGGTCGATTTCGGAACTGAAGCAATTCGCCGGCAGCAAGAGGATTTTGCATGCGCGCACACACAGGGTGAAATCGCACCTTTGCAAGGCACTACAACTGCCATATAAACAACAGTGTATACTGGATCACACTCTGCACACGCACAGCGGCACGCTCATAACAACATCGCATGCACGTCCAAGATTTGATCAGAAATTAGGTGAAAGATCCCCCAGCAGGTAATTGTCAGCTTTTAGGGATGTGCATTGGGATGAAGGTGCTCTGTGTGTGTGTTTGTGTGTGTGAATGCATGCATGCATGCATTTGCTGTTTGCACGCAGATGCATATATGCACATATATAATGATATGGAATGCAGGTATGCAGCAAGTTGAATGGGAACCCTGAAGGCTCATTCCTGTAGTTGTTTTGTGAGCTCCTCTGGGGCAATGTGGCAGTAAGTTTACAAACAGAGTAGGCGAAGCGCGCAGGCGCAGTGCGCTCCGGGAGCTGTCAGGTTGACAGTGAAGCCGAGGCCGGGACAGGGGCTCCCCGCCCCCCCCACACCCCGCCCGCCCCCAAAACACTACCCCACCCCCCCCACCCTATCCAACCCACTGCCACTACCACCACCAACAACCGCTTCTCTCACCTCCCCACTCCCAAAAACAAAATAAAAATCACTCGCCGTTAATGCCTGCACCCGCCGACTCCGAATTCAACAACCCCGGCGGCTCAAGCGCCGCTCCCTCGATCTATACCTCAAGAGCCGGCCGCTCGGGAGCCAGTAATAACGCGGCGCAGTCATTAAATCACATCGGGGTAAAACCAACTCTTGCGCCGCCTCACCTCCGCCATATTGTTTCTGTCTCTGCCTGGGAAATCCGAGCGCCGGGTCCCGGATGTGCAATCGGCTAATGCTGGAGCAGCGCCGCTGCTGGCGGTTCGCGGGAGTGCAGTGCTATGACTGCAGAGCCAGAAGAGCGGTGACACTGGGGCGCTGTAGTTGTCTTTATTGCGTTTAAAGGGACCCAACTGGTGACAGGGCCCTTATTTCTCCCTGCTTTACAAATTAAAGCTTTCTTTCCTTTTTCTTCTTTCCCTCCTCTTTCCTCCACCATCTTTCTTTCATCCTCCCCATTTCTCTTTTCTCTTCTAAGCCTCTTTCCTCCTCTCTCCTCTTCCCCTTTCCCCTCTTTCTCTCTTTCCTCCTTCCTCTCTTCTCCCCCTCTCGCTTTCCTGCTCCGTCTCTTCTCTCCTAACCCTCTCTTTCCTCTTTTCGCTTTAGCTCCTCTTTCTCATTCCTTTTAACCCCCCTTGTTCTTTCCTTCTTTCTCTTTCTTCCACCCTTTTCTTTCCCCCTTATATCTCTCCTTCCTCCTCACTTTTTCGTTTTTCTGCTCTATCCCTTGCATTTAGGTTATCAGAGCCTCAATAAGATTCACTTCCTTACACTGCCCCAGTATCCACATTTCAGCCACATTTAATTTGACTGTGAAGCCCTCTTGGAGTCCTGAGGTTATCAAAAAAGCACAATAGTCTTTCTTTTGCTCCAACAGCCTGTTGGAGACAACATGGCTTAGTTGTTAGCAATCCTGCATCAGAACCAGAACGTTATTGGATCACGTTCCACTCCAGAGATGAGACATAAAAATCGAGGCAGTCACTTTTGTGCCTTGTTGGATTTGCTGTCTTTCAGAGAGGAGATTAAATTGGTTTTTAACCACTTCCAGACACAGATATCCTGTGTCAGAAGCCTGAAAATCAAACACTGATGTGTTTACTTGGGGGGGTTCCTTTCTTCAAAGCCAATCAGTGTCTGATTCAGCATAGAGAAGATGGTGTGAGAGAGTATGTTGCTGAGAGCCATTTGTCCCTGCAGACCCAGTTCATCCCTTTCCTGTCTTCCTCATACCCATGATCCTCATCTTGCCCTCACCTTGTCTTTGGACTGGGATCATTTGCCAATTCTCAACCTCTGGCGGATATATTATCTGCAGCAGCCATTGGTCCCATTTCTCGGCACAACCGCCAGCCTCCGGCCAGCACCTCGGGTGAGGAGAGAACCCTCAGTTCTTGTCTTCTTTATTGTAGGGAGGGCCTGCCTGATGGAACCTTAATGCAGTGGGTCCTTCCAAATGTGGTGAGGCGCTCACTAGCCGGTAGCTGAGATTCCTTTTGCCTGTATTAAGTACTGCCCGTTGGCTCAGGTTATGAAAAACTCAGTCAAAGAGTTAGATTTCAGCAATGTCTTAAAAGAGGAAAGTAAGTTAAGGAGGGAATTCCAGAACTGAAGGCATAGCCCTCAATGATTGAGCAAATTAAAATCATGGATGTTCAAGAGGCCAGAACTCAACGAGCACAGATAGGGCTGGCAGAAATTGCAGAATTAGGGAGAGTTGAGGCCATTGACGGATTTGAAGACAAGGATAAACTTTTCAAAATCTCAACATTTCTTGACTGGGAGCCAATGTAGGTCAGTAAGGGCAACAGGCGAACAGAACATGGTGCAAATTAATACGGGAAATGGTTTTTGATGGCCTCTAGTTCATGAGGGTAGAATGTAGGAGACCAGCCAATAAAGTATTTAAAAAGTTAAGTCTTGAGTTAACAAAAAAAACCAATGAAGATTTCAGCAGTAGATAAATTGAGATGGGCTGAATTTGGTTGATGTTGTAAAGGTAGAATTTGGCTTTCTAAATTGTGGCCCAAGTATGTGGTTGGAAGCTTATCTCAGGGTTAAGTGTGATACCAAAGTTGCAAACACATATCCTTCTTGACAGCCTGTTGCCAGCTGGGGATGTGGTGGCTTGGAAGTGTAGTTTGGTCAGAAAAGCAACAACAATGGCTTCAGTCTTACCAATAATTAATTGGAGAGACTTTCTGCTAATCCAGTGCTGGATGCCAGATTAATGGTGGGACGATTTAGCAAGAGCAGGAGTCAATAGAGGCAGTAGTAAGGAAGACCTGGGTGTTGTTAGAGTACATGTCAAAACTACAGTTGCGCTTTTGGATGATATCACTGAAGGTTAATATAAGGTGAGAAATAGGATGTGTCCAAGGATAAATCTTTCAAGGATACCAGAAATAAGGGTGTTGGAGCAGAAAGAAGCCATTGTTCTACATAGAATTTGATGAGAATGGATCCAGTTGAGAGCTGTCACATCTGGCTGGATGACTGTGGAGAGGCATGGTTTAGACCTGCAGGTTGCAGACAGATTAAGAAAGATGGAAGGGAAAGTTTACCGTACTAATATTTTATGATAAATCCTTTCCAAGGTATGGTGTCCAGAACTGCTCAAATTTTTCCATCTGTGATAGAACCAAGGCTTTGTATGAATGTGGTATAATTTCTATCCTCTTGTATTCTAGTCATCTAGATATAAAAGCCAGAATTCCATTAGTCTGTTTGAATATTTGCTGTACCTTTCGATGGCCTTCTAATAAATGGTGTATCTGGACCCCCAACTATCTATTGACCCTGGCTGTTTCTTTAAGTGTGTGTTATTCTGCTTTTTCAAGATGTCTTGTATTAATGGTTGTAAAAGCTTCTAATCACCTTGTACCATTGACGTGATGTGTGACGTTAACAAAATGGAAGACCTGCTCATTTTCTGAAATCTAACCTTTGTTCGGTTAACCTTCTTAACACTTTCTTTCCCAGTGTTGTGGTATTGTACAATCTTGTTGGTTGCCTATGCTTTATTCAGGGATCTAGCTTGAGCTATGGAATCAGATCATCTGCATATGTGTGCTCAATGTCCCTTGATGCCTTGTGCTTTACAGATATCAAGAAAACTGGACAACTTTGTGGGCAGGTGTGAATGTCCACATCTATTACATACTTTGTTGATTTGACGAGCTTTACTGACCATACCAATCATGTTGACTGCACCTAAAGCATATAATTGTTACTGGTCTAACACTACAGCTTTGCACTTACGTCCATTCTCAAGTAATGCGTCAATGGTATGGGCCTTCTTCTTGCCCAAAAGATCCTTCCTAAAGGCTCTAATTAATGTAGAAGTGATGAATATCTCAATGAGCCTCTCTGACAGTTCCTCTTTGAAAAAGTCATGCTTATGCCCTTTTCTATGACATTACCTAATAAATTGGTCAATAGACTCTTGGGGTTGCTGTTTATATGACATGATGCAGAGTCTGTTAATTATAAAGTTAGTTATTACTTTGTGCTACTCTTCAAAACTAATCCAGGTCTTTTCTGGATCTTTATGACAATCCAAGGAAAGACAATATGTTAATTTTGCAAAGTCTTTCCTTGCTAATGGAAAGAAAGATTACTGAAGCTCTTTTTTTGGGATCAACTATCATATTGTCTGCAAATTAGAACTGGATACATCGTGTTAACAATTGTACTTCAGTAAGGGTGTCACTGGAGTCCCAATCCATAATCATAATTCATAATTCCATAATTATCCATAATTCTGCTATTCATGTTTTCAACTTAGATCATTGCCACTATGCCATCTTAAGCTGTGTGTCCCTGATTTTATGTCAGTCCAAATTAAAACAAATCCTTTTGTAACAGCAAAGACTTTGCTACTGTAGTTATGAGAAATCATTACTGAAATATCAAACGTCAGGAACAGAGCATTCTCACCTTCCAGCTTTCTGCACTGGAATGCACTGGCTTTATGTCCCAGTTCATGCGTGAGTTTCTGTTTTTCTATTTGTTTTGATTTAAGGCAATTTTTGAAATTTCAATCTTAAAAAACATATTTTAATCAAAAATAAATTAGCTCTGTTTTCTTGATTATAAATGCTTATAGCACTTTGTACTTTGAAAAGCTAATGGTACTCATGATGAGGAACACTCCCTTTGACTGAATTCTCTATTGTCCCAAAGCTAGCTTTCAATTAGTTTTCCAAATATCTACTACCAAGATACTGGGGTCTTTTACAGATGGCATCCATTGCTACTATGGTGTATATTTGCCTCCCAGAAAGTATTTTACCTGCTTTGATACAGAGATAATATCATGAGCATGTCTCTTAGAGATATCCTGACGTATTAACTATGAATCATAACAGAACAGATAGTGCTGTTAGTACTAGTTCAGCAATAATATGACACTCAAATTGGGTTCCACCAGGCCCACTCAGCTTCTGACTTTATTACACCCTTGGTCCAAACATCAAGAAAAGGCTGAACTCTAGACATGAGGTGAGAGTGCTTGCCCTTAACATTAAGGCCACATTTGACCAAGTATGGCATTGAGGATTACTAGCAAAATTAAGTTTGACAGGAATCAGAGGGAAAACCCTCCTCTGGTTGAACCACACCTAGCACAAAGGAAGTTAGTTGTGGCAGTTGGAAGCCAATCATCTCAGTCCGACGCTAACACTGTGGAATTCCTCAGGGTAATGCCGCAGGCCCAGCCATCTTCAGTTGCTTTGTCAATGACCTTCCCTCTATCACAAGGTCAAACATGAGGTTTTTGTTGATCATGGCACAACATCCAGCACCATTCACAACTCCTCAGTTACTAAAACATCCTGTGTTCTTATGCAGCAAGACTAGACAGCATTGGATCCAGGTTTGGATTTATATGTGTCGATTAACTTTGCAACTCACAAGTGCCAGTCAATGACCATCTCAAACAAGAGAGAACCTAACCATCTTCTATTGGCATTCATTGGTATTATCATTATTGAATCTCTTACTGTCAACATCCTGGAAGTTACTACTGACCAGAATCTGAACTGGACTAGCTTATAAATAATGTGGCTACAAGGCCACATCAGAGACTAGGAATTCTGAAGGGAAGTAACTCAACACCTGTCAACTTCAATGCCTCTCCATCATCTACAAGGTTCAAGTCAGCAGTGTATGGAATACTCCCCAGTTACCTGGATGAATGTAGCTCCAATAGCACTCGAGATTCTTGGCATCATCCACAGTGAAGCAACTCATTGCGTGCCACCATATCTTGTGGTAAAAGCTGTTAAAGTTTCTGCAGCTTTAAATGCTGTTTTCAATAAAATTCCTTTATCAATTACAATATTTTCATCGAGGTGAATGAAAGTATTCCTTTTTGAAGTTGGCTGAAGGATTTCCCAAAGGTCTATTGGTAGAACTTTTAAAAAATGGTTTCACGAAATAAGTTGCAATGAATTTTTGACTGCATCAAAGATGGCTGCAATGATGTCATTTTAGCCTTTTTTCTTGCCACATCTGAGGTATTTTGTCACTACCTTCAACAAAATGTGATCAGATTTGCACTCATTTCTTTTATCCAATTTGTCGTGATCAGATTTGCATTCGTTTCTTTTATCCAATTTGTTGTATTTTTATTGAAGAAAAATGAACAGTACTTCTTAATTGCCAAATAATTGAACTTGTTGCTTAACCTGTTGAAATAATAAAGATTTCACTCACTTATACTGTTAGCTCTGATACTTTGACTTCAAAACCTTGTTTTTATTCCCAATCTTTTTTCCAATTTTTCATTTGATTTTTCTTAAACCTGTACCTGAATAATTATTTTAACTTGCTGGTGTTAACTTTGTCATCAAGTAAATTGTTCAGATATTTTTCAATTCACTGTTAGATACCTTAACTGTGTTCCTCCTAGTTTTTCAGGTGGAAACTAAAACTTTTTATCAAAATGATTGAATCTGCTATGGATATACTGGAATCAACCTTGTTACATGGTTACTCAATTCAGATTTCTCCTCTTAGAGGTTTTTATTGTTTTCACTGCTTTCTTTTAAAAATTATTTTCCCCTAATATTGACTCAAAGACTTTTGAGACTTATTGAGTGGTGGTGGTTTATCTGGGGGAGTTGTCTCTTTAGAGCTGTTCCCTTCACAGCAACTCTGTGCCTTTGTTGGCTGCCAGCTGGTCTTAAAGCTGTATCAACAACTTCAATGAAAAAAATTACATTTCGAACTCTTTTCTCCAGATGATCTCAGGTCTGTTTCTTGTTCTTCAGTGTTGCCACAATTTTCTGGCAGTGTATTCTGTCACTGTCATCAACCTTTATCATGCAGTTTGATGCCACACTATGAATTTGGGTTTGAGACATACTGGACAAGGAGAAGGTAAAGTCAAGAACTATCTACAGGCTTTGACTCAAAAGTAACGCTGTTTATTTTACATTATTAGTAAGTATGCTGTTTGTGGTAATCCTAGATATATCCAACTCGGATCTAATAATTATATTAGGTAAGGACTAATCTATCTTCTTCATGTGCTCATATCCAGGTGCTCTTAAGATTTCCTAAAATTCACAACTAATATAGTGTAGTCTAGTTTAGATTTGTATGTTCAACTCTGTCTACTCTCTACTCTATATGTTCAGTGAAGTTCAGCTCCATGACATCATCACAAGGTTGCTCCAGGGTCGTGAAGCCTTTGTGGTTGATAAAGACTCCTGGGTGATCTGGGGATGTTTTAATTGCCATGTGTGGCAGGTGATAATGCCCTGCAATTGTGGGATTCCAGACAGAACCAAGACTAAGTGCCCATTAATGCTGATTGATAACATCAGTACCAAAGATAATATAACAGTCTGCTCTGGCAAGTAAACCATTTGTGGCCTGTTTACTGCAATAACCTGCAAATGCCTCGAATATAGCCAGGAAGATGCCAGAGGTAAAGAAGTTGAGAGTGGTGGTGACTTTGACAGACATTGGAAATGTGGCCAACAGGTCTATTTAGGAGCAGATATTTTTTCCAGCAAGCTATCAATGTCTGTCACAATCTTATGTAAGAACCTGAGTCTCCTGCGTCACTGATATTTCAGCCTGCAGATGAAGCTTATCCTCTGATTGTAGACTGTGCATTGGGAAATGGCATCCTGCAAACAGTTGTGCATGCCCTCCTCCTATGAAGCAGTTTTTTAGATTCAGGCTGGAGCTGCTCCTACTGGTGGTGCTATAGATGCTGCAAATCTCTTGGTTCTCATCTGAAGTGGAAAATCAGGCAGCATATGTAACATTCAGGCTGATCTGATAGATCACAACTCCAAAGTGGTGATCAAACATACAAATATCCACAGTTGTAAAAGTAACACCTGAAGTTGTGAAAGAAATTTCCCTGCAAGGGTTCTGTGAAACAAAATCCTTTATACAGACAAAAAAGCAACTATGATATTTCCGTAGTTACTGTCATATTTCCCTACGATATCTTCAGTTCACTCAATAATTGCAGAGTTCTCACTACATTTTCACTGGAGAGTTCCAGGAAATGCATGAAGATATAGTTCCATTCAATAGGCATGTTAAGATTGCTCTAACTTATTGACTAACGTATTGAAATTGACACTTCTTTGCTGACAGGTTTGTTTACACACAGAAAAAGATGTTATACTTAAACATGAAAGTTGTTGAGATTGTACTTCTTACCCACTCTCAAATCCATATGTCAAATTAAAGTTTACACCTTTAAAATTAATTGTTAAGTATTTCGATGTTATCGTATAGTTACAGATTTGACAATAATTCTTTTTGGCTGAGAAACAGACTGCAGTACAAGCTTGAGTATGATACATTGGAGAGAATAAAGAATTAAATTTAAGACCAGTTAAACCACTTGCTTTTGTGCATTCCTTGAAAAATAAGCTCCCCTACACTAGAATTCTGTGCATTGTGTTTTAGAAACAAACCTCAATTAGCCATATTAAATTTAGAAAGAAAATCCCCCACCTTTCTTTGTGCAAGTAACTTTTCTTTGTGCAGGAACCTGTGCAATGAATATTGCCAAGATTTTCAACTAATAGGTAATTACAGTGAAAGCTAATCCTGTCTTTAATTGAAACTCATACACATAATTTTCCAGTAGGGCTCACTGGATAGAGATTAGTTGAGGGAATCCTATCGGATTTTTTGACTCTGTACTGCAACTAATTGTAATACATTACATATGTCTCGTAGGAACATAGGAATTGCGAGGCAAAAGAAGACCAAGGTCTATTTACTTCACCTTCTGCCATTCTTGTTTGCACAATAGATTATTAACCACAGACTATCCCTTCTCTATCAATTGGTCCATTACAAGCCCAGATATCACAAAAGAAATACCCCAATGTGGAAACACTTTAGCAAACAGGTTCAAAGTCACATATTTCCTCAACAGCATAATGTTTTTAACAATGTATTATCTTCAACTAAAGGCTGCGCCTGAGTTGCAAATGAGTTCTGTTCTTGAGTCTGTATGCACTGAATGCAAGTTGGAATACAACGCAGGGCAACATTAAATAGCCATTTGTAAATATGAGAAAGCATTCTTATGTCAGATCATTAAAATTATTATTAATACACACCTGTATGAGATCATGTTTGTAAGTATGAGTGTTCATTGGTCGGGCATTCATAAGTCAGGGGCCCCTTTTATTCATATGTATGTCATGATCCCAGCAGCTGGTAATACCGAAGAAGTCAGATCCCAGAATAAACCTGCCTTGAGCGATCATATATTTATTATTTAAAGTTGTTTGCCATGGTGATTAGTCACTGAGACATAGGTACATGACATTGGAGATGTTCTTTAAAAACACAACATATGTGTATTTCACAAAAAAAGAAAATAATGCAGTTTCATGTATATTAAAATGGAAGACAGTTAGCAGCATTATGACACAAAAATCAAAACATAGTTTCAACCTGTTTCCTAACACTATCTGTGTCAGAGATGCAATCCCACAGATATATCACTCCTACCTCAGATTTCTAAATCTGTACTTAACTGATGCTTTCCAGGTACTTTATCTTTGACCTCTGAGATCATTTTTTGCAATTTATTTCTGAGTCTACTGGCATGAACCTGTTACAGTTCTCATGTTCTAAATCTCTTCACTTGATGCCTTCTATCCAAAATCTCCTCATTTGGAAACTCCACAGACTACAAAACCCCTTCATCTACGTTGACCAATTCCCCTGAACTGAACTGAAAATCTTAGTTCTCCTGCTAGAAAAACTGTTCTCTTACGAATTTCAATGCAATTTCTTCTAAACCAAAACCTTGAAATTTCAGTTCAGAAGTCAAACTAAACTAATTGCCTTAATGTGTTTACTCTGTTATAAGTGTGATGGCATAATGACTTTATCCACTAACACTACAGAGATTCTCCCAAGCACTTAACCACAGTCATATTCTTTCTTGGAACTGATGCATTTAAGGTCACTGTTTCAAATTACTTCATGACCTGCTTTAAAAAATACCTTCACAGAACTGCCCAAAAAACATGTCTCTCTATTTTAAGTTCAAATCCCCAAAGTGGTATTAATATATTATTGACATTTATCAGATGCTGTTCTCATAAGATTGGTTAAACTCAATACATTCCAAAGATTCCAATGTTTCCTTGTCCTTAGGACTGAGTATGTAGGAGACCGTTGGATTCAGCAAATGTAATGATTGTTCAAAACTGACTGTAAATCCACTGGCTTTATCAGATTTCCAGTGGAACTTTGATATGTTAGCAGATACATAATGTTAAATTGCTGGACCCGCCTACACAGTGAATAATTGTGTTATTGGGTCACGTCATAACTGATTATGCTACTGAGTCCTGGGATAACTAATTGTACTACTGGGTCATGAATCTATTAATTTTATCACCGGGTTGATTTGTTACCATGGTCTTTAGCAGCCCTGTATCCCTATGTGCAGATACAAGAAACTACTGGGATGTCAAATAATCAGGTTG
>NC_063360.1:26931257-26956257 GCF_021869965.1 Rhincodon typus | reverse complement strand
AAGTTCACATGGCACACTGCCCCACATGACCTTGTTAAATATCAAGGGTGCCTTGTGGTCAGCACACAAACATCTTTTGTTAAATCAGGAGTATTAATATCGATTTTCCTCAATGATTGTCTGCAAGTCTTTTAGATGAGCAAACAGCAGGGCTCACAATGCTTTCAAAAGCTTTCATTATTTCCAAACTAACTAACATAATAAAGGGTCTAATCCTGCATAGCTTTATCCTTCAGCAGACTTTTTACCATCTCCTTAATACAGCTAGCAAACTATGCTGCAGTAACAGCTTAGAGTTGTGTTACACATACAATTTCCATGATATTGTTGCTATATAAGCATTGTCTAGTTAGCTTTAATGATATCCTAGTTAAATTGTTAAGATACTGGGGAAAAGGGCAATGGTTAATTAATTAAGCATTGACCAGGTTATATCCATGCCAAAGGTATTTATTTTTCTTTTTATTTTTTGGTTGAATCTAAATAGAGTTGATGTATTTGGTAACCACTTTCTTGTCTTGGGAGATGGTGCCTTTGGCCAATTCTCTGGCATCATAAGTCAGAAAGTGATCTGGATCTCCCTGGCCGAGTTGGGCTGGCACTTGTTGGAGTGGGTCAGATGCAAAGCCTTGGAGGCGATGCACTTAAAGGTGTCGACAATGAAACAGTTCATGACATCCACAGCCTTGGATGAAATGCTTGTTGAAGAATGGACCTGTTATATGTAGGTTGAGTAGCTCTGTATCCAAGTTTTCCTCCTCTTCTTGGATGGTTTAGAATCATAGCATCACTAGTGTCTAGAAAGAGTCATTCAGCCCATTGAGTCTGCACCGACCTTCTGATGAGCAACCCACACAGGCCCCCACCCCAACTCTGTAACCCCGCATTTCCCATTGCCAACCCATCTAACCTGCACATCTCTGGACTGTGGGAGGAAACTGAAGCACCCAGAGGAAACCCACACAGACATGGGGAGAATGTGCAAACTTCACACAGATAGTTGTCCAAGGCTGGAATTGAACCCGATGCTGCGATGCAACAGGGCTAACCACTGAGCCACCGTGCTGTTTCTTGGTGACTTTGTGAGCAGTTGTTTTGATGCCTTTCAGGACGCGATGTTCTTTGTTGCAGGTACTGACTAAGGCATGGTGTCTGATACCAGCGATGCCAAGGTATTGTTGGAGAAGGAGAATGCAGTGTCCATTAGCAGACTTCAGTCTTTCCACAACTAGGGGGGCACCAAATGGCCTGGGGAGGGGGGGGAACCATTATCCCACAAAATTACATTCCAATTTTTATTAAACAATTATTAAATTTTCTTCAAAATTCTGGAGGAGGGAAAATACAAATATTGTAATCTTGCTTTTTGGAAATAAACCTATTGGCAAGAAAATGATTTCTGCCTGTTTCATATGTCACCACCTGGGTTGGGAACCAGTCAACACAATTCAATTCAAATTTACTTCAACAATCAACATTTCAATACTACGTTTCTTTTATTTTCTTTCCATATCCATTAATTTTTAAAATTTCCCTCCTTATTTTCATTCTTCTCCGTGAAGATTCTGTTGTATATTAGGCTACATGTCAATATAATTGTAATATGCAGTAATTATATTTTTTGGGTGGAGGGAACTATAGCTGCAAGAAACAGAATTGGCAATACACATGAAGCAACCATATTTTTTGGTCTGTAATAAGCCAGTACTAATACATCGTATTGTCAAATTTATAACATCTTCCCATCAATTAATATTTGGTATTAGTTCATGCCCACTACAGGGACTATAAAATCCAACAGGGAATAGGATATTTATCCTATGAATTACTGTATATGATAAACTTGCACTGAAATTCACTACAGTCACTATACTGAGAGTATACTGAGGAACACCATCATTACGATTTTACTTATCTTTTCACTTCATATAGATATGACAATTCTTTTGTTTTTGTGAAAAAACTTATTGTAATGTTACAGTCCAGTTAGAGATCAGTGACTTTTAAAGGGAAGTACATTTTACAACTGATGATTGGAAATGACCAAACATTAATAAATTTACTGTGACAGACTAAAATCAACAAAATCAAATGTTACAAAACAGGCAACTAATGCATTGAACAAACAAAAAGATGCTTTCATATTGACAACTTATGCGATTGAGTTGCATTCTAAACCATTTTTGTTTTGCACCACACTTCTAGCAGATGTATAGCATTGCAAGATCAAACCCCAAGTTATTGTCATCTTTCAAGAAGACTCAGTTCACCTTGCTACATCAGGTTGAATCTTAAATGCCCTGAGAAAATTATTTCACTCCTTTTGAATGTTCATGAAAAGGTTTCCATTGTAGGGTTCACTTCAATACTTACTTGTTCCTTAAATCTCCAAAAGTCTACTCTGTTCTGTTCGCTTCACTTCTAACTAAGAATCAAATCTCATCAGCATTCTGCTAATTAAGGTGAGAAAGGTCTTTTGGTGCAGTGGTAGTGTCCCTACCTCTGAACCAGAAGATCTTGGTTCAAATCCCACTCTACCCTGGTGGCATATCACAACATGCTCGAACAGATTGATTAAAATACCTAGAAGGTATAAAAGCTTTCTTTTTAAACAGTAATATCTAACAGTAATATCAGCAGACTTTTGCAGAAAGGCATTGACATCAAGAAGTCTGCAAAAATAAATAAAAAGCACATCTCACCGCAATTCTCAAATGTGGACCCTATCTGTGTAACAAGTTGGAATATACCACAGGAATTTCGCATGTCATAGCACCTACTCTGGGCAAAAGACTTCTTGAAGTTTGAGAAAATCTGTTTCCGGAATTATAAGCAACTTTAGCTGCAACTTCCACTGGAACTTGAAGACCAACATTTGAACCTATATTTACTTTTCATTTTTAGGTTTAACCTTTAAATTCCACCTCCAACCCCTCCCACCCTGCAATTTATTTTCCATTTGTATACATGCATGTGTGTTGCGTAGAATTTGGAATCAAATTGACACTGATATGAGGACCAATTTTTTCAAGCAAAAAGTTGATGAATCTTTGGAGTTCTCTATCCCAGAGGACTGAGGAAGTTCAGTCATTGAGTAAGTTCAAGACGGTAATTGCTAGATTTCTGGAGTGTAATGCGAAAGAGGAATATGGACATACTGCAGGAAAGTGTAATTGAGGTAGACAATCAGCCATGATTTAATTGAAACGCAGAGCGGGCTGAATGGGTTTATTTATTATACATTCGTGGAATGTGGATTCCACAGGCTGGACCAACAATTATTGCCTGCCAGTAGGTGCCCTTCAGAAGGAGGCAGTGAGCTGCTTTCCTGAACTAGTGTAGATGTAGTCCTGTTCCTATATTCTTAAATTCTAATCTAGGTAAGAATATCTCTTTCAATTTTTGAAAGTGTAACCACTGGCCCAGATTTAGTGGCTGTGGATGGGATTGAACTCACTTTAGCAATCTCAATACCTGCAGCCACATCTTATTAGTGGTTAGGGCCATTCTGAACCTCTCCACTGACACTACTTGACCTGCTTTCTCTAACATTCTCTGTGTTTGTTTCAAAATTCCAGCACCTGCAATATTTTGCTTTTACATCATGTACTACTAATTGGTAAGCAGGGTATGGTGAGAATGCTACAAGGACAACAATGTGTTACAGATGTTTCTTGATATATATGGGGCCAATGAAACTAAAGCCCCAAGGAAAGTATAAATTAAATGTTTGGTTTCAAATATTTTCTAAGGGGAGATGTAAGAGCAAAATTCTTTTATAATTAAACTCTTGTACACATAGTTCATAAAACATTAGTTATCAAAGAAGCAGTTCTGTGTTTTGACTATTTGAATCTGCATTGCTGAGTGTTCTCTGGGACTTAATGAGCTTATTTTTACTGAAAGGATGCTCAGTAATATTACACTTGAGAGGGTTGCTCACAACATTGGTTTTTGGCAGCTGTCAGCTGGTTCTGTGTGAACATAAATACAGTAAAGTTGGTGAGTTTTATCTTTCACACCATCAAAGACAAGAATGTAGCCCCCTTCTTATTTTTATTCCTCTTCTTTAATGCTCCCTTCATCTTTCTTTCTCTTTCAAATTTATTACTTTCTTTCTAGGGAAATGCTTGATGTATGCTATCCTGTACTGTATCCAGGACCGTTCTTGCTGTGAAATAAGACACCAGTGGGGTAGTTTTTCAGTTTAATTCAGCCCCCAAACCTTTCAACTTCTTTATCTTCTATCCTCTTTCAAGATGCTCTCTAAAATGGGCCTCATTGGCCTAACTTCTAGTCACCTGTCCTAATACCACTTTATGTGATTAAGTTAAGAGAAAATACTGTAGATGCTAGAAATCTGAAACAAACACAAAAAAAAATGGGATACTCAACAGGTCTGGCAGCATCTGTGAAAACAGAAACAAAGTTAATGATTCAAGTCTGATATGACTCTTTTTTCTGTACTATGTTTCTCTCTCCATAGTTGCTGCTAGACCTGCTGAGTTCCTCCAGCATTCTCTGTGTTTATTCCACTTCATATGACGTAGTGTCAGCTTTTGTTTGTTGATATTCCTGCAAAGCACCCTTTTTTTTTGCAATAAAGACACTATGTAAATACAAATTGTTCCTGATTTTGCACTTTCATCAGGTTACTCTGTCATTGGAGGAACACAAAAATTTCTAATCTGGCCTTATCCCAATCATCCAAAGCACTTCCAATAGGGTTACTGAGTCTCCATCCAGAAAAGGAACACTGGATAATTTCCCCTACTATAAACCAGGGGTGCTGAACAGCACAAACTGAAGATCCAATGAGGATCTTTTTGTGGTCCCATTCGCCCATCATCTCTGTGCTCACAGACATCCCATTCCAGCCACATTGCAATTTTAAAATTCCTGTCATTGTTTTTGAATCCCATCATGACCTCATCCCTCTCAATGTCTTTCACCTCATCAAACTCTACAACTCAAAAGGACCCTGTGCTTCTTCACTTTTGGCATTTTGTGCACTGTCAATGTTAACATCACTTCCATTGGTGGCAGCTGTCAAATCCTTAGGGCTTACAATCCTCAACCTTAGCTCTCCCCTCCCCTCCTTAGCATTTTCTTCTTTGAGGAGGCTTTTAATCACCTGTAGAATTTCATAGAATCCCCACAGTGTGAGAACAGGCCCTTCGGCCCAACAAGTCCACACTGATCCTCAGAGCATCCCACCCAGACCCATCCCCCTATAACCCACCTAATCTACACATCTACACTATGGGCAATTTAGCATGGCTAATCCATCTAGTCTGCACATCTTTGGAGTGTGCGAGGAAACCGGAGCACCCGGAGGAAACCCACGCAGACACTGGGAGAATGTGCAAACTCCACACAGACAGTCACCCAAGGGTGGAATTCGAACTCAGGTTCCCGGTGCTGTGAGGCAGCAGTGCTAACCACTGAGCCACCATGCTGCCCCTAATAGAATTGTACTAATAGAATTTTAGAATTAGATTTTATTGTCACGAGCACTCAAGTACAGGAATTTGGAAATACAGTGAAAAGTGTACAAAATCACCATTCTTTTGAGTCATCTTAAAATAAATAATACAAAAACAGAATTTAAAACAAAACGTGAGAAGAAATAAAAGAAACAGAGCCAAAAGGAAAAGAAATAATGTCCAGGTCAGTTCTATTTGCTGACTCTTCCATGAAACAGCTTGGGACGTTTTACTATGTCAAATATGCTCGATAAATACAATTTGTTATTTTGTTATGTGGCTATTCAAGATGTTTTGATCATTCTAAAGAGTATATTTAGCTGACACTGTTCCTGTTGAAAAGCTTGTGGAATATAGACATCCATGCATTTTTGCTATAGAAATTAACACAGTTAGTTTGAATGTGTTAACGACTGGTGTAAGGGAATACATGGAAGGTCTTAGAAGTAGATCAAACATTTGTACAGGAACAATGCTGGTGGTGCCCCGCTACACAGTTTGAAATATTTTTTGGCACCATGATGACTTGAGCTCGTTAAAAAGATTAACGTCTATGAGTAACAGCCAAAAATGATAGTCTAAAACAGAATTGATGTTAAATTAAAACTCGTGTCTGGATTTAATGAAATAAATTTTACTGCACTAATTAATTATTCCTAAGGCAGTCATATGGTCATGAAATGGACACCCTCCATCCCTCATTTGTTCCTCTGGTGTGTATTGTGCTCGTCTATTAAAATTGCTGATTGCTTATGTAGCTTTTAAAATTAAATTTATGTGTTTAAAATTAAGTTTATGTGTTCGCGATTCATTTGGCATAATAACATTGCAATAAAATCTGCAATTCTTTATGGAAAGCAGATGAAATGCATCTGTGAACCCAATCTGATGATGAAAAGATTACGTTATATGGAGCATTTCGAAAAAGACACGTCGAACTAATTACCTCAATATATGTTAATTTATGCCATTTGTATTACAATGTGATAATGGATCTCATTTACGAGAGGTAATATAAAAGATATTTGATTAGTGATTCATAAATTTAATGCTGTGATGCAATTACTGTAATGATCATGCAAAATGTCGTGTTTGCTATCTGCAGAACTTAAAAACAAATGTATTAGAAGCTAGCACTCTCTAAAGAATCAGATCTGGAAAGGCAATTATGTACTGGTAGACCCTAATTGACCCACAACTGTATGCTACTACATGTTGCTTGCCAATTTGTTTCATATTCACTGCTCACCTATGACAGTTCCCACATTGCATACGCATCCATCTCATAGAAGTGCTCATGTTCAAGATGCACTTTATAATTGAAAATCTCTTGCCTGTCTCAAAATATACCAGTGGTGTCATCACTTCAAATCACAAGAAAGATTTGCATTTATATAGTGCCTTTCATGACTTCAGACCGTCTCAAAGTCCTCTGTAGCTCATAAAAGACCTCTAAATTGGAATGAAGTGAGATAATTTGCATGAAACATTGTCACTTATTGTACATGGATGGTTTCTTCAAATTCCAATATTTGAATACTCCATTTCAGTCCTTGCCAGTGTGACACATTGGAAGCTGAATTTTAGTAAGTGCTTTGGGACACTGGCCCAAGTTTGAAAAGTGGGTTTGGAGCCTACATTTGCTTGTAGCAGGACCAACATGCTGATTTAAGCCCAGAGGACCTCCTGAAGGTCCACCATCCAATTAACGACACTGAGTAGATCCCGATGCTGTTGGTCCACTCACAGGCCAGTAGTTCTGAAGCTTCAGCAATCACATCAGAAAATGGATACCGCTGAGCACTTTGGAGACCTTGGGGAGGTATCATAACATAGACGCATCTTCGTGGAGATAAGAGCAAACTAAAATTCTGGACGGCTAAAGATGGCCTCACAGATCACAGGCCAAGTCACAATCTCACCCCCTTGGGAGGAGGGGAGTTGTAATTTGGAATTGCTTTTCCTGCCCAATGCCCATTCATTGGGCATCAAATCACAGGGTCTCTTGGTCACTAATCAGCAGTAGTCTCTCCACATGCCAAGGGGTTTGCCATGCTCCACATTCCCATACTTACATGCTTGCAAGTGCAAGTTTAGTCCCAGAAAAAAGAGGCACCAATTTTAGACTGAGATGAGGAGAAATTTCTTCTCTCCGAGGGTTGTGAGTCTTTGGAACTCCTTCCCACAGAGAGCAATGGGGTCAGAGTCCTTTTCTATATTTAGGCCTGAATTAGATAGATTCTTGATCAGTAGGGGAATCAGGAGTTATGGGGAAAAGGCAGAAAAATGGCCATAAGGAATGTCGGATCAGTCATGATCTTATTGAATGACAGAGCAGGCTCGAGTGGACCTACTCCTGTTTCTATTTTTTTTATGGCCTTAAGGTCTTATGCAACCTGGACTGACAATTGCTGTGAAGTACAAAATCTACATCCTGGCTACTTGCTTTTGGCTTTTTCCCTTTTTAACGTGATATCACAACAATGTGAACATGTATGTAGGCCCATTTTATGATAGCCTGACATCCCAAGGCTCCACGCTGGAATGGGCACCATCTAAAATCAGTATTATTAACTCTCTTTGTTACAGAGCTAGATTGAGAAGCAGGGTAGTTATCAGACAGAACAAGGAAGCCTATGATTTAATCACTGGTGTGTGCAAAATTGGCTAATCTCAGCATGATTCATTCCAGTGGCATTGCAATTAATTATGGGCTAAGGAAGGACGAATGACCAGAGCAAAAGCAAAATATAAGAAACCTGAAACAAAAACAAATACTCAGCAGTTGTCGAGAAAAAAGTTTGAACAATTTCCTCTGTCTCCATCCCATCAGACCCTGATTTAATCATTTCCAAATCTATTTTATTTTAAAACTCAATCCTTCTAAGATCAAGCCTGGGAGTTTATCTGGTTTATCTTGAGGTCAAAGCTTAAAAAGAATCACAGAATTATACAATTTTACATTACAGAAGGAGGCCATTCAACCCATTGTGTCTGTACAGGATAAGATAAGGTTTTCATTCATATGGAAATTTGAATATTCAACATGCCTCCCTCCACAATCTCCCCATCACTCTGCATCTGCAAACCGATCTCACGGGGACAGGGTTATTAAATTCTGCCTCGTGTGGAGGCTTGCACATAGAGAACGAGCACTTGGTTGATGACTGTCAGAGCTTCCCTCCCTTTAAGAACTCATGCTGAAGATGAGGAAACTTGGCAAAAAACAGAAATTAAATAGACAGAAATGACTTTTCACATTATTACTCTCATGTTATTTTGTTAATGACCCAAGTTCACGGTTGATTTCCTCCAAATAAGCTACATGTTTGGTGAATTTGAATCCCCGTGGTCTTTTGTGTGGGATCAGATAGATTCAAGCCCAATTTGTCCATATGGCGATTTATCAGTTTTAACTGTCCTGCGTTCAATAAAAGCACACAGTATATCAGATACTGTTTTACTTGGAGGGAGGGAACCATTGAAGAACAGTTAAATGGAATCTCATCTCATATGCAATTGAAGAACAAATTTGTGAAGGTAAACATGGGATATCAGCTGGGAACGTACAGGAGGCCTAAGAAGGAAGAGGGAGAAATAGATATGTTATGTTTCCTTGATAGTTCAATGAGTTGAGTTGAATCATTATAAGTTATTCACACTATTACTTTGGAAGTATAATTAATCTAATAATTCTCTTGTTTTGGTTTCTTTTTATTTCTTTATTGTATTATCATGGAAGGACTGCTGTTCTGAGCTTTTAATTTCTTTATTTTTCTAATTTATTCCTATGATTTTGTACTTTTGAAGGTCTAAAATGCTGGAACTTTTATTTATCTATTTTAAAATATCCCAAGAATTTGTACCCAGGTACCTTGGTACCTAAGATGGCACTGTAAGTGGTGACTTGTAAACTTTACACTCTACTCATATGAGTACATGCGATGATAGAGCTAATTCCAATTAAATATATGTGAAATCCCACTGTAGTTAAAACTCCTGCCATTCTTGCCAACCATCGAAATCCTATCTGCATAAATCTGCTAGACTCAAATTAACTTGTAACCGATCTTTTTCAACTGGTATCACCATGGTTACAGTGATGTCTATAAGGCCCTTCAAACTCACACTTTTGTACATATATTAATATTGTAGCCTTTAAAATAGATTGGATCATGGTTGAGCACAATATGAAGCATGATCAAAGGCAGAGCTTATCTTGCTATGGAAAATGAACGATTTCTACCATCTCTGGCTGGTATAATTGAGTCACTAAACCCTCAACAATACTTCACAGTCTCTGACCGTCTTTTATATTTTAAATGCAAATACTTGACGAAACCAAGCATTTTAATTGGAAGTGGCATGGCTATAATAAATATCTTTCATTTCCTAATCTTTTAAGTGCTGGATTAAAAATGTATGAAATATTCATGAGTGAAAATGTTCTATTTATATTTCCATTCCTGAAAGCTTACAACAGGATGTTAGGCTGTCTTAACAAATTCTTGTGAGTATTTACCAACATCAGTCACCTTGGATTGGTGTTAAATACAATTTTTAGTGATGAATGCACCCATTCCTTTAATTGCCGTCCATATAAAAATGGAAATACAAAAGTTACAGTGTCTATCATTGCAAGGCTCCTTAATTGTGGTCAAACAGTAAACTAACCATTTCGTATCAGAAAATGGATAACAGGCCACTCAATAACTGAAACACAACAAAGACATCCTGAAAGAAAGAAAAGAAATGTAAAAAAATAAGCCAGGAAGGAAGAAAGAAGGAAAGGTAGAACTTTGACTCGTGCAATGGAATATTTTGTCTTCACCTGAAACAGCACAGAAGGCTTAATCCAAAAGGCAAAAACTTGAAGAAATCAGCACTCCACTAGCATTGTACTGATGAATCACTCGAGATTATATACCTATTTGTTCATAGCCTTCTGTTTCTGCCAGCACTGGACAAATGATGGCACCAGTTATGACTAACCTCCAACACCTAAACAGGGGTAGCCTCTCTATAGGAGTTATTGATCAAAACAAAGAAAGGGAAGAAGCAAGCTTATACAAGACACAAATTCATACAGAGTAAACATATTTAAAACTGGTAGCTAATAGGTTTAACAGCCGGAAAATAGACATTAAAATGTTAGAAAGTGGTGAAATGGAAAGCCACTGTCAAATACATGATTGAACAAAACTGCGTTATAAAGGAGCCAGATACATTCCATTTATGTTTCTTTTAGAACATGCTGCAAGTCTTTCCACCTTAATTCTATTTTGGAGGACTGTAGCCCATACAATATACAAATTTGGAGTTTTAAATTGTTGGTTTCAGTCAGGTTCTCAGAGAGGATTCTCCAATGCTTTCTACATAAATACAATGAACATTATGCAGATACTGATCATTTTCACTATGATCATTCCATTTGTTATGACATGGTATTGGGGAGGGGGAGAACCAATTACTTTCTTTGTTCCTGCTTCAACTTGTCCTTTAAGACAGCACTGCTATCTACATATTGAGCTATCAGTCTGGAGTACTTTGGGTGATAGCTGTTTGTCCTTGAGGCTGCTTGCTCCTTATTTCAAAAAAAGGCCCTTCAAATGTTACCAAATAGTGTAGTGAATAAGACCTGTCCATTCACATGCTAATTCTGAACTGGTGTCTTCTCTCTCACTGTTGTCAGAGTGATCAATTGCATTATCATGAATATCATTATACTACACAGAGTCATTGAGGTCTACAGTACAGATAAAGGCCCCTCGGCCCATCATTCTGTGCCAGTCAAAAACAATTGTTCAAATCCCATTTTCCAACACTTTGCTCATTGTCTTGTACGCCTCGGTACGCATATCTAAATAATTCTTAAATGTAATGAGGGTTTCTGCCTCTACCATCCTTCTAGCCAGTGAGTTCCAGATTCCCACCACCTTCTGGGAGCTAAAATATTTTCCTGACACTCACTGTAAATTCCCTGCCCCTTATCTTGAATCTATACCCCCTAGTCAATGGTCCCTCCACTACAGGAAAGGTTTCTTTCCATCCAATCTGTCTGTGCCCCTGATAATATTTATATCTCAATCATGATTCCTGTCAGTTTTGTCTGCTCTAAGGAAAACAACTCCAATTTATCCAATTTCTCTTCATAACTGCAACTCTTCGGCCCAGGCAACATCCTGGTAAATCTCCTCTGGACCCACACCAGTGGGTCTACAATGTGGATCCCAGAACCACACACAATACTAGCTGTGGCCCAACCAACGTCTTGCATAGAGCCTTCCTTCTCTGAAAATCTATGCCTCTAGTAAAGGCATGTTTCCCGCATGAAGTCTTAAGCACTTTGTCTATTTGTCCCACTATCATAAGGGGCCATTGGACAAGCACATCAAGGTGCTCAATGCTTCTTGCCTCATTTGTCATGAATTCCCTTGCCTTGTTTGACCTGATCAAGTCCATCACCTTACCTATATCCAGATTGAATTCTATTTGTCACTGATCAGCCCATCTGACAAGCCCATCTATCACCTATTGTAATCTAAGGCACTATTTACATCCCACCACTTTTTGTGTCATCCACAATCTTACTGTCCAATCCTCTTACATTCAAGTCTAAATCCTTCATATATACCACAAATAGCAAGGGCCCAACAATGGTACCTGCAGAACCCTACAGAACACAGGGTCCAATCACAAAAAATGTTCCTTGATCATCGTCTCTGCTTTCTGTCACTCAGCCAATTCTGGATCCAATTCGACAAATATCCTTAAATCCCACAGGTTCTTACCTTTGCTATCAGTGTCCCATGTGGGATCTTATCAATTGCCTTGCTGAAGTCATAGTAGACTATGTCAAATGAATTGGCCTCATTTACACATCCGATCACCTTTTCAAGTTGTTCAGACATGATAACAACTGAAAGAACTGCAGATGCTGTAAATCAGAAACAAAAATAGAAGTTGCTGGAAAAGCTTAGCGGGTCTGGCAGCATCTGTGAAGAGAAATCAGAGTTAACATTTTGGGTCTGGTGACCCTTCCTCAGACATGATGTTGCGTTAATTGAACCATGTTAATTGTCTCTCCAAGTGCAGATTATTTTTGTTGCTCAGAATTGCTTCCAATAGTTTTTCCACCACTGAGATTAGACTGACTTGCCTGTAGTTTCCTAGTTCATCCAATTCACCTTCTTGAATAATGATATTGTATTTGGCTGTCTTCCAGACTTCTGGCATTTCCCCTGTCGCCAGAGATGATTGAAAATTATTGCCAGTCCCCTGGCTATTTCCACCCTTGTTTCACACAATGACCTGGGATATATTTCATCCAGCCCTCACAATTTATGTACATCTCAGTTTTCCGGACCACTCAGAATCTTCTCTCTGTCTGTGTGAATTTCTTTAACTATATCACAGTCCTTCTCCATCAATTCTTTTACTCACTTCATCCCTCTCACTAATGAACACCAACACAAAGCATTCATTCTAGAATCCTACCGACATCCTTTGGCTCCACACAAAAATTACCACTGCAGTCCTTCATGGGCTCTACACTTTTACCCTTAATGCGTTTGCAAAATAATTTTAGGATTTTCCTTTATTTTACTTGCCATTCTCCTTTCTTGCCCCTTGTTTGCTCTCCTAAATTATTTTTTTAAGTTCCCTCTTGTACATTTTAAACTCCTTGAGGGCTTCTGCTATTTTAAATAGTTGATATCTGCTATAAGCTTCCATTTTCTCTCCATCTAATCTATATTCCTCAACATCCAGGGTTCACTGGATTTATTGGTCCCATCCTTTACCTTTATTGGAATGTGTTGGTATTTTACTCTCCTTATTTCCTTCTTGGCTGCATCCAAGTTGTCTGACACACATTTACCCAGAAGTATCTGCTCCCAGTTCACTCTGACAAAATCATATCTGATCTTATTAAAAGTGGCCTCTCCCAGTTTAGAACTCACTACCTAGAATTATGTCCAGGACTACCCCTACTCTTGTAAGCCTTTCAATGTACTGCCTTAAAAAGCTGTCCTACACACATTTTAAGAATTCCACTCCCTCTAACCCTTTCACAATATGCTGATAGTGTTGGGCAAGTTGAAATCCCTAACTGTCACTACCAGATTACTTTTATACTTCTCTGAATGATCCCTCCATTATCTTTTTTTCTATTTCTCTGACTGTTAGGGAGCCTATAGTACACTCACAGCAATGTGATTGCTCCTTTTGCTTTTTAAATTCTACCCATATGGTTTCATTTGAAGAACATTCTAAGATTTCGTCCCTCCTTACTACTGTAATTGATTCCCTGATCAACATTGCCATAGCCCCTCCTGTTATCTCCTTCTTGTCTTTCCTGGAAACAGTAAATCCTGAAATATTAAGGAATATGGAACATCTCCCCAAGTTTCTGTTAACATGGTCTATAGTCCTCCAGTAGTTTACTGTTATATACTAACATAATCTTTGTAATCATAAACACCTCCCCTCCTTCAACTCCATCTCAGTCTGAATATCACAGGTCAAAATGATCTGGAATTCTGATTGGATATCCTGGTCTTCTTCACTTGAATTCAACACTATGGTGATGATAACAAAAATAGAAATTGCTAGAGAAACTCAAAACATATGGCAGCATCTGTGGAGGGAAAGCAGAGTTAATATTTCAAGTCCAGTGCCCCTTCTTCAGAACTTCCGAACAATGATAATAGTGCTGTACCATGTTGCACCATGTCTGGAATATTGTACCATTCTGTACACTGTTATAGTATGAGTATGGCTATTCCATATTCTGTGACAATCACACTTGGTCTCACATCATGGCTTAAATTAAGTTAATGCCTTCCTGTTCCTCCTTAAAACATTCTGACAACATAAAATCTTGATTGATCTGTTCTTCTGATGATCATGGCTTCCTTCCTGTCCCTTAACCAGACTTCTTGTCCTAGCTTTAAAGTTGACAGAGTTTCCCTCTGTCGCCTTTTGTTATGTTTTTCTCTCGTTGTTTTACCTTCTTATGGTCTTGAGAGCTTATGTTTGATGGGAGATTCTATTCTAAAACTATGTGATGATGATAGATAATAATCCTGATCATCTACAGACATACTTAAATATAAATGACAATACATAGTTTTTAAAAAATGGACATACAGTCAAAAAATGTCTGAGAATGTAAATTTTGAACAATGTCTTTCAGTGATTGTCTGAAAGGCCTCTGTGGATTATCTTCAATCTTGACGGAGTCCTTGGAATGTCACACTTGATTGGTGCCAAGAAAGCTTCAAACAGTAGGACTTCAAAGGGACAAATGCTGAACCGTAATCGCCTGGGAGTTATCTCAGACTCTGAACATGATGGAGAAAAGAGAGCTGAGAGACACGTTTACAAGAATACACAAGAATAGGGGCTAAAAAAAACATAGTTTCAACCCTGGTCTTTGAGTGCTAGTGAGTGAAAGTGTATGCTATGAATTCACAGCTGAGAAAAACGCAAGTCATCCCTGCACTGCAAGGATAAGAAGCCAGAAAGCAAGAGAAGCTGCAGTTGAAAGGAAACAGATCAAAGGTCTTTCAGCTGACCTGCAAAACCAAGCGTCCTGAAATCAACAGATCGTCTACCAATATCAATGCTACTGGTATTACCCAATGTTTGATTGTTTATTCTTCATGGAACATCTTTTTAATTGTTATCCTTTTTTGGACTCCTCTTATTTTTAATCTAGGTATATATGTGTTGTGCTCTTAGTTCTTCTTGCATTTCAATTTCACCCCAATTCCATTTACACATCTTTTGAAAATAAAAAGCTGTCTTCAGTGAAGGGGAACACAAAGCTGCTGGATTGTCATAAAAGTCCCATCCAGAACCAGGGATCACAGTTTTAGGATATGGGGTTGGCCAATAGGACTGAGGTGAGGAGAAACTTTTTCACCCAGAGAATCTGTGGAATTTGCTAGCATAGAAAGAGGTTGAGGCCAAAACATTGAATGTTTTCAAGGAGGAGTTCAATACAGTTCTTGGGGTTAAAGTTATCAAAAGTTATGGGGCAAAGCAGGAATAGTGTATTGAGTTGGATGATCAGCCATGATCATATTGCATGGCAGAGCAGGCTTGAAGGGCCAAATGGCCTACTCCTGCTCCTATTCACTAAATTTGTATGTTTCTCCATGTTTCAAAATGGAAATTTGTTTGGTCAGGGAGAAAGACATCTACAAAGGAGATTCTTTTCTAAATTAATATTGTTGGTACAAGTGAATAAAGAAGGGGAGTCAGTTTTACACTCCTCATCTAGAATATCCTGGCTGGAACAGTACTAATAATTTGAAGAAGCTCACCCAGGGACTTATCTTAACAGCTGGTTCACCTGGATTTAACTTCCTTACCATTAACAATTCCTCTGGTGTGTACCCATTATTTAATATTGTTGCTTTCAAACAGAGTGATTCCCAGACTGGATTCTTAGCATCAGTGACTTCACTGTTTTGACTATACTTTCTGCCTCTCCTTTTGACTGAGGACGGAGTGGGGAACTTGTCATTGGGTTGATGCCTACCTTCAAAGTGAACCTCCTGAAATCTGCATTCATGAATTGATGTTCATCCCCAACACTGATTCTTCCAGGAAACAATGTAACATGAAGATCTTTTCAGTACCCCAATCATTTGTGTTGTTGAATGAAGTCTTGCCGCTTCAATCTGTCTTAAATAATAGTCAACAAGAAAAATCATATCTTCTCTGTAAAATTGAACAAATCTATTGCTAACATTTCCCATGGCCTTTTTGGAAACTTTGATTAAATCACTGGTTCTGTGGGCACTTTGTTATGTACTACACACATTTGGCATGATGAAATGTAATTCTAGTATTTTTTTTCAAAATAGCTGGCCATCCTACTTATTGTAGCTGTTGTTATTTACACTTTGTGATATTCCCTTAGAGTTTCTATATCAGCTTGGTATAAACATTCTAGGGTTGTAAGTCAATAAATCTTCTATGATTGTCAAGTGTTGCTTTTGTTGTGGTATATTTTCCGCAATTGGTCTGCTGGAATGTGTTTTGATCACCTTTGAGCTGAACAGATTTGTCTGTGTTTTCACTTAGTTGCCAGTAAAGAGTTGGTTATTACATAGAATAAGATTCTACTTCTTCTATAAGAATAAGATCTTCTTTTTCTGCTCAATCCACTGCTGTCCTCGAGAGTGTATCTACCATTTATTTGCACCTTGCTTGGAACGCAGATGATTCCATTGTCGTAGCACTCATTTTGAGAGGCCTAGAGTACAAGAGCAGGGATGTGCTGCAGAAGCTGAATAAAGCTCTTATAAGACCGCATTTGGAATATTGTAAGCAGTTTTAGACCCTTTATTTAAAGAAGGATGTACTGGCCTCAAGAAGGCAGGAGAATTGTTTGAGAAACATATCAGCCGTGATCAAATGGTGGAAGGACTTGATGAGCTGAATAGCCTAATTTTGCTTCTCTATCTTATGGTCTTATATTTCATCAGCCCAAACCTGAATGTTTGTAGTCAGAAGTCACATGACACCAGGTTATAGTCCGATAGGTTTATTTGAAATCACAAGCTTTCAGAGCACTGCTCCTTTGTCAAGTCATGAATAAACTTGTTGGACTATAACCTGATATTATGTGACTTCTGACTTTGTCCATTCTAGTCCAACACCGGCACCTCCACATCATGAATATTTGTATACATTGAGACATTTTAATTAATTTTTTCAATCCCAATAGTGTAACCAAAATCCATCTCAACCTGAAATTTCAGTCTTATGAGGTAATCTGTGAACCTTTCATATTCTCATGTAACTGCTAGCACCACCTTCTCTATGGTTGGTTCCCAATGATCAGTCTCTATCAACATTTGCAAATTAAAATATTCTGATTTTCAAGTTCTATCAGTTTATATTGAAATCAAGACTGCCCAGTCCCTATGGATGTTACAAATTTCATTGAGGTAGTTAGGCCAAGCCAATTCTTGTTAAGTTTTGAGTTGTTCTGTGATTGAGCTTAAAGCTTTGCCATGGCATTCAATGTTGGATTGGCCTTTTGCTTCTCAATGGCTTGGACTGGTAGGCTATAGCTGAAAAATACTCTAGTGTTTCATAGCTTGCTGATGGGTTTCTCCTGCACTTCAATCTCTGAAGATCAACAATTTCTGCACATTGGAAAATTGACATGATCCACTTTGGATTTAAGGATCTCTTTTTCTCTAGATTGCCTTTACTTCACTATTTGTAATTCTGCTTCTCAGGACTTTGCTGAGAATTGGAATTTTTTTCCTAACATTTCAAGCTCATGTTAATATTTTCTGTGCATGATCACAGTGGTGTGTTGCATATGTTATGGAACAGACCAAACCCCCTCAAAAATAACAAACAAATAGCCTAGACCTTAGCTTGTATTTTATTTAAAGGCAAGTAAAAGGCACTGTGTTCTGGTTGTGATTTGATTCGTCCACTACCAAGCTTTAAGCAAAACACACTTTACTCTTATAACACAGTTAAAGTGCAAAGAAAGAAGATCGGCATAAATTTAACTCTATTAAAATACTCAATAAGATCTCCTATTTAACCACAATTGTTCCAACACAGCAGCATCATACAAACACACCCTTGCACAAATTCAGCAAAACTGATTTTTCTCACGTGCTATTTTCTCTACAGTCCAGGAGAAAGAAACACTGAAAAAAACAATCTAGCAGCAGGGAGAGATCTCAAGATTTTTGGCTGCAGCAGAGAGAGAGAGAGAGAGAGAGATATCAGGTTCAACAACCAACTCCAAACACCAAATGAAAACATAGCTAAAACCCTGGGCCTGTGTGACCCCACCCACTCATGCTTCTTTTGTGTAATTAAAAAAAAAGGCAATTTACCCACTACTTCTGAAGATGCCATTCTGGCATCACTGTGGCAACACTTCTCTGCCAGAGAAACAGCAAAGAACAAATCTCTCTTAACACGTGCAATTTATTGCATTTGGGGTATCTTCCAACCTGCCTGAAGTTTCAATGGTCCTGAATTTGTTTCGAAACTCAGACCAAACTCCTATATCTCTTTGACTCCCGAATCTTAAATATGTCAAATTCTGTGGTCACTTATTGAAGCTTCACCTGTTTTCATTAATGATTTGATTAGTACAAATGTTTTCTTCTTCCTTTCCAATAGCGGTTCATCTTTCTACCTTGGGAAAAATCTTTTCATCTAATTTTGGCTGCTGTGGATGTTCCTGTATTTCTTTAGTTTGTTCTGCAAAATAAGAGAACAATTTTTCTCCTTCTTTACATTTTTCAAGAAAGGTCATATTATTTTCAAAAGTTGAATTACATTTAACAGCACAGTGCCATTTGATTCTAGAGGTAAAACGAAGTCCAAAAGTCTCAGATTCTAGCAAATGAATGGTTTGAGTAATGGCTTCCTTCTCTGTGATCATATGCCGAAAGAGCAAACCAAGGTCTGGAATGCCCACTGGTGCCAGGTTAATGCCTTCTTTGGCACACTTTTCTTCATGATTTTCTACTTCAGTTTTCAAAAGCGTTGAGAGATATTTAAAAAGCCAGGAAGGACTCTGTAAACTTTGTGAAATATTCTTTCAATAATGTAACAGTCGGATTACAACCGGTATAGCTTTGATTTCCATTTTATTATATTTGCTGTTAATATTTGATAAACAATGTTATAAAGAAACCAAGCCTGAAGACAGTTGTCTTTTTCAGAGATCTTGTACATTATTCGTAATCATTCTGATTCTTTATTAAATGGAGCTGTTTGTATAGCTTTAAACATTCTTCAGTTAACAGATTCTGGAGATGCTGAGATCAACTCTGTTCACTGGGAATCACCCTCTATTATGGATACTTCTCCCTAACTTTGTAAGTAGGCGAGGAAGACCCTCGGTATCTGTAAGGTGTTGATAGTGGGGGATTCAGCGATGATAATGACATTGAATGTATTTCTTTTGCCATGTGGTTTTCACGTTAACATTCAGAAGTTTGTATTAAGGACAGTTTGGTCAAGGAGAAAACAAGAAGCCTGGGCTTCCTTATAATACTGCTTATTGCATTGGAAGACTAACTGCAACAATTTATATAAATCAGAAATATACCCAGTTCTAATTTTTACAATTTAAGATTTTTTCATAAAAGATTATTCCATAAAATCCACAAAATCCAGCCTACCTTTTCTCATTCTGCATGATTGTGAATAGAATAGAATGAGAATAGAATAGCAATTTATTGTCACGTGTATTTTTACAAAAAAAAGGCAAAAAGTTTCATAAGTCACCATGCCATAGTGCCTGCATTAATGACAGAAGTCATAAACAAGAAGAAAACAGTAAAAATAAAGACAGAGTTCATCTCAGATCAATTTCAGTTCAGGGAAAGTTGGTTAAGATGATGAATGTTGGAATACACAGAAGCTGCAGTGGAAGAAGACCTCCACACCAACGAGACCTCCACTCCGGGACAAGACCGCCAAACCTGCAGACCACTGTGCCAGGCTGAGACTGCCCCTCCAGCATAAGGCCACCACAACAGGAGACCATTGCTCAAGGCTGAAATACAAGATCTCCATGTAGCATGAGAATCCCATACTGGGACTGGACGAGAATGCAGTGGCAGACCACTGAAATACCCAGAAACCACTGACAAGACCTTCACATCGGAACAAAACCTCCAAACCTAGTGCGCTGAGCTGAGACCGCCCCTCCGGGATGAGGCTGCCACAAGAGGAGTCCACCGCACCGAGCTGAGAGCGCCCCTCTGGGCTGGAAGCCCCCTCCTGGCTGGGCCGGGGCCAGGAGAAAGCGCCTTCTGCCGAAGAAGTTAAGAAAGGTAAGATAATTCATGGAAACATTAAGAAAAAGCAGAGAAGGACAAAAGTAAAATGTGGATGGAGTAGAGGAGCCCACAAACTGTGCTGCTACAATGCCGCCATCTTGCTTCAACTGGTTCAGCCTATGTGCTATTGTTCTATTTACCCACAAAGAGAAGTACATCCATGGTATCTTTGCAAAATTGCCCCAGGATTCTAAAGCTCTTACACAACAGTATCCATAAGTGATATTTTTACAGACTGACAATGTTATCCAGGTATTTCATATCCCAGGTCAACACTCATCGCCAAGCCTCTCAGTCTGCTTTACAATCACACGTCAATCATTTTAACCAAATTAGCCAGCAGAAAGCTATCTACATTTTATGGGAGTTCATCCTTTATGTATAATATCCTGCAAGGAAAAAAAAACGTTGCCAGTAAATAGATTAAAGTAAAGCATTGATAGTGATAATTCTTGGTATACCAATAATGAGATATTTACTTGTCTGTGTTTGGTTCAGTTTAAGATGTCTGTGTTGGTCACTTGGATTTTTAAGCAATAATGTACAGATTGATAACAGATCAGGTGCCTGTTATACATGTCTCCCAATTTTAATTTTTGTAACTGATGTTAAAATCTCAAACCAAGATTTGCTAAACTTGATTCTTCCTCCTTTGTCACAAGTCAAGCATGTGATGGAATACTTTCCACTTGCCTGGATCTGTGCAGCTCCAACAACTCTCAAAAGACTTGCCACCATCCAGGACAAAATGGCATACTTGATAGACATTCCATCTAGCTCTTTCAAAGTTCAACCTTTAAGTCATGACTGACACACAATGGCAGCAATGTGTACCACCTACAAGATGAATTGCAGTAATTCTCCAAGCCTCCTTAGGCAGCACATTTCAAAGCCATGACCTCTATCATGTAAAAGTTGAGGCATGAGATACATGAAAAACCATCATCTGCAAATTCCCTTCCTCGGTACAAATCACCTTGACTTGGATCTGTACCACCATTCTTTCACCGTCTCTGAGTCAAAATCCTGGAACTTCCTTCCAAAAGCACTGTGAGTGTTCCTACATTCCAAAGACTGCACTAGTTAAAAAAGGCAGCTCACCACCAGGCTTTCAAGGACTGTTAGGGAGGTGCAATAAATGTTGGCTTAGGCAGTGACTTCCATATCCCATGAACAAATAAAAATAACATGAAGTGTGATATTTGCTGTACTCCAATGCTTTGGTACTAACACTCAATGCTGTGAGTTTTGGAAGGTTATAACTTTTGTTGTATCAATCTCTTTGCCCTTTTAATATCCTTGATGGGGAACCTCTAGGTCTGGAGATTGTGTTCCTTTAATCCCATTATGCTATCTATTACAGTCTTTCTGTTTACACTATTTGAAAGTAAGGTTCTCCACCTCACTTATAGCTAATCTTTTATGAACCTTGGATACATTATTCTCCTCCTCGCTGCTAAAATTACAACAAAACTATTTGTTTAGCAATTCTGGCATGTACAAATCATCCTCTGTCACTGTACCTAATTCAGTTTTTAAGAGGCCTATCTTTTTTTTTATCCACTGTTCTTCTTGGTTTATTTATGGAAACACTTGCTTGGTAGAATTATAGAACATCATTCACTGAGAGCTTTATAACATGATTTAGAAATTCACATGAACAGTTCTTAGCCTGTTATCTTCAAATATTTAAATTCCATTCATTTGTACAAAAAAAAGAAACTTAATGTTGCAAGTAATTCCACAACTACAGAAGCCTACACTCCTGCTGTGATCATTATTAGTGATAGCTGGAAACTGCACAAAACGAGTTGACAGCATATGCTTCTTTCTCCATTTTATGAATGCATTCCAAATAATTACGTTTCTTTTTTACAAACCAGCCGAGCTCCTTTGCTACTGATTTTGTTGAATTGGTAGATACTGTCTTTTAAACATAGGTATTGATTTGGGATTGGCTGACCATGGAAGGGATTTCGGCTACCATGATCTGATCTGTCCTCTATGTCTGGGTTGGTTTGTCCCTATTGTCTGGTTTGTGCTGGTTTGGCTGATAACCCTTGTAGTCTTGACTCCGTGAGCAATGTGGACAGAAGATTGGTAAATTAATTCCATCTCTACATTCACACAATATATATTACTACAGTCCAGATTAGAACCATATCTCTGCAGGTATAGATTATTGCTTCTCTCTCTATCTCCAGCTCAGAGATTTATCTTCTGTTTATGACATGCTTTCATAAACATTTACATGACTGACTGAATTACCTTAACCAATGCAATATTCTGCTCCTCCAGGTGTAGCTGTTAGTCATGTATCCCATCTCTTTAAGGCTACCAAGACCCATTGTTGAAAGTAAGAATATCTTGGAGTCAGTTGGCTCAGTTGCTGGATTTGCAATGCAGAATGATGCCAACAGCATGGGTACAATTCCTGCATGGGTTGAGGCTACTCTACCTCCTTCCTGGTTACTGGGTCCTTTTCAACTTCTCCCCTCACCTAAACTACCACCAATTGTCTCTTTCTAATGAGGGAGTGGAACTGTGGTGACTTGACTTTTATTAGCGGCAATAAGGAATCAGAAACCTGGGCTGAAAGAATGGCAGTATTTTTAACAGGTGTGAATGAGGATGTGGTGGAAATTCAAGAAGTTAAAAATCAGAAACAGGAGGGCAGTTAGCTTCAAACAAATCTGCTTCCAGGCTTTAACAGAGGCGGTAAGAAATGTGGGTGACCAATCAGGTTTCAGGAGCCAGGTCAATATTAAAGCCTTTTAAAAGCGATGGTGTGTTTCCATATTTAGTGCTTCTTTTTTAACCCATGCTTCTCAGACCCAGGGTCACCTGAAAAGTGGTGAGAGGATGGCTGCAGTATTACAGAATTTTACAATATTACTTGTGGGCCTGGACAAGCAACAGTGTTTCCTTCACACCCAGTAGGCTTACCTGTAAATCTACCCCTACTATCTGCAGGATATCCTCCAGACAACCCCACCTGCCCCAGAACTCCGACCCCCACTGTAGTAATTGGAGCCAGGTGGATCTTATTGACTATACAATCCTTGATTGGTATTGTTAACCTGGGTCATTCAGGGAACCCTGGCTGACAGATACAAACAGGGGATTCGGTGTCTCTTCACTTCGGGGACTGACTCCAAGAAGGCTGGCCACAGTTAGTGTACTGTGCACATGTAAATAAAGGGTGACTTGGTGATGATACTGGCTTCTATGAAATTATTTCGTCCATGATCACCCGATTCCCTCCCCTTTTAATGCCTGATTAATCACATTATTCTGTTTGCTAATGTCTTTATTTAAAGTTAGAAAGAGACAGAAGTGATTAGAATGAGGTCAGCCAAGTGGATCTCATAGACTATGATTTCCCTGATTGGGGCTGTTAACCTGTCCAATCAGGGAGCCCTGGCTGACAGATATAAATAGGAGTGTCAGAAGTCTGTTCACTCTGGCTCTGTGCTGGTTGGGTCAGGGTCTTGTACTATGCATGTGTAAATAAAGGGTGACTTGGTGATAGAATACTGGCCTTTGTGGAGTTATTTCAGAGACAAGTAGTGGCTATGAATTCTCTGAACACATAGGGAAGCATCCGTAACAATTGGGGTTTGAACGAACTGCAAGATTGATAGTTAATAAACTCTATCTACAAAGGACAGTATCTTGTTTCTCTGTCTCAGTAACTACTCTAATCCATGTTGATACTCCTTAACACATTCTACTCACTCCTACCAACATCAGATATGCAAGTAAGGAGAACTTATCACCAGTGGTAGAAGACTTGGTAGGCAAGGGTTACACAGATTTATGATAGTTAACAAAAGAAGCAGAGGGAACATGATGAAAAAATGTTCCATTGCCAGTTGTATGATCTGGAGTATACTGTGTAAGCGTTTGAAGCAGATTCAATATTAACTTTCAAAGGTGTATTCAATAAATATTTGAAGAGGATACTGTTGTAGCGGTCTGAGAAAAGACCAGGCATATGGAATCAGTTGGATAGTTAGTCAGCACAAAGAAAGTGGTCCAAAGAGCTTCTCCTGGTGCTGTATCATTGTCTGTTCTACGTTATTATTAACAAAGCATTCCTTTTTATTGTGGTCCCACAAGGTTTGTATCCTAACTTCCTTTGAGAATAAGAAATGCTGCAGTCACTGCATCTATAAAATGAGATATATTAAATTCTAAATGCAGGCTACATTAGTAAGGAGCATTTCTCGTACAACTTGATTTGCTCAGTTGGTCCTTCTTCTAGCTTCCCCAAGTAGGGGGTTTCCCATGGAAAATCCATTGCTGGGAAGTAAGGCAAGAAAATTTGGCAGAAATGTTCATGAAAATCCTCAGTAGAAAAAATAACAAAAATATAATTTTAAAAAGTTAAAAACAGGCTGAAATACACTTGACCTTACCGTCTACATACTTCAGGAAATTGGAAAATGTCAGAAATGATGGAGCAATCTTGTTGAAATATGACAGTTCTCACCAGACAGCTGGAAAGCCAGTGAGCTCCCTCTTCCAGGGAAAGTTGACTGAACCACATACCAATCAGATTGTGGCAATGCCACCAGTGGGATCTGCCCTGCAATCAAGACTCTGCAATACTGCCTAGCCAAACAGAGGCAGCACCACACAGGAAGATCACCCCAGAGTCCT
>NC_063360.1:26909806-26930757 GCF_021869965.1 Rhincodon typus | reverse complement strand
AGACCTGTACCCTAGGAGTTTAGAAGAATAAGAGGAGATCTAATTGAGGTATAAAGGATGCTAAAGGGGATTGACAAAGTAGATATAGAAAAGATGTTTCCTCATGTGGATGAATCGAGAATGAAAGGTCATAGTTTTAAGATAAGGGGCAGCATATTTAAAACAAATGAGGAGAAATTATTTCTCTCAAAGGGTCATAAATCTTTGGACTTCATTGCCCCACAGTGTGGTAGAAGCTGGGTCATTGAGTAAATTTAAGGAGGAGAAAGACAGATTTTTAATTAATAATCGGTTGAAGGCTTATGGAGAGTAGGCGGGAAAGTGAAGTTGAGGCCGAGATGAGATCAGCTATGATTATATTGAATGGCACAGCAGGCTTGAGGGACTGAGTTGCTGTTCTTACATTCTTGTAGTGAAAGTGCCCCTAGATAGCAGTGATCATAATATGATCAAAGGTCACATTTAGTTTGAGGGAGAAAGGAATAGGTCCAAGGCCAGTATAATAAACTGAAATAAGGGCCATTATGACGGCATGTATGCCGAATTAGATAAAGTGAACTGGCAAATTGTATTAAGGGATCAGTCAGTAGAGATGCAGTGGCAGACATCTGATGGGATATTTCATAATACATAGAATAGTGAATACCTTCCAATCAGAAAGAAAAATTCCAATAGGATGGCCCACCATCAACAGTTGACTAAACAAGTTAAAGATAGTATCAAATTTAAATAATGCAAAGTTGGGTTCCAGATCAGAAGATTGGAAAGAATATAGAAATAAATAGCAAAGATTGACTAAAGATTATAAGGAGAGAAAAATTAGACTATAAAAGAAAGCTAGCTAGAATGAGTGGGTAATGATCTGTAAATGGAGTATAATGTGGGAAAATGTGAAATTCTTCATTTCAGCAGAAAGAATAAAAAATCATTATCTAAAAGGTGAGAGATTATATAGAACTCAGATGCAAAAGGGTCTGGGTGTCCTGGGGCATGAATCGCAAAAGATTAGTATGTAGATACAGCAACTAATTAGGAAAGCTAATAGAATGTCGATTGTGACAGGAAGTCGAATACAAAAGTGGATAGATTATGCTTCAGCATTCATGAAGGCTCCTTGGACAGTGCCTATCAAACCTGTGATCTCTACCCCTAGAAGGACCAGGGTGGCAGATAACACAACTTGCAATATCCCCTCCAAACTGTGCACCATTCTGACTTATAGCCATAGAGCCATACAGCACAGAAACAGATCCTTCGGCCCGACTCGTTCATGCCGACCAGGTTTCCTAAACTGAACTGGTCCCATTTATCAGCATTTGGCCAATATCCCTCTAAACCTTTCTTATCCATGTACCTGTCCAAATGCCTTTTAAACATTGTAACTGTACTTGCATCTACACTTGCTCTGGCATTTCGTTCCATATAGGCACTGCCCTCTGTGTGTAAAGGTTGTCCGCCTCAGGTCCCTTTTAAATATCTCCCCTCTCACTTAAATCAATACCTTCAAGTTTTGGACTCCCCTACCATGGAGGAAACAGCTTGGCTATTCACCTTAGCTGTACCCCTCATGATTTTATAAACCTCTCCTTAAAACTCAAACCCACCAGTCTCGGTAACATAGTTGTAAATCTTTTTTGTACCTTTTCCAGTTTAATAACATCTTTCCCATAGCAGGGCGACCAGAGTCGTACACAGTAATACAATCCCAACTCCTGTACTCAATGCTTTGACTGATGAAGCCAAGCGTGCCAGATGCCTTCTTCACTACCCCATCTACCTGTGACACCACTTTCAAGGAACTATATACCTGCACCCCTAGATTTCCCTGTTTGACAATACACCCCAGGGCCCTACCATTAACTGTGTAAGTCCTGCCCTGATTCACCTTTGATACAACTGCACAATGCCTGGTATCCCGTCACCAAGTCACCCTTTATTTACACGTGCACAGTACATTGGCCAAGACCAGCCAGCTCAGAGCCAGTCTCTCAAGTGAGCAGTTTCTGAATCTTCTGTTTATATCGGTCAGCCAGGGCCCCCTGATTGGCCCAGGTCAATAACCCCAACCAAGAATCTCATAGTCAATGAGATCCACATGGTTCCAATCACTACAGTCTTATCAAAATGCAATACCTCACATTTATTGGAATTAAACGCCATCTCCCATTCCTTGGCCCATTGGCCCAGTTGATCAGGATCCCCTTGTAATCTTAGATAATCTTCTTCAGTGTCCACTATACCATCAATTTAGGTGTCATCGCAGACTTACTAACCATGCCTCTTATATTCTCATTCAAATCGTCTATATAAATGACAAACAGTATGGACACAGCACCAATCCTTATGGCACACTGTTGGTCATAGGCCTCCAGTCTGAACAACAACCCTATACTACTACCCTCCGTCTCCTATTATCAAGCCAATTTTGTATCCAACTGGCTCCAATGTGATCTAACCTTACTAACCAGTCTACCGTGTAGAACTTTGACAAATGTTTTGCTAAAGCCCATGTAGACAATGTCTACCACTCAGCCTTCATGTATCTTCTTGGTCATGACTTCAAAATACTCAACCAAGTTTGTGAGACATGATTTCCCACACACAAAGCCATGTAGACTGTCCCTAATCAGTCCTTGCCTTTTCAAATGCTTGTGGATCCTGCATCTCAGAAACCCCTCCAACAACTTATCCACATTGACATCAGGCTCACTGGCCTATAGTTCCCTGGGCTTTTCATTACCACCTTTCTTAAATAATGGCAAAACATTTGCCACCCTCCAGACTTCTTGCATCCCACCCATGGTTATCGATGATAAAAATCTCTGATGTGGGTCCCACAATATCTTCCATAGCTTCCCACAATGTATTAGGATACACTTGATTGGGTCCTGGGGATTTATTCATCTTTTTATGTTTTAAGGCCTCCAGCACCTCCTCAGCATTGCTTCATTTGTAGCTGGGTCAAAATCCTGGAACTCTATTTCTAACAGCACTGTTACCTACCTACTCCCCGTGGACTGCAGTGATGCAAGAAGTCCACTCACTACCAGATTCTGTAGGGAAATTACAGGTGAGTATTGATGCAGCTAATTCCCACATCCCATTTATGATTAAAAGCATAAGTTATACAGGACAGTGGTCAGACTACATCTGGAGTACCATGTACAGTATTGGCCTCCTTATCTAAGGAAGGATGTGAATGCATTGAAAGCAGCTCAAAGAAGGTTTACGAGACTAACAGATCAATTAGTAAGTCATCTTTTGAGGGAAAGTTAGGCACACTACATTTGCATCCAGAGGTAAGAGGTGACTTGATTGAAAGCATTTAACACCTCAGGGATCTTGACCACCATGGATATGGACAAGATGTTTGCTCTTGGGAGGATCTAGAACTAGGGATCGCTGTTTAGAAATAAGGGGTCACACATTTAAGACAGAGACAGGAAGAAACTTTTTCTCATTATGTGTTGTGAGTCGTTGGAACTCTCTTCCTCAAAAGGAATATTTTTAAAGATAAAGTTAGGTAGATTCTTAGGCAGCAAGCAGTGGTGGTGAAAGGTTAATGGGTGCAGGCAGGAATGTGGGGGAGTCAGATCAATCATGGTCTTATTGAATGGTGGTCCAGATGAAATTGGCCAAGTGGCCTAAACCTGTTCTTAATTCTTACATTCAAATGCTGCGAGAACTGCTCAGTTTCTACTGAATTTGAATTTACATCAATTTTTTAAGAATAGTTTCCTAGAGGACCAACAGAAGCATTTCTAGTCCTACCTGAAATTGGCGGGACTCACTTGTTCAGGTTACGTCCTTTGTATTTCTCAGCCATTGACTTTATTCCTTTCCTTCCTGTCATTGTGTTCTTTCAGGTTCGGGAGATTGAAAGGGAGTCCAGCCTCTAACATGGACTTGTGATCTGGGAAATGAAGCTTTACAAGGCATGCCTTTGCTGTTTGACTCGACGTCAAAACCAGAGCAGAAAAGTCAAAGTCTACACAAACAGTGCGTGAATACCAACCACACCAATGCTTTAATGGATGATGTTATAGTGTGGAAATCATCCAAAACATTTTGGAAAGTACTGTAAATTGCTGAAAGAATCAATCTGAAACTTTAAAAGAAGTATGTTTATAATCTCTGAGCTGACATTGGCTAATGATATCATCTCTAATGAATTATTAATGTTGACAGTATGTGGGTCTCTGCTTTCGTACGTGTCCACCCTATGACGCATGAAAAACATGAGTCTCAGACTAGTTAGTAATTGTAAATACATATACAGTATCCCTTGGGAAAAGTGTCAGCACTTAGAAAACTGTTTGGGAAGGCAACAGGATAGCATGCAATCATAACCAGCAAGAAACTTAAAATGATGGCTTCATACAAACAAATCAGTTGTGTTGATTAAGAGAGGTAAACGTTAAGATGTAAGCAAATCAATCACCTGTTGGAGTTCCAACAGTTGAGAAATGTTTATCCTAGTTATATCTGTTTTTATTTTAACCATCTTGTGTATCAGAAACCAATAAATAAGGGGATGGAAGATCAAGTGAGCCCTCTGAAGTAAGTACACAGCTTAAAAGCCAGAAAGATTTATAGGTATATGTGAAAGGGATAACATAAATCCTACACATTAGAATTGAGATAGATAAATTATTTTGCATTATTAAAAGAGATGTTTATTTATACAACATGGAAAATGTTAGTTTGAAAGGGTGATACATCCCTTTAATCACATGAATGATTTCATTTCTGAACTTTGGGTATTAAACAAATGTAATATACTTTTCAATCATAATAAACCAAACATTTATTCCTACATTACTTAATGATGGTTTATTAAGAATCTTAACAATGGAAACAAAACAGCCCTTCCCCCAAAACCCCAAGTAAACACAATAAAATCATCTACCAAGGCACTACCAACAGGCTGTTGCTAGAAACCTATTTTCTGGGAGGTCCAAATTGGCTGCCATGTTCCGAAGTAAAAGACATCCAATTAAGGACAGAAAGGAGAACATTGGAACAAGAGATACACCATTTTTAAACACAGCTGAAATAGTGTGACTTACACCTACAGGTTAAGTGTCAAATATTGATTAAATTTCAAAACTATTTTGTGGTGAATAATTCTAATCAGCAGCATGAATAATACCTTACAAAAATTCATCACTTGTTGTTAAGTAAAATTTTAAATAATAATCAGATATAGAATGGAGGAATGTAACAGTTACCTTAAAGCAACACTGAAGAAAGATAGGGACAGGAACTGTAGATTTGTCGCTAAGATGGGACGTGATGTTCTTTTGGAGTGTAGTGTGTGTTTGAGTGAGTAGGATCGGGAAGGCTGGGGGAATAGGGAGGTCCGTAGCTGAATGAACGCGAACTATTTCAATACGAAAACGTGGAAACAGAGTGGTAACAACAGCAATTCATTAACTGCCCTGCATATCTTGGCAGCGCTTCTCGCCTGACTGGAATGTGAAAACGTCAGCAGTTTTTTCTTCCATCTTTAAAAATGATCCTATTGGAAATCATAGTTCTATTCCCTTCTTGTGTTATTCTAAATTTGTCAGAATTGAAGTCTTTTACGAGATGGTTTGATTAACGTGAAAGTTAAAGATACAAACAGATTTTACGACTAAGTGATATATTTATATGAAAAGGAGCATATCAATATTTTAACATTGGCATTTTATGAAATGCATAACGACTACGCTTTCATAGTTCAATTTAATGTAGATGTGACACAGCGCACATTGATTATTTTTATTGGAATGAACCCAAGCCCATGTTGGTTTCTGTGTCACGGAAAAATACGAGCATTCACAAGCTTCAAAATCTCCCCTCCCCCGACCGCATCCCAAAACCAGCCCAGCTCGTCCCCGCCTCCCTAACCTGTTCTTCCTCCCACCTATCCCCTCCTCCCACCTCAAGCCCCACCCCCATCTCCTACCTACTAACCTCATCCCACCCCCTTGACCTGTCCGTCCTCCCTGGACTGACCTATCTCCTCCCTACCTCCCCACCTGCACTCACCTTTACTGGCTCCATCCCCGCCTCTTTGACCTGTTTGTTTCCTCTCCACCTATCTTCTCCTCTATCCATCTTCTATCCGCCTCCCACTCTCTCCCTATTTATTTCAGAACCCCCTTGCCCTCCCCCATTTCTGATGAAGGGTCTAGGCCGGAAACGTCAGCCTTTTTGCTCCTATGATGCTGCTTGGCCTGCTGTGTTCATCCAGCCCTGCACCTTGTTGTCTCGGATTCCCCAGCATCTGCAGTTCCTGCTATCTCTGCTCCTATGATGCTGCTTGGCCTGCTGTGTTCATCCAGCTCTACACACCTTGTTATCTCAAAATACGAGCACGTTTGGTTGTCCCTGTGGAAGGAGTGATTGACAGGTTGAGTAGAGTGTACTCCTGTTAAATTCTTCCAGTGTTGTATCAGGAAGCCTATTTCAAATTATTTTCAAAGGCTCTATTAAACATTAATCCACTCATGGTTAGAAATCGCCTCTTCGGAACTTTTGTTAATTTCTAGAAAGCCTGGCATTGTGTATTTTTCTAATACATGAAAATGAACGAAAGAAAATTACAACAGAATTCATTCTACTTCTTGGCAGTCCTAGCGAAATGACAAGATTCAATAATTTGTGTAGAGCCCTTTCATTTCTATGATTAAGTATTAAAATGTAATTGAAAATGGCTGTGATTGAGCCAATATCCCAACTTGAAAAGTCTCACATTAAGATGAGTGAATATGGTAATATGTATATTCAGCCCAGGATAGATTGTGTTGGTGATGGAGAAATGCCACATTATTGCAACGCAGCTCTTCTGATCTTAATGCTGAGATAATTATTGGCACAGAGTGCTGTATCTAAATGAAAGTGTATGGCATTAAGACTAATTGTGAAAATGAAGTGCTCCTTTCCCACTAATGGCCTCAGCTTTATGAATGCAGCACTAGGAAAAATAATTACAACACTGGTGTCAAGGTTACTTACATATAGATTAAAATAGATTTTTCTTCAAGAATACATGCTCAACTAGGCTTTGAATACATTCCCTTCATATGCAGATAATAAAATGCTACCAAATGTGCTAAGCAAATTGAGATATTGATACATTTTTTCATCACTATGAATGATATGTATTTATATCCATGATGTTGCCAGAAGATTATTTTTGTTTTGAGCTGGATCAATGCAGCCAAGTTGATTTCTCACTAAAAACATTTGACAATGGTGGATAGGATAAAACCACTGAGTCAATCCAATCTGTTCAATATATGACTGTGATGTCTTGCACAGAAACTTAATAGACCCTCACCTTTGTCTTGCTGAAAGCCATATAATCTCCTGGAAGACACAATAAAACCAGATTAAAAACCTAGGCCAATAAAGGAAAACAAATTAAAATAACCTCTCTGGTTTCTTTAGGTCCTCCACTCGATTTAGATAAGACATATCATCACAGCCATTCTGTCCATATTTTACAAACTTATAGAGGCCCAGAGGGGAAATGATTGACTGTCTTCTCTCTGAATGGTATGGGCAATATTTGGGAAGTTTGAAAAGACATAACCAGAGGATCATTCCATTATTGCAGTCTCGATAACAAATTTACAAAAATTATAGCTGCTTAGGTTTACAGTTTAAAAACAAGGTTTGTTTCGACTTACCAAGTAGATGATCTTCTTGCTTGGTTCCATTTCAGAAGTAATGTCACCCTTGCACAGTAAAAGTTTGGACCACATTTGTTCACTTGTGCTTTTGCAGACCGCATCTGATGTACTCTTGTGAACTCCATTTGGCCATTTACACCACTATTTGAAACTTGCCATGTTTGTGATAGGGAATGCTGTTTGACTACACTTTTTCTTCATCTGTCATCTTACTGTTTTTAATTTGTCTCTTCTTTAAGGTGTCACTCTTTAAACTTGGGCCTTACTCAAAATTAAAGGTGACTGATTAGCATATTGAACAATGCAATCATTTTAAGACAAATCTTAGGAGAGTTGGTGGGGTCGAAAACAATATTTGTATGTTTAGATAACCCCTCAAATGTCCCACATCACTTCACAGGAGCATTACAAAACAAAATACGACACTGGACCACATTAGGAGCTGCTCAGCAAATGATCAAAAGCTTTGCAAAATAGGTTTTAAGGAATATTTTAAGGGGAAAAAAGCAAAATAGAGAGATGTAGGGAGGCAAGTCCATGGATTGGGGCTTAGGTAATATAGGCGGTCCCTAATTTATGAACATCTGACTAGTGAACATTTGTACTTATGAATGAAATCCCATATTAATATTAATTTTAAGGATCTGACATGCAAATGTTTGCTCATACAAATAGCTGTTTTATATTTTACTGTATTGTGTTCTGACTTGCATGCAAATTGACTTACTAATGTACTGAGGAACGGAACCTGTTCATGACATGGGTACTGCCTGTAGAATGCATGGCTATCACTGTGAGGCAATTAAAAATGATGCTCATGAGATAATTATGAAGAACACAAATGCTTCCTAAAATCATAGAACTGCAGGAGATTACAGATATAGGGAGGGGTGGGACCATGGGTGAAATTTAAAACAAGGATGAGAGCCAAGATTGAGGTACAAGCAGAGAAAAGTTAATTTACAGATCACCACCCAACCATAATTATGATGAGGAGCAATATTGGACTCCAAACATTACCTCTGTTTCTCTCTCCACGGATGCTGCCAGACCTGCTGAGTTTCTCCAGCACACGGTTTTTGTTTCAGATTCCCTGATCTGTAGTATTTTGTCTTTATCCATTAATAATTGCCTAATTACATAACACCATAAGACATAGGACCAGAATTAAGCTATTTGGTCCATCAAGTCTGCTTCACCATTCAATCATGGCTGAGATGTTTCTCAACACCATTCTTCTGCATTCTTCCCATAACCCTTGATCCCCTTACCAATCAAGGATCTATCTATTTTGGTCTTAAAGACACTAAATGACTTGGCCTCCACAGCCTTCTGTGGTAATGAGTTCCACAGATTAATCACTATCTGGCTGAAGAAATTCCTTCTCATCTCAGCTCTAAAGGGTCATCCCTTCACCCTGAGGCTGTGCCCTTGTGTTCTAGTCTCTCCTACTAGTGGCAACACCTCCAAATCCACTCAAATCCAAGCCTGTCAGTATTCTTTAAGTTTCAGTGAGATTCCCCCCCACATCCTTCTAAATGCCATTGAATACAGATCCAGAGTCTTCAACCAATCCTCCTATGACAAGCCCCTCAATCCCAGAATCATTTTTGTAAACCTCCTCTGAATCCCTCCAATACTGGCACATCCTTCCTTAGATACAGGACCCAAAACTGCACACAATATTCCAAATGCAGTCTGACCAGAGCATTACGCAGCCTCAGGTGTACATCTCTGCTCTTGTATTTTAGCCTTCTTGAAATGAATACTAACCTTGCATTTGCCTTCCTAACTGCCAACTGAACCTGCATGTTAACCTTTTAAGAGAATCATGAACTAGGACTTTCGAGTCCCTTTGTGTTTCAGATTTATTAGGCCTTTCCCCATTTAGAAAATAGTCTATGCCTCTATTCTTCTGATCAAAGTGCATAACCTCATACTTTGCCATGTTGTATTCCATCTGCCACTTCTTTGCCCATTCTCCTAGCCTGTCCAAGTCATCCTGCAGCCTCCCAGCTTCATCAACACTATCTGTCTTTCGAACTATCTTTGCATCATCTGCAAACCTAGCAACAATGTCCTCAGTTCCTTCATCCAGGTATTAATGTATAACTCACTCAGGATAGTCAGAACTGCAGATGCTGTAGTCAGAGATAACAGTGTGGAGCTGGATAAACACAGCAGGCCAGGCATCATCAGAGGAGCAGGAAAGCTGACGTTTTGGGCCAGGACCTTCTAAGAAATGGGGAGGGGCAAGGGAGCTCAGAAATAAATAGGAGGGGTGGGTCTGTGGAAGGTAGGTGGGATGGTGATAGGTGAGTGCAGGTAGGGAGTGGTGGGCATTGGTCAGTGAGATGGGAGGAGTGGATAGGTGGGAGAGAAGATGGACAGGTTGTGTCAGGTCAAGGGGGCAGGGATGAGAGGGAGGGTTGGTCATGGCATGAGACCGGGTGGGAAGATTTTGAAACTGGTAAAATCCACATTTAGGCCATTGGGCTGTAGGCTCCCAAGGCGGAATATGAAATGCTGCTCCTCCAGTTTGTGAGTGGCGTCATTGTGACACTGGAGGAGGTCCAGGATGGACATGTCGCCCAGGGAATGGAAGGGGGAGTTGAAGTGGTTCGCGACTGGGAGGTGTTGTCATTTGTCATGAACAGAGCGCTGGTGCTGTACAAAGTGGTCTCCGAGCCTTGGTCTCACCAATGTAGAGGAGGCCACATCGGGAGCAGTGGATGCAATAGACCACGTTGACAGATGTGCAAGTGAATCCTTGTCCAAAGTGGAAGGTTTGTTTGGTGCCTTGAATGGAGGTGAGGGGGGAGGTGTAGGGGCAGGTGTAGCAATTCCTGGGGTTGCAGGAAAGGTGCCGGGGTGGTGGCGCTAGTGAGGAGTGTGGAGCAGACAAGGGAGTTGTGGAGAGTGCGGTCCCTACGAAAGGCAGATAGGGGGTGGTGAGGAAAATATATCTTTGGTTGTGGGGTTGGATTGTAGCTGATGGAAGTGGCAGAGAATGATACTTTGGATGTGGAGGTTGGTGGGGTGATATGTGAGGACAAGGGGGATTCTGTCTTTACTTTTGTTGCGGCAAGGGGATGTGAGGGCAGAGGTGCAGGAAACGCAAGAGATGTGGTTGAGTGCATTTTCGACCACCGAAGGGGGGAAGTTGCAGTCCTTGAAATAGGAGGACATCTGGGATGTGCGGGAGTGGAACGCCCCATCATGGGAGCAGACGCGGCGGAGGTGGAGGAATTGGGAGTAATGTGGTCCCAACATGGACCCCTGTGGAACTTCACCAGCCATCAGCTGCCATCCTGAAAAAGACCCCTTTATTTCCTCTACGCTTTGCCTTGTGGCAGTCAGCCACTTCTCTATCTATGCCAGTAATGTGTCCCTAACACCATGGACTCATCTTATTTAGCAGTGTTCTGTGAGGCACCTTGTCAAAGGCCTTCTGGAACGTGAAATAGATCACGTCCATTGGCTCTCCTTTGACCAACTTGCTCATTACGTCCTCAATGAATTCCAATTGATTTGTCAGGCATGACCACCCCTTGACAAAGCTATGCTAACTCAGCCCTATTTAACCATGCACTTCGAAATATTCCACAATCTCATCCTTAATAATGGACTGTAAATTCTTACCAATGACTGAAGTCAGGCTAACCGACCCACAGTTTCCTGTCTTCTGCCTCCTTCCCTTCTTAAAAGAGGTGTGACATTAGCTATTTTCATCCTCTGGGACCCTCCATAACTCTACTGATTCCTGAAATGTCACCCCCAATGCCTCTACAGTCTCCCCAGCTATTTCCTTCACAACTGTGGGTTGTAGTCCATTTGGTCTAGGTTATTTATCCACTTTCAGACCTTGCAACTACCCCGGCACCTTCTCGTTAATGATGGCCACTACACTCACCTCTGGCCCCCTCACCTTCTTGAAGTTGGGCGGGACTTGTCATTTGTGTATATTAATAATAATTAAGTTTAAGAAATAGAAACATTTTCTATTATGAAACTGTAAAGGAGGATTAGTTATTGTATGTAATGGTTATAGACAATATATATGAAACTAACACTTGTACAGCACTGGTGTATAATGATAAAGATATGAATGATAGTTAAATGTAGAGGCTTAGACAATACAGAAGGTGATCATTAAAGCCAGTTCTTTGAATGAGCTATCTAACTGGTTGGCACTATTTCCTAACACTTTACCTGTAGCCCTACAAACCTTCTCCCTTTAAGTAGCTAACCATTTTCCTTTTCATAGTTATTGTTGGATCTATTTTCACAGCCCTTATACAGTGCATTCCAGATCATAAAAAAAGAAATCTCATTTCTTGTTCTTTCCCAATTACCTTAAAGATGGTAAGGACAACATATTTAATCATCATATAGAATTCCATTTTCAGGCACAATGAATGTGTATTCTTATTAATCGTTGCTTTTTCCCTCCAAAATTATTCTGGAAATTAGCCCCACTGAGCATCTGTCCCACACCTCCTTCAGGGGCTCTCTGAACAGTGACTGAAAACCTGAAAACAAAATCAGAAATCACTGGGAAAACTCAGCAGGTCTGCAGTTCTGAAGGAGGGTTACTGGATGTAAAACATTAACACTGATTTCTCTCCATGGATGCTACCAGATTTGCTGAGATTTTGCAGCAATTTCTGATTTTTGTTTCTGATTTCCAGTATCTGCAATTTTTTGGTTATTTTTGTTTACTAAGAACCTGACCTAGGGTATGATTGTCAACTTGAGATCCCTGTCCTGACAGCAACCAGCTCAACAAAGACCCAAGCATTCAGTCTGGGACCTTGCTAGTCTGAATGGCTCATGTTTAATATTGCATTCGCACAGTGAACATTTCTGCTAATTATTTCCTCGATATATGATTCCATTTGAAGCTTTACTGTGCTACAAGAAACAATCCTGCATAACAAAAAGCTGTTGTTACACAATCAAAATTCAGGATGTTTGACCATTAGCACAATGCTGGTTGTGGAGTCATAGAGTTATAAAGCATGGAAACAGACCCTTCGGTCCAATTTGTTTGCACCGACCAGATATCCCAAACCGATTTAGTCCTATTTGCCAGCATTTGGCCCATATCTCTCTAAACCTTTATAAGGCGCTGGTCAGGCCACATTTGGAGTATTGCATGCAGTTTTGGGCCCCATATCCCAGGAAGGATGTACTGGCCCTGGAGCAGGTTCAGACGAGGTTCACGAGAATGGTCCCAGGAATTAAAAGCTTAACATATGAGGAATGTTTGAGGACTCTGGGACTATACTCATTGGAGTTTAGAATGATGAGGGGGGATCTAATTGAAACTTACAGAATACTGGGAGACCTGGATAAAGTGGATGTTGGGAAGATTGTTCCATTGGTAGGAGAAACTAGGACCCGAGGGCACAGCCTTAGAGTAAAGGGAAGACCTTTTAGAACAGAGATAAGGAGAAACTTCTTCAGCCAGAGAGTGGTGAATCTATGGAATTCACTGCCACAGAAGGCTGTGGAGGCCAGGTCATTGAGTACATTTAAGACTGAGATAGATAGGTTCTTGATTATCAAGGGGATCAAGGGTTACAGGGAGAAGGTGGGAGATTGGGGTTGAGGAATTTATCAGCCATGATTGAATGGCAAAGCAGACTCGATGGGCCAAATGGCCTAATTTCTGCTCCTATGTCTTATGGTCTTATGATCTTAAACCCTTCCTATTCATGTACCCATCCAGATGCCTTTTAAATATTGTAATTATACTAGCCTCCACCACCTCCTCTAGCAGCTCATTCCAACCATGCACCACCCTTTGTGTGAAAATGTTGTCTCTCAGGTCCCTTTTAAATCTTTCCCCTCTCACCTTCAACCTATGCCCTCTAGTTCTGGTCCCCCCCACCCTGGGCTAAAGACCTTGGCTATTCACCCTATCTATGTTCCTTATGATTTAATAAACCTCTAAAGCTCACCCCTCAGCTTCCAAAACTCCGGGGGTTAAAAAGTCCCAGTCTATTCAGACTCTACCTATAACTCAAACCCTCCAATCTTGCTGTGAAAATTGTGTCTTGTGTTTCCAACTTCAAAACTATTTAATTAGTTATGAAAAGTTTTTGGACGTCCTGAACACCATACGCTCTCAACATTTTTTTGGAGCTCATGATCAATCTGTTTAAGTTTGCAGCCCCTTTACTTCTTATTGTGCAGCTTTGGTAATTTAAAAGAGGTGGACTTGTGCAAAGTAAAATTATACTGTATTTCTAAAGGTTAATGATGAATAATGTTGTACAGTGAAAGACCTACAAACGTTGCCAAATACAATAGAGTCACAACAATCAATAACTATGAAAGTACTTAGGAGAAACATTAATTAGTTTCATAAATTAATGATTTAATGTGCAATAGGTATGATTGCTAGATTGACTCAGAAGACTTTAATGTTGCATCACAAGAAACAATTTTACCAAAATATGTGGTTACACAAAACAGTCACCAGAGGGCATCACATCATCATGGTACTGTCCTTACCAAATAATAAGCATAGAAAAATATATTTTGGCTCTTTTTTAAACAAATACAACACTGATATTGCAACAGTTTTATTTACCAAATAAGAATGTTTACAAATGTTTGTATTATAAGCATTTATTTCATATGAATGCAATATTTTCTTTGGTAAAGAGTACTTTTTTGTATAATGTCCAATGTTTAAATGTCCAAAGAAACTCTTGTCTCTGTCATTCAAGAATTTTGAAGCCAATGCATTTAACATTTGTATACAAGTTTTCAGTCATGTAATTGCAAGGTTTGAGAGGCCCGGAAGGATATTAGAACATCAACATTAGGTACTTGTACTGCAGTGAAATGTCCCAAAGAATATCGCAGGAGGGTCAGTGACTGAAATTTGACACTGGACAATCTTAAAGAAATCAGTATACATGACCAAAGCTTGGTCAAAACTACATATTTTTTGGAGCATCCAAAAGGAGGAAAGAGAGGTAGAGAAGAAGGAAGATTTAGGTAGAGAATTCCTTAGTTTAGGGTTCACAAAGCTGAAGGAACGAGGTGAAACTATTAAAATTCAAGGTGCACAAGAGGCAATGATTGGAGCTGCATGGATCTTGTGACGGTTGTAGGCCTGGAGGAGATTATAAAGGTGAGGGAGGGGGTGAGGCCAGGGCAGAATATGGAAAAAAGCCTGAGAAAAATCCAGGAGATGCTTCCCCAGGAGCTAAGGTAGGGCTTGTTGGGAGTTTTCAATTACCTACCAGAGTTTTCAATTATCTCAGGTTTATGGAAGCTAAAGTTTGGGAGGCCAGCCAGTAGGGTGTCAGAATAGTGATGTTTACAGGTAATAAAAGGAAGAAGGAAGGTTGAATTATCTCAAAGTACACCCACACCAGTTACATTGCTAAATAATCATGTTTTAACATCTATATTTAATAGCCTATACAATAAAACAATCTGAATGGTGACTCAGTGGTTAGCACTGCTGCCTCACAGCGCCAGGAACCTGGGTTCGATTCCACCCTCAGGCGACTGTCTGTGTGGAGTTTGCACATTCTCCCTGTGTCTGCATGGGTTTCCTCCCACAGTCCAAAGATGTGCAGGCTAGGTGAATTGGCCATGCTAAATTGCCCGGAGTGTTCAGGGATGTGGAGATTAGGTGGGTTATAGGGGGATGGGTCTGGGTGGGATGCTCTGACAGTCGGTGTGGACTTGTTGGGCCGAAGGGCCTGTTTCCACATTGTAGGGATTATCTGTCTATGAAATGGTAAATGGAACTACTTATATTGGCCACTTGGTGGAGGCAGTGTGCACATTTTTAAATACTTTAACTGGGGAGTCCTTGGGGCACAGTGTCAATATCTCTACCTTAGGCTGGGGTGGGGGCAAGTTTTAAGTTTCACCTGCTGTACATGTATGTCCTAATATTTCTGAATAGATTTATCAGCAGTATCTATAATTTCAACTAAAAATGTACATTTGTATTAAATATATAAGGAACAGATGTTAATAAGTTGAAAGTATGGAGATGGTTGATCCTAATATCTGTCATTCAATCAAAACAGAAAGAGTTTAACTTAATGCACTTTCCATACACCATAATATTCTTCAGACACAATTGAATAATTAGTGTGTAACACAGTTACCAGAGTATTTCAATTATTTACAAATATAGAATTCACAGTTTCTACTTGCAACAATATCACTAGTTAACAATTGGGTCCTAATTCCTGTTTCAATATTCACATTATTTAATAGGTAATGTCATTGTTCATAGTCTTCTTCCACTTTTAATTTTAAATCGTATCTTTATTTCTCTTATCATGTATCCTATCATCTACTTTTATAAATCAATTCAACTTCTAACTTTTCAGCCTTATGTAAGTTTACTGTCACGTCTTTCCTTAGCCTACAGTTTTATTTCAAAGAGTATTGCAAAATCCTGTAGCACAGTAGGAGGTTATTGGGCCCATCATTTGTGTTTTAGCCCTGTCTGATTACTCTCACAACCTATATGTAATTGTCATCCTTACCTGTTCTGGCCTACATGTGACTCCAGACCCACAACAGTGTGGTCGACTCTTTACTGCCCTCTGGGCAAATAGAGATGTGCAATAAATGCTGGCTTAGCCAGCGATGCCCTCACCCTGTGAATGAATAAAAAAAAAAATCCTCAAAATGAAACCTCTTTGAGTCCATACCTAGTTAACCTTTGGAAGTTATGATGGATTCACATTGGTTTTTTAGTTCTCTTTCCTGCGTGTTTTCTTTTGTTTGCATTGTTCTTCATTATGAAGGCAGGTAGGGTTACCACCAAGTTTAGTCCAGCCAGATGACTGGCACTAGGCAGAACAGATGGACAATCCTGAAATCTGGTCCTCTGATGAGAGTCTTATGTTTGCACCACCCATTTCCCTCACATTCAGCATGAGAGGAACATCAATCTTAGGAAAAGAAGGAGAAATGAGAGAAACAGCACACAAGAGTTGGTCATAATTGAGAGTTGGGCAGCATTGCGGCTCAATGGTTAGCACTGTTGCCTCACAGCACCAGGAATCTGGGTTCGATTCTACCCTCGGGCGAGTGTCTGTGTAGAGTTTGCACATTCTCCCCACATCTGCATGGGTTCATTCTGGTTTTCACCCACAGTCCAAAGATGTGCAAGAAGGACTGGCCATGCTAAATTGCCCATAGTGTCCAGGGATGCGCAGGCTAGGTGGGTTAACCGTTGGAAATGCAGGGTTAGGGTAGGGGGTGTGTCTGGGCGGGGTGCTCTTCAGAGGGTCAGTGTGGACTCGATGGGCTGAGTGGCCTGCTTCCACACTTTAGGGACTTTATGATAATGATAAGGTCAAAAATACCAATGCCATTGAGATTTTTATAGAACCAAAAGAGGCTGAGAAACAATATTAATAATGAATGGTGAAAAACCGCAAGGAACAGGAATACAACATGATAGAAACTGCTGGGATTTTAGTACAACAATAACGATTTTCTACACAGACACAGGAGAATTTTAATACTGAAAAGTTCCAGTTTATAAGAAGAGATAATTATTTTTAAAACTAGGAGCAGAAGATATGGCAAATTGAATCTGTTACACCATTCAGTATTAACATATTTGACATTTAAAAAAACAAGGGGTTAAAACTCAGTCTCACCTTCGCCAACCTTGATTATTTGTTCATAAAGAAAATGTCCTTTAGTTTTCTCTCAGATAGTAGAATAGGTAAAATGCACTATGGTTTGCATCTTGGGGAAAATTGCCAATGCAAATTGAAACAGGCATTTTGACTAAAGTAAAATCTTTAAAGCATAGTGTTAACTGATAGTAATGCTTGTGTTATGTCTATTCTCACTTCTGTAACCTCCTCCAGCCCTGCAACCTGTCAGGGTAACTGCACTCCGGTTTTAATTATTCCAGTACTAATGCTCCCTTGGCCCTAAGCACGAGAATTCCCAACTTAAATCTCTACAACTCTCTACTTCTCTCCTCCTCAAAGAGGTTATTTAAAATCTGCCCCTTTTGACCAAGCATTTGAGCACTTGTCCTAACATGGACCTTATGTGGCTTTGTGTCAAAGTTTGCTTGATGATCCTCCTTAAGCAGATTGGGATGTTTTACTATGCTAATGGTTCCACATAAGTACAAGTTGTTGTAGTTGTTACACAAACATATGAGCAAGGCAAAGATGCTTTGGCCCATCTTGTGCATCACAATATATTCAGTTTCATACACATCAGGACTTTAACCAACATTTAAATTCATTAAAAATGGAACAGTTCCCGTTCATTTATTGCATCATTTGATTCCTGCAGTGTTTTAGCATGGCTGTTGTCCGGGATATAGTGAAATAGTGATAATCCCTTTTGTTCTTTGCAAGGAATAATTTGAGATAAACAGGTGTAAAAAGGCTGACTGGAGTCTGATGGCACAACAGCAAGTGTTGGAATCACGTGTTTCTTGTATTCATTAGTGTTCATCTCGTTACACTCTAGGACAATGTAGTGTTTCTGGATACCTTCTTGCAGATCTGACACGTTTTGCCAGGAGTTGTGGACCTGCAGTGATTGCTTGGTGCTGCTGTTTGCTTCGTTTAAGCTGCTGGTCTCAGGTATTGGATATTGGCCATGTTTTATCTCCTGCATCAAGCAATAATTGGTGCTACCAATGTTGGCTTTGGTCAAGCTACCACAATGGACAACCTGGATCTGAGTCTTTGGACTTAGCTCCTCTTTAAGCTCCTTTACATCCTTTTGAAGCAGAAACATATAGGACATGTTAGAATTACATCCTTTTAAAGTAGAAAGTAGAACACATTTTGCAATGTATCTGCCAACATCTATTTATGCTAGAATGCTGCTTAATCCCTATTCAACTATTTCTTAGCAGTGTAATTAGCATAACGACAGCAAAGGTTCAAGAAGACAATCCAATATCAGCTAATCAGTGCAAATAAGGGCTGGGCAATAAATGTCATTGTGCCAGTGTCAACCTCATCCTCATCTCCAATAATAATAGATCACATAATGGTAATATCATCTCTTCAGCTTTGTCGGTTTGTGAAACAATTATGGATGATTTTAAATTAGGTTACAAGTCCTTACCTCAACAACCAGCTGCAAAAAATCTGCACTTACACAATACGACTTGTAGAACAAAATTACCTCCATTCAGTCCCACCCACAGGAACAGAGCAGGAAACCATTTGGCCCATCATATCTTATGACACTTTGCAGCAGCTCCATTGTGAAGGTTAAAACTGAAGGTGTAAACAGCAAGAGTATCAAGGAGATGATTTAATTTTGTGTGTGATGAGTTGCTAAGCTACACTGTCATGGTTTGCCTGGATTTCTGAATTTTATAACCATCACACTACTGATTCTTTAAAGGGTGTTGTTCTATATTTGACACTGTCCAGTGGAACCAACACTGCTGCTAATCTTCTCATGATAAAATAACTCATTACTCTCACACATAAGGAATGAATAATTAGACACAAATTACCTCCCTTAATGTCTTTGGCGTCCATTGAGCGAGAGTGCTATTGGCAGGATCTGGAATGTTCGGCCAAAAATGTTTCTTAATTCTGCAGGTTCAAGGGATAAGGGGAGAAATGAATGCTACTTTATTACAAAGTCTGTCTCACTGAGATTCTGTCCATTCTATTTCAAAGTTGAAACATATTGCTGCCACATACCTGTGTCGCTGATAGATACACACTGCTATAAAAATCAGTGCTGTCAACAGAGAGAATAAGAAGGTGACCATCAGGAAGGCTTCAACTTCCCCATCATCTAATGAAAGAAAAGGTAACAGTTATTAATATCCAAAGACAAAGATGGCAACTTTACACAGTGCAAAACTGAGTGAGGGGAAAACCTGCACAAAAGGTTAAAGTTACATGGAGTGAGCAGTACCTCGTAAAGGATAGTACACCTCAACTAAAAGTGATCTTCAATCTCGCTTTGACCTTATTTATGGCTGCAATGATGTTTCCATGTGAATGAACTTGCTTTGTGAGTGGCTGAAGTCAAGCCTCAGTTAGATGAGTTTTGATCATAGAATCCCGACATTGTAGAAGCAGGGCATTAACCTGTTGAGTCCACACTGACCCTCCAAAGAGCATCTCTCCAAAACCCACCCCCTCTACCCTATCCCTGTAACCCTGCATTTACCATGGCCAATCCACCTAGCCTATACATCCCAGGACACTATGGGCAATTTAGCATGGCCAGTCCTTCCTGCACATCTTTGGACTGTGGGAGGAAACTGGAGCACCAGGTGGAAACCCTGGTTCGGCCACATCTGGAGTATTGTGTCCAGTTCTGGTCACCTCATTACAGGAAAGATGTGGAAGCATTGGAAAAGGTGCAGAGGAGATTTACCAGGATGTTGCCTGGAATGGAGGGATGGCCTTACGAGGAAAGGTTGAGAAAGCTAGGGCTTTTCTCTTTAGAACGACGAAGGATGAGAGGTGACTTGATAGAGGTGTACAAAATGATCAGAGGCATAGATAGAGTGGACAGCCAGAGACTTTTTCCTAGGGTGGAGGTAGCTATTACGAGGGGGCATAGTTTTAAAGTGAGTGGAGGTAGTTTTAGGGGAGACGTCAGAGGTAGGTTCTTTACTCAGAGAGTGGTAGGGGCATGGAATGCATTGCCGGAGAGGGTAGTGGAGTCGGCCTCATTAGGGGGCATTTAAGCAGCTATTAGATAGGCATATGGATGATAGTATAAGGTAGTTTTGAAAAATTTACCAAACATCTTGGTAGTGATGGTCAAGTTGGAACCAGTGGTACTTCCTCCATCAGTGGAGACCATGATGTTGACCTCATATTCTGTGTTTGCTGTCAGACCAGCAAGCATATAATCTTGTTTGGATCCATTTAATGCAACAGCTGTGGAGAAAAGAAGCTAAATACAGCTGTTGGAGTCAAAAGGAATTCTGCAGATAAATCACTAAACAAATGGGTTAGGAAGCATATAATCTAATGGGCAGAATCTTGATTTTTTTTTGAGACCTTGTGGAGGTAGGTCTGCGCCTAGACAGGTCAAGATTTTTTGGAGGTTCATGTGTGGGTAAAATGCCAGGTCTGTGGGCAGGTGATTTATCCACCTGCAGACCTTTCAGATCTCCCAGTACCACCACCTTAGTAAAAACCGAAGGAACTGTGGATGCTGGAAATCAGGAATAAAAACAGAAGTTGCTGGAAAAGCTCAGCAGGTCTGGCAGCATCTGTGAAGAAAAAGAATCAGAGTTAA
>NC_063360.1:26881380-26904806 GCF_021869965.1 Rhincodon typus | reverse complement strand
GCTGCTTGGCCTGCTGTGTTCATCCAGCTCTACACCTTGTTATCTCCCTTCGTCCCAGAAATGAGTTGGGTGCACTTTCTCCAAACTGTTTCTAACACACCAACATTTCCAAGTAAAGGAATGGTTTATAAAGTTAAATTCTCCCAAGAATTTAACATCACTTACTTACCTTGTACAATTGCTTCTGTATTATTGGCAGGTACATTTTGCCAGTTGATATTACAGGCAATTTTCTCGGACACCACGCACCATTCGAGCACATAACCAGTTGTTGTCATGTTGGGAGGCTTCCATTGCATTAGTAAGCTGGTGTTGCCATTTGAAGAAGCAACAAGATCGGACAGTGGCGGAAACTCTGTCCATGTAATGTAAAGAAAGTTGTAATGATTATGTTACACAAAGAAAGTGCCACCTCTTCTTCTAAGAATGTCATTTTAATGGATTAAAAAGTTGATTCTTGCTACAGTGGCAATGCTTTGTATTAGGAGCATGCAATCAGTATATTTACTGTAATGGTAACAAAGAATTCAGTTATTTAGTTTGAAGTGTTTAGGGCATGTGCTTCTTAATTATAAGGAGTAGTACTTGGACAATGTGAGTTGGTGCACTATTGAACTTTGTTTTGCTATTGTTTAAATGTATAAAATACTCCAATGCAGTAGTGAGGGAGTCCCTGCACTGTCAGAGGTGCTGTTTTTCATAAGTCATGTCAAGCACAGGTCTTGTTTGCCCTTTCAGGTGGATATGAAAGATCGCATGACAATATTTCAAAAAAGAGTAGGTGTCCTATTAGATGTTTATCCCTTGGCCGACATCATTAGGCACACGTGTGTTCATTTTTATATTGTTCAACATGAATTGATCACCACATTTCAGACATTACGACAGTGACTGTGTGTCACAGTGCCTCATTGGCTGAAAAGTGCTTCAAGACATTCCAAGGTCATGCAGGGCACTATATCAATATAAGTTATTTCTTTCTCTGGTTCTAACATGGTCTTCTGTAGATGTTTTCTAATGCATGCAGCCCCAACATGAAACACATTCCACTACAGTTTGGTACTAGAATGCAGACAGGCCATCAAGTGAAATGAAAGGAGTGTGCAAGTAGGGGAATTTTTGGAGTACAACTTGAATGTCCAAAAATTCTCAGCAATCACAACTCCTGTGTTGATGAACACAGAAAATAAGGAAAATAGTGTCTCACATTCAAAAACCTAAGAAGAAATGCTGTGTGGTGTCACAATCATATGCAAAACAACCAGATCCTGCTCACATTTCTTGTTTATAAGGAAAGATAGATTGGCATTGCAGGCAGTCCAGGGCAGGTTCATTAGGCTGATCCCTGGTATGAAGGGATTTTTGTAGGAGGAGAGGATGAGTCGGTTGGGCCTGTACATATTGGAGTTTAGAAGAATGAGAGGAAACATTATTGAAACGTGGAAGATTCTTAGGGTAGATGCAGAGAGGTTGACTTCCCTTGTGGGAGAATCCAGGACTGCGGGCACGATCTTAAGCATAAGGAGTTTTCTGTTTAAGACAGAGATCTGGAGGAATTTCATTTGAATGTGTGGAATTATTTACCAAAGAACTCTCGAGGCTGGATCATTCAATATATTTAAGGCTGTGACAGACAGATTATTAATAATTAAGGGAGTCAAGTGTTTTGGGGATAAGGCAGAAAATAGTGTTGAGGATTGTAAGATCACTCACGATCTCACTGGCAGCGTCAACTTGATGTGTCAAATGGGCTACTTCTGCTCCTACATCTTATGGTCAAACATATTAACTGAGAGGCACTGGAGAGCTATATGAGGGTAGGTATAAACAGTGGCACCTGACCTTCTGCACCCAGTAACAGGAAAGCTCATCGAATCAAGCTCAGTCAGGTAGTTAAGAGCTGAATAGTGAGCATCTCAGTGAATCACAGACCTCGATGCTGAAGATCTCGTCACGATCCAAGCAGAGGCCAAGTGTGTCTGGGTCCTACCGATCTACCCTGGAGGCCTAGTCTTTAAGGGATTGAGTGGTGAGAAGGCGAGTCTTTTTCTTTCAATTGCATGGACTGGGGGTCATGGAAGAGGAGGATTGAGGGGGAGGGAGGCAAGGACAGGAAGGTGGTTTCCAGCATCTACCTATTTCTACCTCATCCCTATCTCCAATTAGCACTAGACTGGGGTATTTGGAGTCCTGTCCCCATCCTCTCTAGGCCTCCAACTCCTCAGGCAGGTTCTCCTGGCTTCTGGTCAGAATAAAAAAAGAACAGTCTCTTTATTCTCTATCAGAATAAACTTTGGTTGCGAGAGCAATAGTCACAATTTTAAAATTTTCTTTAATGGGATGCACGTGTTTGGCATTTGTTACCAATCCTTAATTGCCCTTTAGAAAGTTGTGATGAGCGGCCATTTTGTTCTGCTGTCTTTCATGTCGTGTAGGGTGGACCCAAACTGCTGCTTCCATACATCGATCCAATACAAACCAGCAGAGCAATGCCGTATTTAGGTGGAGCGTTTAATTTTAATGCTATTTGCAAATTCTTTTGCTGCAAAGACCTAACCATATCGAATGGAAAATGTTTTGCCATTATTCTGCTACAGCTACGTAACCTGGATTTACCTAATTCATTCGATGAGGGAATGATAACGTGAGCCTCTGGAGATTCTCCCACAGAGTTGTAAGCAGCCACTTCAATTTTGTAGTTTCCATCAGGCAGGTGGAAACTGCACTCTAAGTTTGACGTGTTGTACACTTGAATCCCAGGTTCATGCAGGTGGATCTTATAACCCAAAATCTTTCCATTTGCTGCACTCTTTTCCAGCGGCTGTGGGAAAATTTGTCAAGGGTTATTGGCGACTTGGTAATGCATCTCCGATCGGTGCAATAGTTTAATGAATACAGTTACAACACCCTGAATTCAGTGCTTTTTTCAAGTTGATGTGGGTTAAAAAATGACAGCAATACTGTTTGCTTGAAAACTTTACCTCTACTCAAGCCAAAGTTTAGTTGTTGGCTCACCTGCTTTTAGCTTGTTCTTCATATCACTTAATCATATAGCACACAAGGGGAGGCCTTTGCTTTACCAGGCCCCTGGTACACACAGCGATAGGCGCTTTTTAATAAAAAATTCACAGGGATGTGGGTATTACTGATACGGCCAGTATATTTTGCCCATTCCCAATTGCCCTTGAGAAGTGGGTGACCAGCTGCATTCTTGAATCACTGCAGCCCAAGTTGAGATGAAAGAGCTTCAAAGTTAATTATAGTAACTGAAGTTTGGCGCGTAATCTTAATTGGAGAAGACGCCGAGTCAAAATGCAGCCAAAACACGGGGAAAAATTATGTATTACATTCAGTCAATGCTATGTTTTGAAATTGAGCTTTTCACATCAACACTATGCATAATTTTCAACGTTGCCACCCAAGTGGAAACTTGATGAGGCAGATCACCATAAATTAACAGATAAAAAGCATATGGTAGACAATCCATTTGACCAGCTTACTGCCTTGGCACCTGAGCTAGAAATGGCCCTGAACTGAAAGTATTAGCACAGCAACAGAGCTAACAATTGAATTCATAACATGCTTGCTTGCAAAACTAACTTGGTTTGTTGTACTGTTGTTTTATGCCAGTTATTTTAATTGAAAACCTTTTCCTATCCAGACTTTTTTGGCTCGAGAGGTGAAATTTTCATTGCAAATAATTTTGCCAGATGAAAGGAAAATTTGCCTTTTAAATGTTTTAACATTAATGCACAGCATTAGTGCACAAATAGCACAGCAATGGTGGTCAGTGAGGAGGTATTTCTGATGTGAAATACTAACATCTCTGTCCTATTGGTTATTATTAAGGAATACCTTCCACATTAGACGGACTCTACGAGTTCCATTTTCATCCAGGACCTCAATGTTTCTCCAAATCTGTAATTTTTGAGCTGGAGCTATTAGCAAGAAAGAAGCCAGTACAAATTAGTTGAAGCACAGCAAATGAGAAGTACACCAATAGTGCACATACAGTTAGCCAAAACATGATTCGCTTTTTGCAGTTTGGTTTATTTGAAAATAATTTGAAGTTGTGTCAATGAACTACAATTCACCCTTAGTGAGCTTTTCTGTTTTAAATAAACGTAGTTACTTATGTTTAAAAATGAAGTGCATGAAAGAAAATAATGCAGCATAATTCCAAAGTTGCACAGAAAGAAAATGTAAATGCCTGGACTCCCTATATCAATCCTCCAAACCTCTTAGATTTTTAGCAGTTGTGATCACACAACTGTTGCAGAGCAGAAAGAGGCCATTCAGCCCATCATGTCTGCATCAGCTCTCTGAGAATTTTGACTTTATTCCAACTTCTGCCTTTTCTCCACAACCCTGCAAACTGCTTCGAATTAAATGATCATCCAATGCCCTCCTGAGTCCTTTGATTGAATCGGCCTTCACTACACATCCAGTCAATGCATTCCTTGCATTTGATTCTTCAGCAAAACACTTTAAAACCGTGCTCCCCGGTTCTTGATCCTCTTATACGCAGGAACACTTTCTTCCTCTCTAGTCTGTCTCCAGACACCTCATGATTTTGAAGACCTCTATCAAATGCCCTGTCATCCTACTCCTTTTCAAAGGAAAACAGTCTCAACTTCTCTAATCCATGCTTATAATTGAAGTTTCTCTTCCCTGGAACCGCTCTCATAAATTTCTTCAGTGCTCTCTCCAAGGCATTCACTGAATCATTCATAAAATGTGGCACCCAGAACTATACAGAATATTCCAGCTGACGTCTCATCTGTGTCTTATATAGGTTTAGTGTAACCTCTTGTACACTATATCCCTACTTATGAAACCTAGAATACTGTATGCTTTATTAGTCGTTCTCTCTATTTGCCCTGCCACCTTCAGTGACTTATGCACACATACATCCAGGTCTCTCTGTTTCTGCACACCACTTAGAAAAGTACCATTTACTTTACACAGTCTTTCCATGTTATTTGTACCAAAGTGCAACATTTCACACTTCTCCGCATTGAACTTTATCTGCCAACTACTTGCCCACTCCCCCACTTGTCAATGTCTTTTGAAGTTCTGTATTGTCTTCCTCACAGCGTACAATTCCTTCAAGTCTTGTAATCTGAGGTTAAAGAATATAATTCAAAGCATCTGTAGCAGGTGGAAGAATTTTTGTACTCACCGCATTCTGATGTAATGCCTGTATTTTCATTACTCCATTCACTCCATGGACTACTTTCAGTTTTCTGCTTACAACGAATCTTCAGCTGGTACTCAGTATAAGGTAGGAGATTGCACAGTTTGAAGAATGTACTATTTACTACTGTTAAAGGAATCTGTAGAAGAAAGAAAAGGTTTTAGAATCACTAGTAAGCCCCACTAAATTCACAATAGCCAGGTTTTGATTGTGCTGTTGCAACCTTGGCTTATTGACAATACGAAAATACTATGTGTGTTAGAGAGGCAGGAGGTCACAGCTGCTGTTATGACTGTTGTCAGAGAAAATCATAATCAGTTAATAACCTTGTATAGAGTACACATGAGTGGTTTTTGCATCCAAATCAGATATCACACGTTTCTGGGAAGTTAAAATTTGATTCTGAAAGGTAATAACCACTTGCTGCCATACTCTTAGAAGCATATGAGAGCAAGAACATTTCAACCTTACAAAAAAAGGGCATTAGTGTCCTACTGTATTGGTGGTAGAGTAAATGGATCGACTGGGACATACATCTCTGTGGAGAGGTTAGATACAAATTAAACACCTTTCTTTACTTGAATTCAGTTGTTAACAACTGCTGATTTTGATCAGCATAGGCCAAAGCCTGGTGAACAAGTGGACCAACTCTCTTGGCCACAGTACATGAATGGGCCAGAGATACCAGAGAAAGAGAACAAGAAATATTGATCTCTTTTTCTCATTACAATTTGGCTAAACATTTCGGTACTGAGGGATCTACAACAAATGCTTAAAGCATAAAATGACCTTGGAATGCACTGATTAAAATAACAACGCAAATTACGTCCTGGTTTATTCAAGAAAATAACTTTTCAGACCAAATTTTGTTTTGTGTTCATGATAAAAGCTTTCTTGCAAGCTTTGTTTTTGATTTGAATAGATGCATTTGAACAGAAGTATTAAGCGTGGCACAGTGGCTAGCACCGCTGCTCCATGGCACCAGGTACCTGGCTTTGGTTCCAGCCTTGGGAGTTTGCATGTTCTCCCAGCATCTGTGTGGGTTTCCCTTAACTACACTGGTTTCCTCCTACAGTCCAAAAATATGCAGATTAGCTGGATTGGCTAATACTTAATTAACTGTAATGTCCAGGAATGTGCAGGCTAGCTGGATTAGCTATGGTGGATACAGGGATAGGGTAGGGGCTGGGTTTGGGTGGGATGCTCTTTGAAAGGTCAGTGTGACTTGATGGGCCAAATGGCCTCTTTCCACATTGTAGGGATTCTATGATTCATTTTTACTGGTGTGAGAAACTGGAAGGGATTCAACATACAAGTGGAATGCCCCACAAGATCTTCCAGGACATATCTAACATGACAATAATATTCTTAGAAGCTTTGCACATCATATGAAATCTCATGACCTTATCATTACTGTCATTTATCATGGGATTATGTCATATTTTTATAAAATACTCTTTTAGAGTCATGATGATGGATTATAGATACCTGTTGTAACTGCAGAATTGAATATAAATTCCTTATAATACAGGTTTACAAGTAGAGATCCACTCCTCTTCCTGATAATAAACAAAGAAACATGGATGTTGGAAATATGAAACAAAAGCAGAAATAGCTGGAGATATTCAGCAGGTCTGGCAGCACCTGTGGAGAGAAAGCAGAGTTAACATTTTGGGTCCAGTGATCCTTCTTCAGACCTGAAACACTGACTCTGCTTTCTCTCCACAGATGTTGCCAAGACCTGATGAATTTCTCGAGCAATTTTTGTTTTTGTTTCCTCATCCTAACATTTGTACCTGCAACACAATGAGGATGAAACAGCTAACAATCTGCCATTAAGTAACTCCATTTTAATTACTATGATTTATCAAGTTCAAAGCTATTTTCTCAGTGCATCAGAGCTATTTTGGCTGCTCCTTCAACTGAATTTTCCATGGTTTGAATAGTGGTGAGAGTCTTGGCTGGAATTGCTGTTTCCACAAAGACCTTGAAGGGTTAGCAGACTCCGAGAACACTTTATGCCAGTGTTAGATCATAACTCAGTTGATAGATCCACAGACGACTCAACAACTGCCAGATATATGTCAGCTGGAAGAATGTGGTCTTCTTGTGAAGTCGTGTCTACTCTCCAGATATACAACAGAATGCCTCTGTGCAATGAGCAGCCCTAGCAGCCCAAATTGAAATCAGTGATAATTAGTGTCTTGATTCTTATTGATTCTGTTGAATTCTCTGCCTGAAAGTAGATCTGACAGTGCCAGTAAGTAGCACTACAGGCAAAGAAAGTAGTCAGGTCCCAAATTCACTCTGGCTGGAATGGGGATTAAACCTTGTGATGTGGCATCAATTTAATCTATACTGGCCATGTGGCCAAATAAACCAACAAAGCTTGAGGGACGACCATTCCTTGGTGCATTTTCCATAGTGGACCTGATCGATCAGAGTCCACTCCACAACTAATCAACATCCTTTCTCTTATGCTGCATAATTGCTGTTCCCTTTACAATTTTGTATTCTTGTGTCTGTCCTGAACAGTGTGAGACCAAAATCTTCACCAGCATGCATCTTTTCTCAGCAACATTCACGTTCTGTACTACCAGCGACTAAAAGCTAATTATAAACCTAATTATTCTTATTAGAAGCAATAGTTGATACACCAATTGGCTTTTTCTCTTTCCATATTTCCTTGTGCTGTTTTTACAGTAAAGTTTTGTCACGATAAAATGGATATCATTTGACATTATAGGTCAGGCAATGTCAAAGAACATTTTTTCACCTTATGGAAACCTGTTATTCAGGTGTTTTGAGATGATTCTCATGTTCCACATCCTCTGCCATAGCCAGAAAAAGGTGGCTTATTCTTGTTTATAAATATTGTGAAACAAATAAAATCTGGTTTAGTTTGAATGCTCTTATTGAAGGCAGGTATAAAAGTTTATATCCAAAAGCAAGTTTTAACAGAAACAAATATTAGGAAACAAACTGAAATCAATTGGAATTAGTAAACATATATCTTACTTAATAGAGATCTCAGACTTTTTTTTAGGTATGAAAGGGTATTGTTACAAATGATTAGTACTGATCTACATTGTAACATCCAATTCCTTTGCTAATTGTGCATTTCAGGATAGTTTCAATCAGAATAATTAAAACATTGCCATTTTAATATGGATAATCACCTGGGTCCAGCTGTCTTCATCCAGTGCTTTGTATTGGATTTCAAAAGCAGCTTTACTGTGAGTAACCATTTCAAATGGCATCTTCCATTGTCCAAGTAAACAACCATTTTGCTGTGTGTCTGGCTTCACTGCAATTATTCGAGGAGCTTTGAACTTTACTGTGAAATAAACAGAACTTTTGCTATTTTGCATCCTTACACATCAACTCATGTTGAAAATAATTTTTATAATATTATGGAGAAGGTTGATCAAGTTATCAAAGCTACTGCTCCACCACTTGTCTTTGAAATGTTGGAGGTGAAATTTATCTTGGGTGGCAGCATAAACTGACACCCTGGTTGACAAAGGGCAAAATTTCATTCATCCTGACATTAATGAAGAGAGAAGATTGGGCAGAGTGTGAAATGAGTTGCTGATTTTCTATAGCCTTTTCTGTCTGGCCACCCAAGACCACTTACACCCCTGTTGTAATCAATAGAAGGGCAGCATCATTGTGGGTAACGTAAAATATTTTCATTTTCACAATTTGTATTAGGGTTAAATGCTTATGTCAGGCATTCAGGGTAAACATGGCAAGGAGCCTTAGGTTAAAAGTTTCTATTTAACACCTACATCACCCTCAAACTCTAGAATGATAACATTTATGAGCAGGCAATATATTCAGTTTATACTGAATTATATAAGTAGTTAATATTAACTTCATGTATTAATTGTTTAAAGGAACTATACTGATTGTTATCGAGTATCACTTCTGGTAATGTTACTCTCCATGTTTTATCTCCATTGTCAATTTTAACTTCACTGTCATGGCGTGCAAATAATATATTACCCAATGGAAGGAACAATTTTCGGAATGTTTGGTCCTGCAATGGGACCTTGCTATTTCAGAGATCACATTGGAAAATTCCAGCTTTACTTTGGGCCAATACACTTAATGGCCAATCACTCAGGCTCATGTCCACAGTTTTCCAATGTGTGACTACTTTTGCCTTTTCACCATTTTATAGTAACAGCTCCCCACAGGGAAATTGCACTTCAGATAAACAGCCCTAAGGTATAAAGCCAACATCTGATGCTAGATGAATGTTCCACTCTACGTAGATGCAGCAAAACTGAAAATATGTTCACGATCAAAGTGTTTATAGTCTTGCTGCACTTCACAATCCAGCAAAACCTTATTTCAGCATACATTATTGTTAACTTCAAAACAGCATTGCGAGCTATCCAATCTGATGGCCTTTTCATCAATGTCAGCCACTTTCACTAGACCTGAAACATTCTCTCTCCAAAGACACAGCCAGAACTGCTGAGTTTCTCCAGCAATTTCTCTTTTTGTATCGCATTTCCAGCTTCTGCAGTTCTTTGGTTTTTTTTATGTGTGTTGTTCTGAATTAGTGCCTGTCACAATGATCACTTGAGTATCAGATATCATATGGTACTTGGAGCAAAATTTGGAGTGATTTGAGGAGGATGATGAACCTCTGCAGAGCACAGAAACTGCCCAACCTTTGGAACAACACTCATCAGATTGAAAGTACCTTCTGTGAAATCCTATGTGAAATTTAAAGAGAAATTTTGCCCAGTGTTTCAAGGGATTGGGAAGCTGCACTAAAGTCAAGTCAGATTAATCATTGATGAGAACGTAAGCCTGAAGTTCAGCTTGTATGCAGAACACCTTTTTAGTCTGAGAAGGCAAGTTGAGTCGAAGATCAAGGAATTGATCAACCAGTTGAAGGTCCAGCAATAAAGGTGAGCTCTGTTGAGCTTGTGCCGAAACCAAACGGGGACATCAGACACTGCTGCTGATAAAGGTAAAGTCACCATAGTCCTCGGGGGTTCTCTCCCATTAGAAAGAAGCAACTGATGGTTCGTTTATCCTGAGGGTCAGCACACCTCAACTAAAGACCTCCATAGCAATCACAGCCAGTGTGGGAATTGAACTCAAGCTGTTGGCATTACTCTACATTACAATCCAGTTGTCATTACAATCCAATTGATCCATTGTCATGTATCAATTGATACTATTTCTATTCTTTGCCATAAATGCTTTAACATATTAATCAATAAGAACTGATCATAACTGCTTCAAACAGTGGCCCAGATCAGGTATTAAGAAGAAAAGTCATACCAGACTCAAAATGTTAACCCTCTTTCTCTCTCCACAGATGCTGCCAGATCTACTGTGTTTCTCCAGCACTTTCTGTTCTTATTTCAGATTTCTAGTCCATAGCATTTTGCTTTTATCAGACCGGATATTGTTCAATTTATTTTATTACAGTAGAAACGACTTAAGATCAACTCCTGTGCAAGTGTCTGACAATAGTAGGTTGTAAAGCCAATAACAGACATCATGCTAAGCTGATGTTAGTATCGCTCATTGAACTAAGCACAAACTGGAAGTGAGCTGTATTTTTCCACCAAGAGAACAGCCTGTTTGCTTTGCTTTCATTCTAGTCAGCAGATTAGTGAAAGAAACTTCCATTTTGTTTGATGGGCTTTCACTTGAGGCCAGCATAATCCCAGATTTACCCATAGCAAACATTAAGGAAGGTCATCTTGCTAAAGAGACAAGAGGCTAACTCCCATGCCTATTTCTTATTTCCTTAGTAAAACATATAATGTAGCACATTAAAGAATTATTTCCAATAAAAGCAGTACTGTAATGTAATGGAGCTACTGATTTCTGGTAGAATAAAAGTTTTGAAACTTAGTCCTCATTATTCTGAAAACCTTTTATAGCTCAAGGTTCAATTACATCTGACCTTAATTTATTTTCAGAAAATGAACAGAAGGTAACTGAACAGTAATGCATTCACAATTCCATACAGCAAATTAGCAGTTATATTTGATGTAATGCATTTTATTGAATCTGACATAAGCCAAAGTATCTGTTCTTGTAAAGAGTTAATAAAAATAATTAACAATTATCATTTTAACACCAGTTAATGTCTGATGAACCATCTTTGTTCTTACCTATTAGCATGCCATCAAGGCACATGTGGCTGGATGTCTCTGAGCCAAGCTCATTTGTAGCAGTCACCCAGATGTCATGGTAAGAAGCCAAATTCGAAACAAGTACCATACATGAATTTTTAGTTTTGTTTGTAGTACAATTCCTTGGGTCTAAATATCTTACACTGCAGTTCCCAATCATTCTGAAATTGAAAAGAAATCAAACACTTTAGGATAAAATCCAGATTTATGTCATAAGTGTACACACAAAATTGGACAAGCTACACTAAAAGCGACAGCCACTAAAACAGATTGCAGGGTAAGGATTCTGTGGAAAGCAGTTCACTGCCTAACACCCAAGTCATGTGTCTAACTGGCTGTGGCACCATCAATACTCCAGAGACTGTACACTATTCAAGAAAAAAACAGTTGCTTGTTTGCCACCCAACTGAAGGGCTTTGACATCCATAATTGGTGGTTGCCCTGTAATGCAATATACAGGATATACTGCAGAAAGTCACTAAGGATTCTTTGGCATTACCTCCAAAACCCACAACATCCCACCACTTGGAAGGACAAGGCCATCAGATACATGAGGACACTATCACCTCTAAGTTCCACTCCAAGACACATTGAATTGTAAGACAATTGAATTACAAGACATAACTTCCATAGAATAAAGTCCTAATTCTTTTTCAGAGTTTCACAGTCTTTCAATCTGATGGAAAATGTGGCCAAAACATTCCACCAAAGATATATGACAGTCAGGTGGGAGATCCTTTGAAAACTTATTCCTTAGGTGATGTGTACTGTCTCTAATCGGTGCAAAAAATTAGTAATCAAGATTATTTTTTGTTGTTCGGCTCCACTTGGAGTCAATCAATATTAATTTGTGACTAATTGTTTAACACATTTATTGCACTCTTTAACAAAATACAAGTAAAAGATTAGGTGACCCTCCCGATATTGTTCAACTTAAATCTTTTTTCTTCAGTTGCAATCTTTCTTATCTTTACCTTATTGAAATCACTAAAGTCTATGTTCCTGATATTCCTTATCTTTTTTGTCCCCCTAAGCTCCAAAAACTGTGTCGTCTGTAACTTCTCTCATCTACATGTTCACTGTGTTGAAATCAAGATCCTGTCACCTCATCAAACCCATTCCTTCCCAGGACATCAAAACTGTGGAAGTCCTCAGCCCCTTCAGTGTTTCTTTACTCTTTCAATTTTTAATAATTTAAAACAAGGAGTTTTTGCAATTTGAGCAAATGAAAAAAGTTCATAGGTGGACAAAATTGAGTGACAAGGAACTAACGGGTAATTGAAACAATAAAAATGTTTGCTACAAAAGATGAAAGAAGTTATTGTCAAAGCAACTTTAAAACTAAAGATGTGGGAATGTTGTATAAGGCAATTAGACTTGACATCACAAGATAAGCTCTGCCTATTATGATATGTAGGTCTATTTCCGGGAAGAGCCAAGGCTGGGCTTCCTAAACTGTGAATGATGATGCCCAATGGGGTCATCAGCTGCCATTTTGGAGTCACAAGCTCTGAAGTAGCGATGGTTACTGTGGAGTTCTGAGCGCCAGCAGCTGCATGGCCCCTTTAAATCATTGGAGATTGGTTTAAGATGGGGCATGGCCTAATAGGCCAATCTTGCAGGTGTGGATTCTGTCTTATAAAACCTAGCGAAATGGTTAGTTGCTTTATAATTTAATTAAACAGCTTACCCCTCCACTTCTTTGACACTCCTGTACAAAGGCCGACACATCCTGCCACCCTGCTTTCATAGGCCTGGCAACTCAGCAATGTGCAAGTACCAACTTAGGGTCATGATGGCCAGGTGTTTGAAAGCTTAAGCTAGGGTTTTTCTCCATGTGTTCACTACAGTATGTATAGTGCCTCATGATCGTTCTTAATGTTAATAGCACGTTGCTAAAGGGGTATTGAGTGCTTACTTTGAAGTTGACCCTAGCTGTCTCACAAGAGACACTCATTCATCTCAGGTGTAACCTAACTAGCTGTTATGTAACGTGTAATAAACCTATTAACTGTCCGTAAAGATTGAGCCTCTCTTCTGCCTAAGACTTTGTGTGGGCATCCTTCCCCACCTGGTATCAGTAGCTCAACTAATATCAATAGGAAGGACTGGTGACAGCTAACCAACCCAAGATATTCCAGATGGTAGATGAACAAAGGGGGCAGCTCGGTGGCACAGTGGTTAGCACTGCTGCCTTGCAGCGCCAGGAACCCGGGTTCGATTCCACCCTTGGGTGACTGTCTGTGTGGAGTTTGTATGTTCTCACCGTGTCTGTGTGGGTTTCCTCCAGGTGCCCTGGTTTACTCCCACAGTCCAAAGATGTGCAGGCTTGGTGGATTGGCCATGCTAAATTGTCTGTAGTGTTCAGGGATGTGTAGCTTAGGTGGGTTATAGGGAGATGGGTCTGGGTGGGATGCTCTGAGGGTCGTTGTGGACTTGTTGGGCCGAAGGGCCTGTTTCCACACTGTAGGGATTCTATGATCTAAGATCTAAGATTCATAAGACTGTAGCAGCGATAGGGTGCACTTATAAGACACAGTGCTGTCCAAAAAGAGTAGCTAGTCATTTGTTACATTGATGAGATACTAAGAAACTGTAAGTGTTTAATTGAATTATAATGAGTCTGCAGTCCTGCGCTGAGGTAACATTGACTGAAGATCTGGGGAAGAATTTAAGAAGAGGACGGGAGACTACTCCCCCACCCAGGAAGCAAACTCAGCAGCTAGCTGTCAGGTTGATAAGAAGCCTGCCCCACAGCCCTAACCACCCTGTGGGCAGGCTAACTTTGTGCAGAGTGGAGCTCAGCCCCTCAGCACAGTTAAGTCCCAAGTCGTTGAGTTGCTTGCCAAGCTGAGAAATCAATGGGTACTGACACCAATTGGCAAGGCAGTGGCAGGCTGGAGGCTGCATAAGATCCCCTGACTCAGGCAAGTCAGGGGTATTGGGTGGGCAGGTTTCAGAGACTTTAGCAGGTGGGTGGGGGTGGAAATGAAAGGTGGGAGGCTATATTAAAGACCACATGCCATCTTCTGTGGAAGTGTTGCTGATGTGCAAAATGTACCCTGTGAAGATAGTGCCCCCTCTTTCTTGCAATCCTTTCAAAAAAACCTTCCTTTAAAAAAAAATCAGCTTCTCACCCCACTTGTATTATGGTGCAGGCAGGGTAATCTATGAGAGCAAATTAGCTTTGCAAGAATTCAACTGATCCTTAATTATTAAACTATAGTCGGTAGGATTCCGATTTGAGCACCAATCAATTCTCGTATTCTTGGGTTTAGCTTGACATCAGAACCTACCTATTACATGTGAGTCCCTGCCAAAAACACAACTGGCCAGGGCACATAACATCCAGGCCCTGACCACACATGTAGGCAAAGTGCTAAAAATTTCCTGATCTCTCTTCATTTACAAGACATGATATTTTCAGTGATATACATTTATTGCAAAAATTAAAGTCAGATTAGATCCACTTCTTTGGAATAATCTGTTTTCATGATGAACTGGTAATTTTGTGCACTTATTACAACAGAAGAGGTAAGTATTGACAATTAGAAATGAAACAGTCATTGAAGGGAACACCTGCAGAAGTCTTCGACAATGGTTAAAAGCAGTATTAAGGTTACAACACTGGTATTACTTTAGTTAAGATTACTTGTGATGTTTGTATTTATACCTATAATTATGTGTTCTTTTGATTGCTGTGCGACCTGGAGAATTTGTCAAGTATCAAGTGGAGTTATGATTAAAACTAGTAGCAAGAGAATTAGAAAACTAACTGCTGCTGGGATTATTTTCTCCTTCACATCTGCTGAAGAAGCAATGCCATCTTTGGAATCTAAAATAATAAGCAACGCATGAAGCTTTTTACCTCTTATAAATGTATATTACAAGAAAATGATCAATAGAAATATAGAAAGTTGGCATCAGCTGTATCAAAACACATGCTTTGCTTTCTCAGACAGATAGCTCCCCTCTTTCTGCTGAAGCTGAGGGTCCTAATTTTGCCAACCTGAATGAGCTATCTGTGAACATGGATTTGCTACACAAATTGCTCGTAATTACCTCGGAGGGAATGTGATGGAGGCTCATCAGACTAATTGGTGAGATAGTGGGATGGTTTTATCAGGAGAGATTGAGAAATTTGTAACTGTTTTCTCTCTACAGTTTTGAAGAATGAGAGATGATATCAGTGAAAATTCTTTCAGGGTGTAAGTGTGAATGGGGTGTTCCCACGGCATGATTGTAGATTCCAGGGACACAGTATCAGAATAAGGGGTCAACTATTTAGGATTGAGATGAGGAGGAATTTCTTCAGTCACAGGATGGTGAACTTTTGGAATTCTCTACCGCAGAAGACGGTGGAAAGTCATTCATTAGGCATGTTCAAGACAGAAATCAATAGATTTCTGGATACTAATGACATCAAGGGATATGGGGATAATTGGGGAAAGATGGTGTAGAGGCATGACCTGTCTGAATAGTACAGCAGGCTTAATAGGCTGAATGGCCAATGCTTGCTCCTATTTTCTATGTTAAGTATTAATCAGCAATTCTACTGGAAGTGTTCATTAGGACATATGGCATGGTCTATATACACAAAACACCAATTATGTTCTAAGGTTGTCGTTATCATAGACTCCACAGTGTGGAAGCAGGCCATTTGGCCCATTGAGTCCACATGGACCCTCCGAAGAGCATCCCACCCAGACCCACCTGCTACCCTATCTCTGTAGCCCAGTATTTCTCATGGCCAATCCACCTAACCTGCACATCTTTGGACTGTGGGAGGAAACCGGAGCACCCAGAGGAAATCCACGCAGACGGGGGAGAACCTGCAAACTCCGCACAGGCAGTCACCCGAGGGTGGAATCGAACCATGTCACTGGCGCTGTGAGGCATCAGTGCTAACCACTGAGCTACTGTGCCACCCCTCAAGGATAAAGTATGTTTGGTCATTTTTCTTTTATTCATTTGTTAGGTGTGGACATCACTGGCTGAGTTAACATTCATTGCCCATCCCTTATTGAGTGGCTTTCTAAGAGTCAACCACATTGCTGTGGGTCTGGAGTCACACGTAGGCAAGACCAGGTAAGGATGGCACATATACTTCCCTAAAGGGCATTAATGAACCAGATAAGTACTGAACTTTTATGGACACCATATTAATTCCAGGCTTTTAGTGAATTCAAATTTTACTATATACCATAGTGGGATCTGACTGCATGTTCGAAGAACATTAGTTTGGAATTCTGCATTACTAATTGCCATTACACCAGTGCCTCTCTGTAATCTGCATTTATGCTATAGTTGACTTGAGTGTTGGAAGATGATATTACAGTGCCCAAAATGGAAACTAATGTGGTTCATCCATAATTAAAAAAGAACCTAAACATCTAAAGATATGATTGAAAAGGGGAGTCTTAGAAAATTAATTTCATCTTCTCATTAATTAAAATTGGATCAGAAATGGCCATATTATTACCAGACCATAGGGCTGCTCTCTCATTAGAGAGAGATGACTGGTGGCGGTTTAATCTGAGGGTCACCACACCTCAAGCAAAGGGGAGTGATAGAGGAGGAGAGTAACCTCAGCCAGTGCAGGAACTGAACGAATGCTGTTGGCATCACTCTGCATCACAAACCAGCTGGCCAACTGGGAATGGGTAGCTCACGTGGCTGGACAGCTGGTTTGCAATGCTGAGTGAGTGCAACAGAGTAGGTCCAATTCCCACACCAGCTGAGGTTACCATGAAGGAGTGTCCTTCCCAACCTCTCCCCTCACCTGAGGCAATAGTGACCCTCAGGTTAAACCACCACGAGTCATCCCTTTTCTCTCTCTCTCTAGGACCGCAGACCCATGTATTAGAAACATGAATGGGGAATGGTTGATTCTACTTTGGGTTTGAGAGTTTTTGCTACCACCACCCAATTTTGAAAGAACGATGGGAAACTCCGAATCTGATTACTCACTCGGATATATGTAGTGTGAAGTTCGTTTCTAGATATGTTTCGGGTCCTGGATGCCAATTACAAATCATGCTTTGTGTCAAAAATGAAGTCCAGTGAGAGATGCAGGATGAAAGATGTGGCCGCTTTGGAGGAACTGGAAGGAAAAGATGGAGATATCCACTGTTAGCATCGCACTAATTCTTATACCATGCTGCAAAAAGATCTCCACTGTTCCAGCAACATAGAATTGTTGCATGCTATTCGGCCTGTCATGTGTGTGCTGGTCTCTGCAGAAAAACTCCAGTCAGGCCCACTCCTCTGCCCTTACCCGTGATCCTGCAAATTTTCTCTCTTCAGGAGTTTATCCAATTCCTATTTGAAAGCCACAGTTGAATCTGCCTCCACCACACACATAGGTAGTGCATTCTGGATTCTAACCACTCACCAGGCAAAAAGGTTTTTCCACATTGGTTTTTTTTTGCCATACATCTTCAATGATCGTTTGAAGGACTGAGAACCTAGAAGACGATGCCCAGTGCTCCCTATCTACTCATGATTTTGGACACCTCTATTTTCTCTTCTCTTCTATTTCATTTTTTCAATCTATCCACATAATTGAAGCCTCTCACCCCTGGAATCATTCTTCCAAATGTTTTTGCATCCTCTCTGAAACCATTGCATCCTTCCTAAAAAGTGATGCCCAGACTGGTTACTATGCTCCTGTTAGGGTTGAAGCAACGTTTATAAAGGCTCATCATAATGTCCTGCCCTTGTACACTATGTCCATTCTGATATAGCCCAAAATCCTTTATGCTTTTTTAATCACTTTCTCAACCAGTCTTCACACCTTCATAAGTTTATAGTTTGTATCCATCTATAATTAACTTGTGAACTATTAACTTGTTTAGTTCATTGTACTGGTCTCTTTCTGTGAGCTTTTATATTGTCCAAGTGGTGATGTGACTTTTCTTTTCCCCTGAAGAATAGTGTGGACATTGGGCTGGGACTTTTCCTTCATTGGCTGTGTTTTGCTGGCCCAAGACTTCGACCACACCTCCCCTAATGCTGCATTCCTGGTCCACTTTCCCGGATTTGGATAACCACAAATGCACAGAAGGCTCCTGGCATAATTCCCAGGGCCGGAAGAGCTCTTAGTGCTCAAACGATAAAGAAAATCCCAGGCCTGTTACAGAAGAGTCAACCGGGCATTTAACCAATTGGAACTGCCATGCAAACTGATGAAGCCATAGTCAAAGTCACTTGGGGGGTCTGGGTTGGAGAGAAAGAGACTGCAGGGCCACCCACATTTTTAAACAAAAACAGTGTTTTCCTCTAAATGTGAAAATGTTGGAGAGCGGACACGACCATTTCCGCGTTCTCTCTCACTTACCGACCATAGCAGCTACTTTCAAACTGGCCCTCAAGCTTTTGGGAGCTTTCATGACGGTCCTGAACATTTATTGGCTGTTATAGTGAAAAGCACGGTTACTCAAAATCTGGGGCTTCTGACCCCATTTGAGATGAATGACAGGACCTGGAACCCACTGAAAACATGCAGATGTGTGAGAATGGGAGGGGTGGGAACACAGAGGGCGAAACCCTCTGAAGATCCAGGCAGAAAGCCCTGGCCAGAGTACCTGTGGAAGGAACGGGAGAACAGTTGGCAGGGACAAATCCATCTCCTTTCTCCCAAAGACACTTACATTGAGGAGCAGTTTCAGAGAGGGTGTCAGTCACTAGGAATTTGTAGATCTATTGGAGGTGATTTTAGCCCCACGTTTGCAGTGCAGAAACAGCTGTTCCCTTGGGCTTAGGAGACCATAGACGATAGGAGCAGGAGGGGGCATTCGACCTCTCAAGTCTGTTCCATCATTCAATATAATCATGGTTGATCATCTAGCTCAATACCCTAATCCCCACTCTCCCCATATCCCTTGATCCCTTTAGCTTATATCTACCTCCTTCTTGAAAACACAATGTTTTGAGCTCAGCTACTTTCTGTGGCAGTGAATTCCACAGGCTCACCCACTCTTCTGGGTGAAGAATTTTCTCCTCATCTCAGTCCTAAAAGGTTTACCCCTTATATTTAAACTATGACTCCTTGTTCTGGAGTTCCTGACCATCAGGAACATCCTTCTCACACCTAATTATTTTAGTCCTTTTTAGAATATTATACATTTTTATGAGATTCCTCCTCAGTCTTCTAAACACCAATAAATGCAATCCTATCTGTGTCAATCTCTCTTCATACACCAGTCCCACCATCCCAGGAATCAATTTGGTACACCTTTGCTGTACTCACTCTGTAGCAAGAACATCCTTCCTCAGACAAGGAAACCAACACTGCACACAACATTCCAGATGTGGCCTCACCAATGCATCGTTTAATTGCCGCAAGACATCCTCGTTCTTGACGCTATGAAGGCCAACATAAAGTTTGCCTTTTTTTACTGCCTGCTGTACCTGCATTGCTACTTTCAGTGAGTGGTGCATGAGGACTCCCATGTCTCAGTGAACATCCCCCTCTCTCAATTTACAGCCATTCAAATAATAATCTGCCTTCCTAGTTTTGCTACTGAAGTGGATAATCTCACATTTATCCACCTGCCATGCATTTGCCCACTCACTCAAACAATAGTGCCACCTTCCCCAGGTGCCTGCCTCTGTGCTGGGATGCAGAGCGAGCAGGGGAAACAAAAACAAGCCTTGAAAGACTGAGAACATTACATCAGAAGTTCAGTCAACCCCTTGAGTCAGTGACATCAATTAATCAGATCACCTGGAGCTCAACTCCATTTCTGGACAATTGCTCTGTATTTTTTCAAAACCTCTCCTAACAAGAATCTGTTGATCTCAGTCTTGACTTGGCTGATTTTCCACAGTGATTGGGTTGGATAGGACCCTGGCAACTTCAAGAGGAAGTTGCCCCTCCACAATACTCCCAGATGCTTGTTAACCCCTAACTTATGACCATTGAAGTGTTACTGAGGGGAGGGTGAAGTCTCCGCATCACGGCTTTCTGTTAACTTTATCAGAAATAGACTGTCAGTGGTCCTGAGATTTTTTTGTGGCCATTCATGCTGATGGCATCAGGGCTTCCACTTACTGTCAAGGTATTGGAAGTCCCAAGATATTTAATCTACCTATTGAGTGGTACTGATGTGGCTCCTGTGGATAATAAGATTGAAGCTCTAATGTGAGAGAGGGCGGTATTGTAGAAATCATGACAGTTCAGTATTTAAAGGCTTCTTAAATTGGCAGCAGCATCTGATTAAGAATTGGTTTTTCCTCTACATTTAGTCAGAATTTACAACAGTGCAGTTTCCTTATGATTTCTTATGAGGTGTTTTTTTTTAAAGAAAGTTTTCACAAAGATGACGTTGTATCTCCCAGCATAAAGACAGACATGTATTTATGTAAAGTGTCAATGTTTGCAGGACCTGCAGGATTATGTTAAAGTGCAGCACACGTTCAGTAAAATTGGACAATGCAAGATCCCACAAACATAATTTACTGGAATGACTGATTAATCAAAGTCTCCAGGTTGATGGATAAATGGTTACCTTGACATCAGGAAATCTCAGCATTCTCACATATGAAAGTTATTGGTAATACTCCAGTGTGGTACACTTCATATTCCAGTAGGTGGCAATAATTCCCTAAATTTCACTCAATGTTTTTGATTTAATATTGTTCTACAAAGTTGCTGTTTTCATTCTCAAGATAACATTACTGCCTCAATGGATTGTTCAATGAGATTTATCATTTTGTTAATAATGGGCTATGTACACAAACCACATTCACACTATAGTGATTGTAATGAGGTCAGCCAGGTGGACCTCATAGGATAGGAGTTCCCTGATTGGACCAAATTAGAGCCCCAATCAGTGAGCCCTGGCTGACACATTAAAAACAGGAGTGTCAGACATCCTGTTAACTCAGAGCTGGATCAGTGTCAAGGACTCTCCGTGTGTAAATAAAGGGTGTCTTGGTGACAACATCTGGGGAGTGTTTCACACACATCACATTTTGTTGTTTAAACAGCTGCAAAGTATTGACGCAAATCATTTTTCCTTTCATTATAGGCAGTAATTAGCCACAGTTATATGTATAAACCAGTCCATTCAAACCTTGTACAGCTTTGAAATATTTTCTTTGAAAAGAAAAACAATCTAAATGTTTTATTTTCCTCCAATTACTTCATTGTTTTTGCTTCAATGATAATAGGGACAATATTAGGAAAAGTGCCTAACACATTGATTTTAACTTTTGCAAAATGCATTCACTCACACTGAGTTAAAATGAGGCCACAGTCTCAAATCCACTATCTTGAGCTAATATTTTCAAATCAGAAGCAGCCATTATAGAAATCATATGGACAGCTTGGAGCATGAAGTGTGTAGTGATTGGAACCAGGTGGACCTTGTTCACTAAGAGGTCTTTGATTGGGGTTGATAACCTGGGCCAGTCAGGAAGCCCTGGCCAAGAAATATAACCAGGGGATTAGAATCTTCTCAGTTCAGGAGACTGACTCCGAGCTAGCTGGCCACAGTAAATAAAGGATGACTTGGTGATGGGATACCGGCCTGTGTGCAGTTATTTCGATAGTGACTGGGGAAAACAGGACGTGCCTGAAGAACATTCACTCACAACAGTCATCTTGGAATTGGGGTAAGCATTTCTGGCATCGTGCCTTTATTTGGGAAGCTTGACTTATTTGATCCTGCCATCGAAGACTGGACCCCGTATGTGGGAAGAATGGGTCCCGACCCAAAATGTCAACTTTCCTGCTCCTCTGTTGCTGCCTGGCCTGCTGTGTTCCTCCAGCTCCACACTGTGTTATCTCTGACTCCAGCATCTGCAGTTCTTGCTATCTCTGAGTAATCCTTCTGACTGCTTGTGGACCCATAGCGTTTTTGGTTATAAAGGGCTTAACTTCACTGGAGGTAACAGACACTAAAACCTTCCAAGAGTTGATGGAGTTGGTTAAGAAATATTATGACTCCAAACCACCTCTAATTCTGAGATGCTATTGGTTTTATTCAGCCGTTAGAGAACTGGGGAATCCATATTGGGATTTTTGACCAAGTTAAAATGACTGGCAAAGGCATGTGACTTTGCGTTAACCTTGAATAAGATGCTGAGAGACTGTTTGGTATGTGGGATTAATGATTTGCAAAAGTGCCCATTGCAGAAGCCCAGTTGGACATCAAACAAGCACCACAACTGGCTTTATTGTTAGAAAATGTGGCAAATATGAGATGCTACATTTTGGAAAGGCAAATCGGGGCAGGACTTATACACTTAATGGTAAGGTCCTCGGGAATGTTGCTGAACAAAGAGAACTTCGAGTGCAAGTACATGGTTCCTTAAAAGTGGAGTCACAGTTAGATAGGATAGTGAAGAAGGCATTTGGTATGCTTGCCTTTATTGGTCAGTGCATTGAGTATAGGAGTTGGGAGGTCATGTTGTGGCTGTACAGGACATTAAGGTTTTGGAGTAGATTTGTAGCTTGGGTTGTGGGTGTTGAGGTTGGTTGGCTCGCTGAGCTGGTTTCTTGTTTCGTTACCATGCTGGGTAAAATCCTCCGATGAAGCGTCAGTGTGTTTTCCCGCCTGGTTTTTAAACTCTGGGGTCCGTTGAGATGGATTGCCTCACTTCCAGTTTTTCTTCGTAGTGGAATGTATATGGAGTCGAGTTCATTATGTTTAATAATAGCATGCTTCGTGGAGTGCCATGCTTCTAGGAATTCTCGTGCCTGTCTCTGCCTAGCCTGTCCCAGGATCTTGGTGTTGTCCCAGTCGAAGTGGTGGTTCTCCTTGTCCAGGTGGATTGAGATGAATGAGTATTGGTCGTGTCTTTTTGTAGCCAGTTGGTATTCATGTACTCTTGTTGTTAATTTCCTTCCTGTTTGTCTGATGTAGTGTTTCTCACAGTCACTGCAGGGGGTCTTGTAGATGACATTGGTCCTGTCCATGGCGGGGAGTGTGTCTTTAGTTCGGGTGTGCAGTTGTCGTAGGGTTGACGTGGGCTTGTGTGCCACTCTGATGCCCAGCGGTCGTAGGAGTCTTGTGGTGAGTTCCGACGTGCTCCTGATATAGGGTAGT
>NC_063360.1:26838939-26880980 GCF_021869965.1 Rhincodon typus | reverse complement strand
ACTACCCTATATCAGGAGCACGTCGGAACTCACCACAAGACTCCTACAATCGCTGGGCATCAGAGTGACACACAAGCCCACATCAACCCTACGACAACTGCTCACCTGAACTAAAGACACACTCCCCGCCATGGACAGGACCAATGTCATCAACAAGATCCCCTGCAGTGACTGTGAGAAACACTACATCAAACAAACAGGAAGGAAATTAACAACAAGAGTACATGAATACCAACTGGCTACAAAAAGACACGACCAATACTCACTCATCTCAATCCACCTGGACAAGGAGAACCACCACTTCGACTGGGACAACACCAAGATCCTGGGACAGGCTAGGCAGAAACAGGCACAGGAATTCCTAGAAGCATGCCACTCCACGAAGCATGCTATTAATAAACATATTGAACTCTACCCCATATACATTCCACTACGAAGGAAAACCGGAAGTGAGGCAATCCATCTCAACGGACCCCAGAATTTAAAAACCAGGCGGGAAAACGCACCGACGCTTCATCGGAGGCTGCACTGAGGATTTTACCAAGCATGGTAACGAAACGTCTGTGGAACAACAAACCAGCTTGGCAAGCCAACCAACCTCAACAGCCTGTACAGGACATTGGTTAGGCCACTTTTGGATTACTGCATGAAATTCTGGTCTCCCTGCTATAGGAAAGATGTCGTGAAATTCAAAAGGGCTTCGAAAAGATTTATAAGAATGTTGCCAGGGTTGGAGGGTTTGTGATATAGGGAGATGCTGAATAAGCTGGGGCTATTTTCCCTGGGGCGTCGGAGGCTGAGGGGTGATCTTATAGAGAGATTTATAAAATCATGAGGGACATGGTTAGGGTGAATAGCCAAGGTCTTTTCCCCAGGTTGGGGGAGTCCAAAACTAGAGGGCATGGGTTTAAGGTGAGATGGGAAAGATTTAAAAGGGACCTAAAGTGGCAACTTCTTCACACAGAGGGTGATGTGTGTCTGGAATGAACTGCCAAGTAAAGTGATGGAGGAAAGTACAATAACAACATTTAAAAGGTATCTGGATGGGTATATGAACAGGAAGAATTTAGGTGGATATGGGCCAAATGCTGGCAGATGGGACTAGATTAATTTAGGTTATCTGGTCCGCATGGGCGAGTTGGACCGAAGGGTCTGTTTCCGTGCTGTACAACTCTATGACTCGGAGTAGAGCATGGAAGCTACAGGGCATCCCAATGGAAGCGGACTCCCTCACCTGTCCAACTGAGATTGGGAAACACCACTTGAGTGTAGGGACTCACAGAGCCTCACACAGGGCAAATCCTGAACAGAGGGACCCTAGGCCAACCCACAGCAGAACCCTACAACAAAGCCAAGTCTCGGCCAAGTGGTTAAAAGGTTCTTCAGGATCCGGGTCAGCAAACCACTGTAGTTGCTGCCGGTATGTGGACTCTAGACAGTAAAGGAGGCCTACAAGGCCTGACCTGAGTAAGAAAACATGTAGGCCAGTACCCTGGAAAGTCCCCCTACATGTGCTATGGAACAATTAAATTGCTTAGCGACATCCAAATCGGAACCGATTTAAAAATTAATGTTTGGTCAAATGGTCACCCAGTTCCCACGGAGGTCAGTGTTGGCACAGCTGTATCTGTTGTTGCAGAAGCTGTCTTTAACAAGATTTGCTCGGGTCTCCAACCCTTCAGTTTGCACAAGACCTCAGCCTGACTGAGAACAAACACCAGGGAACTGCTGCAGATTAAGGGTACAACTTCGGTTCTGATCTCCAATGAGAAGCAGTTGGTGTAGTTACCACTGGTAGTAAAAGGCTGAAGCTCTGCTCCAGTGAGGCTCAATTCAGGCTGGAGGAACCAAACGTAGTCTGCATTAGATATGACCGCAGACCCACAGCAATGTGGTTAACTCTTAACTGTCCATTGGAGAATTAGAGATGGATGCCCAAAAATGTGCAGGTTAGCTAGATTGGCCACGGTAACTGCTGGGTTATGAGGATAGGGTAGGCTGCTCTTTGGTGGGTTGGTGCAAACTCAATGGGCTGAATGGCCTCTTTCCACACTGTAGGCATTCTATGATTCTATGACAATCAATGCTGGCCTAGCCTAACATATATATTTTTAAAAGAAACTAGCCAACTGACCCCTCAATAACACTAAAATGGAATAACTAACTGCTTACTTAGATAATTGTTTATTTTCACTCATAGTCTTAAATCAATCTGTGAAATTAAGAACAATACGGACGATGTTGTAACCGAATACTACAAATTGCTGCTTATTAATGAAACCGGAAGCCAGCTGAACACCATTTGACAGGGAAATATACTTTGACTTTCATTAACTGCAAGACCATTCACTTCTTTTCCGAACTTACATCCCGCTCTAACCTCAGCCCATTGAAGTAGCTGCAGCGACTCGCTGTACCAGATGTAACAAGTCAGGTTCCCTTTCAATCGATTGAATTGGGGTATGAATACTGTTGACACTCTGTCATTCAATGCATGGTACTGACTCCTGGAAACCTCTTCCCCATTCATTCGCCAGACTATGCTGGTTGCATTCATTCTGTAACCAAAAGTGCAGTCTTCACTCTTCAATTGGCAAGTGGCTGATAAAGGATCACCGAGGTGAAGAACTGCTGAATTCAGTGTCATGTAACTGCAGTTTTCTGGGGCAACGCTGACCGTACCTGAAGATTAAAACAACATGTTGTAAGTGATCCGTTCACACACTTCTGTAAACCTAGAATGGAATTAAAACATGATAAACTTCCCTGATGTACCTTCTGCTTATCATAGAAGGCTTATTTAAATGGAGTAACTGGTTATTCTCTTCAAGCCCATTTGCAAAACCTTAGACAAAATTTAATCCGGGTGATGGGGTCTTAACCATCAACTGCAGGCCTGGTGAGACCTGGCGTCATCTGCTTTGGGTCTTCAGTGCCAGTCAGGCACTTAAGTGGACAGCAGGAGCCCGGATCTGGTTAAGCTTGCCTTTCCCAAAATGATTTCATAGTTTTTTTTTGTCTTTTTCTACCACCATGTTTGGGTTATACCTTAACAGCTACAACTGGGCTTGACTAAGTTTGCTTTCTCCTTTGCTGGCTTGCTACACATGAGTTTGGTGGGTACCCTCAGGCAATCCAGGACCTTGAGGCCTCCCCTCTGCTCAAGGTGGGCGGGGGTGATGTCTCTGGCACAAGTGTCACCTCCTTGGCCTCTCCTGAAGGGCACCGTCGGCTCCCTGGCAGAGGGATAGTGGAGAGGCAGGGCATCTCCAGAGTGCCCTGAGATGACAATCCCTGGATGGCTGACTGTCGCTTCTCTTCTCTGTCAGTGAGTAATGTGCAATCTTCCTCCTTGTTAGAGGAGATGGGGCCCCTGGAGGCAGGTCAAGGGTTCTTGGCCTCTTCTTTCCCAGCCAGTGAATGAATACGTCCATCGCTTGACCATATCTGGCACATAGCTTTTTATTTCTCCAGACCTGGCTCTCTATGATGGCTGTCTCCCAGTTCATGGAAGCAACCACGCACTCTCGTGCCAGATCCATATCATCAAAAAGAATTTGGGTAGACTCCTTTGCCAAACCTGAACCTTTGACCCTCTCACTGTCTACACATAATCTTTGACACCATTGCCAAACCGTGCCCTGCTTAACCTCACAGCTCCATCAGCCCATTAATGGCTGAGTCTAGAGGTTCATCGTCTATACTGGGCTCGGCAGGGGCCTGTTCCTCCACAGGAGTGTGAGAAACATCAGCTATTTCTCCTTCCTCCAGCTCCCAACCTGTGCCAGTGCTGTGCTCACCCAAATGTGTCTCCAAGCCTGCACTTGACTGATCACCTTCTGAGGTGTATGTCTCTTTGTGCTGCTGGATGGTGGGGAGGAAGGTACATCCTCTGAGGGGGTCAAGTCTTCTACCTCAGGGGTGATACCTGCGGTGAAGCTAGGGAGATGGCGTAAGGGATGAGGGTCTTTTGTTTTGCTCCTGCAAGTGTAAGTGAGATCCGGAGACTGCACAGGAAAACAAAGATTGGTTCATATCAAAAGCCTCCACCCTCATGCTAGGTGTTTTCAAGGTATTGGTACTTTATGTGCAGTTGGGAGGAGCATTGCAGCCTTTCTCACTAGGTGGCAGTAGTTATCCAATTTTCCCCTTTAGTACAGGCATGTTCTTGCTGTCCTTTACTCGCAAACATTTAAGTGTTGCTGGCACAACTAAACACTTACTCATAAAATCAGAGAAGTTTCATTTGAAAACAAAAGTTGATTAGGTTTCAATTAGGTAACTGGACTATATTTATTCTTCTCAAGAAAAGCAAAATATTGTAGATGATGGAGATCAGAAATGAAAATAGAAAGTGCTGGGGAAACTCAACATATTTGGTAGCATCTGTTAAGAGAGAAACAGAACAGAGATGGAGACATAATGGGCTTTATGCTGCTTAAAAAGGAGACCTAGAATTATGCATCTTCACATTCTCTTGCATTGAATTGTATAAAGCAGTACAGTTCAACACAGATCAATCACAGTAAGAAACATAAAAGTGAACAGTGCCAAACATCATCCACAATTAGTTCCAATTTCTGAATCCAGTGAAAAGCCTTTAGCTTTGTGAACTTTGTGGTTGTTAAGAAACCTGATTCCTATAGGTTGCAAGAATATTTGTCTCAACAATGTCTTTCCAACACAAACCATGCTGATTGGAGTTTGCAACATGGTAAAATTTTTAGTGAACCTGAATGTGCACATTGCCAACTGCTTCTTCACATATGCTGACAATATGTTCATACATTCTTGTGGATTTGAATGTAAATCAATCCCTAATAATAAGCAGGCAGAAGATGAAACATAAACACAATTGGTCCCAAGATGGTTTAGATCATTGCATGCATGAGCAGCAATGATACCACTGTAACTTCCAATAGCAGACTTAATTCAATCTCATACCATCTTTTCAAAAGGCAACACCACTAAGCAACTCAAGAATAATACAGAAAATAGAAGAAACACTCAGCAGGTCAGGCAGCATCTGTGTAGAGAGATGCAAAGTTAACGTCTCAGGTTCATGACCTTTTGTCAGAACTGGCAAAAATTTGAAGTGCATACATGGGTTTTAAGTAATCTTGTATTAGATCTCATAATGTCTGTTCGCTTTTCTTCGGCTGCCACCTTTCACTTCTGCATTCGTGGGATGTGGACGCCAGTGGCAAGGCAAGTATTCCCATTCCTGTTGCCCTTGAGGATGGTGCTGCATCACTTTTTTGAAATGCTGGCCTCATGTTTGCATCTATTCATGGTCTTGCCCCCACCCTTAGACCATTCAAACACTCTGTATCTCAAATCTTGTGCCTTCCTTCAGTTCACCGAGACCCGTAAGCCCTGCAATTCTATCCTTAAAGCTTCATATTGTTCCATCCCCTTGTCCTCCTTGAAGACACTCCTTAATACCTATTTCTTTGGTCAGGGTTTTGGAGGCCTCAGTTGGATTTTGGGTACCAAAGCGAGTAATTTACTGACTTAATACGTAGTATCCTGAGGTGCAAGATGTTTTGCTCCAGAGAGCTGGGCACAGGAAGCAGGCCTACCAACTCTGAGTCAGTGCTTAGGTGGCTAAGTGCCAAGGCAGGCAGATCAAAGGCAAGTTTTGGCTCTCTGCAATTAGATCCCAGTTGTCTTCAAATATTTTAGTCCCTCTAGTCCTTATCCCACATCTACCCCTCAATCTACCTTCATGTCCCCTCAATCCCTCCATACTAATTCATGCCCTCCACCTGTCTTCCTATAATCCCTCATACCCTCCAAGCCAACTCCATAGTTACAGACTCAATGTCCTCCAGGGTATCTACCACAGGAGTTATGTGAAAATGAAGTGAATAAACTTTTCAAAATCTGGCATATCTCTCACTGTACAGACTCCCATTCTTGAAACCATCAAAGCTCCTAGATCCCTAATGGCTTATCTCTTATTAAAAAAAAAACCCATCCTTTAATAGCTTCTTCAAGCTTCAAATTAAACTGTGAATGCAGGAACCCTGCTGAGATAACTGTAGCTTTGAAACTCAGCCAAGGAATTGCTGTTAGGAAAATATCAACAACAAACTCTATTAAAGGAGATGCTACACTAGCCAGCCTGTAAACCAAAGCAGTTTAGCAAAAGATCTTTTTTTAAAAAAATCACTGATAGCTGCAATCTACTTTTTTTAAAAGAGCATAATGGACTGGAAACTAAAAAAAAACTCATGATCGTGACAGTTAAATAGAACTTACGCACCTTTAAGAGTGTTTACTTCAATTGCACAAACTCGTGGCACATACACAGTGGAATAAGGGTATCCCTTCTAAGTGAATCACACCTTGCCCTCTTTCCTGAACCATCAAAAATGGGAAATGTTGGAAATGGGAGCAGGACTTCTATATCCAGATCCCATCCTTCATTTGTAAGACTTCATTAAAAATGTGGCTACTCGTAGTCTTTCTGTGGCCTGGCATCCATTTTAGTCACTGGGTGTTTTGACAATATTTATACTATTTAAAGGTTGCTCAAAAAGACATGTTAAAAGCATGTTCTGTTGCTGCAACAGTCATTTGTGACATAACACAAATAAGCAACTAGTTAACAGATTATATCTCATTCTAATTCCTAAATTTAATACGTTTGTTGAATACTCGTAAACTCTAGATCTTACCTGCACCAATGAAGGTGACAAGCAGGAACCAGGTCTCCAGCTTTGTGAAGCATACAGTGACAGCCATGCTTATTATTCTCATAAACCTAAAATTAACAGCAGAAATTGTAACATGTTGTTTAATAATACAAAAATGTTTTGTGAAACAATATGATTATAACATTTTTCCAATATAAAACGTTAAGGAAACTTGCTTTCATGTTTAATTGAAAAAGCATGATTTCCATGTTGTTCAGAGCTTGAGCAAATCAGATTAAAGTGACCATGAAAGTATTTAGTAATTGCAGTTTAACAACAGCTTTGCAGCATCTAATCAATTAGAACAGGAGCCAAGGACATTCTTTGGAATCAGAATCTCATATTTCTTAGTAATTTGAATCATTTGCTGGCTTACCACAACCTACTTTATCTTCGTAGCCATTTTTATTGGTCTTCTGCAAAAGTTACTGGTGTATGTATAGAAACCATGACACAAGTCATTTGCTTCCACCAGTACTTATTTTGGACACGTAAACACAGTCAAGAGACTTACAATGATGTTATAACTTTAAAACAAAAATTGCTGCATCCATCAGATGCCTCTGAGGAAGATGTATGTTTCCTGAATCCGCTCGTTAGCACTCCCAATGGTGCAATAACTATTGAGGTTTAAACAGTTAAGCTACTGGGAAAACCTGTAACTTTCAGCAACAGACCAGGTGCTAAACAGGCAAGAGGCAAATAATATTCTCCCGTAACTTCACTGCATGCATTGTAAAGTATCTTACAGCACAGAAACAGGCCATTCGGTATAATGTGTCCGTGCTGGTATTTATACTACACTTGAGCCTTAGACATTTTAGTAATATTTTATTGCACTTGTACAAAACAATTAATACTTAAGCATGATATGCAGTTAAGACCATTAGACGTAGGAGCAGAAATTAGGCCATTTGGCCCCTCGAGTCTGCTCTGTCATTCAATCATGGCTGATAAATTCCTCAACCCCAATCTCCCACCTTCTCCCTGTAACCCTTGATCCCCTTGATAATCAAGAACCTATTTATCTCAGTCTTAAATGTACTCAATGACCTGGCCTCCACAGCCTTCTGTGGCAGTGAATTCCATAGATTCACCACTCTCTGGCTGAAGAAGTTTCTCCTTATCTCCGTTCTAATAGGTCTTCCCTTTACTCTAAGGCTGTGCCCTTGGGTCCTAATCTCTCCTACCAATGGAAGCAACTTCCCAACATCCACTCTGTCCTGGCCATTCAGTATTCTGTAAGTTTCAATTAGATCCCCCCTCATCCTTCTAAACTCCAATGAGTATAGTTCCAGAGTCCTCAAACTTTCCTCATATGTTAAGCTTTCCATTCCTGGGACCATTCCCGTGAACCTTCTCTGAACCCGCTCCAGGGCCAGTACATCCTTCCTGAGATATGGGGCCCAAAACTGCACATAATACTCCAAATGTGGCCTGACCACAGCCTTATAAAGCCTCAGTAGTACACTCCTGCTTTTATATTCAAGTCCTCTCAAAATAAATGCCAACATTGCATTTGCCTTCCTGACTACTGACTCAACCTGTAAGTTTACATTGAGAGAATCCTGGACTAGAACTCCCAAGTATCTTTGCACTTCAGACTTCTGAATTTTCTCCCCATTTAGAAAATAGTCAACGCTTTTATTCTTCTTAGCAAAGTGCATGACCTCACACTTTCCCACGTTGTACTCCATCTGCCACTTTTTTGCCCACCTTAAAAAGCTAAAGGAGGAGAATGCACTACTTCACTCATTAAAACAGTCATTATTGATCAAGGAGGTTTCAACTGAATACCTTACACCACTAGAGATGTTGATTTAATATCATATATGAAAGATTAGCATATGGTTTGTTAGAAGTTCAGATCCTGTTTTATTAAACACTTTGCTCCCAAATGTAGGGTTTTGGCACATGTTTATATTGTGTTCATGAATTCTACTTTCTAGTCATGGTTTTTACTAGAAGGATTCAGTTGTCACAGTACCCACAGATACCAACAACATAGACAGGACTAGGAAAGAGCAGCTGCAAATAATTTCTCAGCAGAGAAGGGCTAAATTGAAAACCACAAAGATAATAACGAGTAAGTGTGTGGCTCAAAGATTGGTATGAGAAATACGGACTCTGATTCAAGGCATACTGGCAACAGTATTCGGAAAGAGAGAGCTGTTCCATTGGGACAAGTTTTATTTGAACCCCGTTGGGGCCTATGACCTGGTAAATCATATAACTATGGTTGTAGATATAGTTTGAAACTAATTAGTGGGGAGTCGGGGTTCAAGTTTAAAAGAAATCAAGAAGAAATGAGAAGAAACAAGAAAGCCTAGAAAATATACACAGAAGAGTGCAGCAGAAATTACAGCTTGAGTAAATAATAATAATAAATTAAAGTTTAAGGCTCTTATCTCCCTTGCATGTGTGCATTCAGATGATGTGGTGGCACAAACAAAAATAAACAAAGATGATGGGACAGCTATTATGGAAATGTGTTTGCAGTGTGACCCTCAAGACTGGGAGGTCAATGTTCCAGAAGAATAGGCAGAAAGGAAAAAGAGGTTTGGTAGCTTTGTAAATGAATTGCAGCAATGGGTCAAGATATAGCTCCAATTGATTGCGATTTGGAATCAGTTTGAAGGAAAATAAGGAATAGCATGGGAGAGACGTCGTGGGTGGGAGTTGTGTAAAGATCTCCACAGAAGCTGCCTCATTGTAGGACAAAGTGAAAGTTGAGGACAAATCAGATGGGCAAGGCTAACATGAGAGACAATCTTTTAGAGTTTTTTTAATTCATTCATGGGATGAGGGCGTCACTGGCTAGGCCAGAATTTATTGCCCATCCCTGCAAAGGATGGCAGTTTCCATCCCAAAAGGACATTAATGAACCAGATGGGTTTTTCCTGACAATCAACAATTCATTCATGGTCATCATTAGATTCTTAACTCCAGATTTTTTAAAATTGAATTCAAATTCTCTCCACCTATCCTCTCCTCTATCCCTCTTCTATCCGCCTCCCACTCTCTCCCTATTTATTTCAAAACCCCCTTCCCCTCCCCCTTTTCTGATGAAGGGTCTAGGCCCGAAACGTCAGCCTCTCTGCTCCTATGATGCTGCTTGGCCTGCTGTGTTCATCCAGCCCTGCACCTTGTTGTCTCGGATTCTCCAGCATCTGCAGTTCCTACTATCTCTGATTCAAATTCCACCATCTGGGATTCAAACCCAGGTCACCAGAACATTATCTGGGTCACTGGATTAGCAGTCCAGTGATAATACCACTAGGCCATCACTTCCCGGACAGTGCATCAAGCATTATTTCTTTAGAGCAACAGTCACTATCATGAGACAAAGTATTTGAGAAACTAATGGGACTAACGGGAGACAAGTCACCAGGATCTGGTGGCCCGTATCCATGGATTTTAAAGGCGGTGTCTGTGGAGACAGTGGAGGCAATATTCCACTGGATTCTGACAAGGTTCCAGCCAATTGGAAAATCACTAATATGATTCTGTTCAAGGAGGGAGGGAACACGAAAGCAGGAAACTGTAGACCAGTTGGCCTAACAACTGTCACTGAGAACATGCTTAAGTCCATTATTAAAGAAGAAATAACAAGACATTTAGAAAAAACTTGGTGCAATCAAACAGAATCAAAATGGTTTCGTTAAAGGAAAATCATGTTTGACAAATTTGCTAGAGTTCTTCAAGGATGTAATAAGTAGTGTTGAGAAAAGGGAACCAGTAGATGTAATACTTTTGGATTTCTAGAAGTTGTTCAATGAGGTGCTATTTAAAAGGGTATTGTACAAGATTATTCATGATATTGGGGGCAGTGAACTAGCACAGGTTGAGAATTGAGCAGCACACAGAAGAAACAGAGATAGGATTAATGGATCTTTTTCAGGTTGGAAAAGGAGCAGGAATAGACCTGGCTAGAAATGGCTACAAAAATAAAGTAGGTTGTGGTAAGTTAGCAAATGACTCAAGTTACTAGAAATATGAGATTCTGATGAATATCCTTGGTCCTGTTCTTGTTGCTCAGATGCTGCAAAGCTGTGGTTAAACTACAATTACTAATGGAGTTCTACAAGCGTCATTCCTCAGTGCTGTGTGCAATTTTGGTTCCTGTATTTAAAAAGGATAAACTGGCATCAGAAGCAGTTCAAAAGAGGTTCACTGAGCTGATTGCTGGATTTAAGGAGTTGATTTATCAACAACAGCTAAGCAGACTGGGTCTTTATCATTTGAGTTTCAAAGAATGAGGAATAATCTTTTAAAACATACACAATTCTGAGGAGGCTTGACTATGGGTGAAATCTTGAACTAGGGGACACAGTTATAGAATAAAAACACACTAATTTAAAATGGAAATGCAAAGGAATTTCTTCTCTCAAATGATAATGAATGTCTAGAATTCTCTAGCCCAGACAGTTGCTTAGGCAAGATCACTGAAAGTACGTAAGGAAGAGGTAGATAGATTTTTGAAATATTGAGGAGTTGAGGGCTATGAGGAACTGGCACAAAGAGGAATTGAGGTCTTGGGCAGATAAGGCATGAACACATTGGATTGAGGGGCTAGGCTTGAGAATGAATGGCCTATTTCTGCACCTATTTCTTATGTTCTTGTTCTGGAGTATGAAGAAAGACTTGTACTTATATAGTACCTTTACTGATCTCATGTCATCCCTACTGCTTTGAGCCAGTGAGGCACTTCTTGCACTCACTGATGTATTGTAGGAAGCATGGAACCCAATTTATGCACAGAAAACGCTCAGAGACAGCAATGTGATCATGACCAGAAGATAAGTTTTTAGATATTTAGATGATTGAGGATAAAACTTGAACGGGACATTAGTGAGAACTCCTTTAATCTCTCCTTTGAAACAGCGGATGGAATGCTTTACATCATAAAAATCTAACAGGAACAAAGGGCTGGGAACACGGGAGTAAGAAGTAGGCCATTCAGCCCTTCAAACCCACCCTGCCATTTAACATGATTGTAATTGATCTGATTGTGGTCTCAACTCCACTTTCCTGTCTTCTCCCATAACTTTCGACTCCATTGTCTATCAAAAACCTAACCCACTCAGCATTGAATGGATTCAATGATGCAGCTTCCACTGCTTTCTGGGGAATAGAATTCCAGACTAATGACCCTCAGAGGAAAATCAATTCTCCTCATTTCCATCTTAAAAGGGACAAAGTCAGAAGTCAGACAACACCAGGTTATAGTCCAATAGGTTTATTTGAAATCACAAGCTTTTGGAGCGTTGCCCCCTTGTCAGGGGACTTCATCATTTTGACTTCACCTGACAAAGGGGCAACGCTCCGAAAGCCAGTGACTTCAAATAAACCTGTTGGACTATAACCTGGTGTCGTCTGACTTCTGACTTTATACTCCAGTACAACATCGTCACTTTCACATCTTAAAACGGAGACCTCTTATTCTAAAACTATGTTCCCTGGTTCTACTTTTTCCAACAAGAGGACAAGTCCTTGTATTCCATTCCCCTTCTAATAGTCGCAGACATTCCACTTGCTATACAGGGCCTTTGGTTCATGTCTTGTCAAAGGATCAACAGCATCTTCAACAGTGCAGCATCCCTTTAGTACTGAGGCACCATTTTCCTGTGGTACCTTGTCTAAAGGACCATTATTTATGAGGAAACCTTCTCAGCAATTATCCTCACCTAATACCCACAGACCAGAAAAATCATATCTTCAACATCTGATTTCTGAGCCTTCATAAGATCCCACATTCAAATCTACGAACTTTAGTTTGAGTGTATTATTATTTGCTTACTATTAGAATGCAAAAAAAATCGGGCTTGGCACTTCAGTGGTATTTAATGCCGATTAATTAATTTACCCTGCAGCTAAACTTAGTAAAACCTAAAGCACATCAAATAGTAAAGGAAACTTAAAACATATATTTCCTGGGACCAGCAGATTAAAATGCCCATCATGTTAAGAAACCAGCCACCCACGTACTAGATTCATTTCAGTTTTTTCTGGTGAAAGGGAAACTGGTTACAGAAGTAAACTGAGACAGGTACGTGTACAGAGTTATAAAAACTTTTCAGGATATAAAGACAACTACACATAGTGAAATGTTGTTATTAATAGGCAATAGTATTAGAATCACAATCATTGGTTAGCACAGTCCTGGAAAAATGATTTTAAAAGATTTAATATATATTTTCACGGTTTTCCTAGTAATAAGTCAGGTTTATCAGATTTTCATTACTTTAAGGCAAATTACTTTTTAAACAAGATTTATCAGTTTTACTGTCTTAATGCACATCTCTTAGACAAATCAGATCAATCCTGTCAAAAAGTCAACATGAAACATTTTAGAAGTCTGAGACTACTTCAAGGTTTCAATAGCTATAATTTTCTAAAATGATTTATCTAACTTCTTCACGGATAAAAATGGTTTTGATCAACATGAGTCGGACTCTTTAAAAGTTGATTTTTACAAATTTGTATAGTGAATCATGTCAAGTAAATGTGATTTAATCTATTGGCCTCATACAATTTCACTAAAAATGCCTGGTTTATAAAGTTTGAGAGACTGGAACCCCCACATATAACTACCTGCCATTTCTGCTCATAGTGCTGATGGGGACTCACTGCAACAGGTGCTGGGTCCCTCTTTCAAACTTAAATTCTCAGTCTGGAGATCATTGTAAGTATTGCATGGAGGCTGCCAAATCCATAAGAAACAAATGGGCACTGAATTCTGTTTTTCTCTAGATATGTCCCCAGGTAATTCTTTTGTGGCTTTGCATATCACTGAAGCATAGATCAAGCGATTAATCAAAATTGAGCACTGTACCATCCTAAGGGAAATATCATGCAAAGGACTGAGAAAACCTTTCCACTTTGCTATAGAAAGGCTGATGGGCACAATTTGAGACACACTGGAGAAGACAGTTACGCTCTGTACCAGGGCTAGGGAGAGCAGGGGCTTTCATGCTTCTCCTGTTTCTCAACGTATTTTTGAATCCTCCTACACCATTTTAATCCTTGACAGCTTCTGACAAGCACCTTCCTGATGTGCTTTGGGTCCAATGGAATACTGCAGCACCAAAGGGGACCATTCAGCCCAATGAGTGTACACCAGCTGATTTGAAGAGAAGTCCAGTCAGTATTACTATCATCGCACGTCCAGCCGTTTGTTTATTTGCCTTTTACTTCTCTCTATTTATCCAACTTCCTTTCAAAAACTAATTTGTGTCCATGTCAATATCAGGGGTTGGTGTTAGTTATTGGGGTGGAGAGGTATTTCATTCCAAACCCAGCCACTTTTTGAGTAAAGGTTTTATCTTGTGTTTACCTTGTGTTGGTTCTTTGGCCAATCAAGTTAAATTGAGTCAAACTGGAATCATTGACTTTTCGATTCTTCAGCCATTGGAAACAGTTTCTTTTCATCCTATTGAAACCCTTCAGAGGCAGCTTGGTACAAACTGCATTGGTGGAGTCCACCAAATGTCACATCAGTCTGCCCAATGTCTCCAACAAACGTGCCTGCTGCTCCTGTGTCTGCTTGTGCATTTGTATGACGTTAATTGCTGACAGAGGGGGTCCTCTCCTAACTGGCATTGAGCGGGTGCCTGGTCGCCAGTATCTCTCCAAATCCCAGTGAACTGGGATGTTTCTTCCTCAACCAGCTATGTAAACATCGTAAAGATCTCTCCTTGAAAGGGATGAGGAGACAAAACGTTGGACATCAACCATACCATCTTGGTGCTTACTGCCCTATTGGGGACCAGTTTCCCCCTTGAAAGAGACAAAGTGAGGATAAAACTGACTGATACATGGTGACTATACAGCTGTTAGTGCTGTTGCAAGTGGACAAAAGGTGTTAAAGTGTCACAAATGAGTGAGCAGGCAGCATAGAGGCCATGCAGGCCAATACTCTGTGTGTTCAAGGGTGACAGCAAGTGAGGGAAGACACTGCTTGCTATAGTGAGAGTGGTGAAGCATTAACCTCGGTGGGAGACAGGTGCAGTAGCAGAGATACAGTGAGTGAGATAGCAGAGAGAAGATGTTTGCACTTATTGTCACAGAGTGTAGAAAGTCACTGACCTTCAAGTGGCATTGCTGGTATTCAGATAGACTGTGGCCCCAGTGGAAACCTGGGATCAGGATGGCAGGATCTGACAGTGTGGCTTTCCCTGCCAGTCTTGAGGAAAGAGGATGGCCAACCTCTGCATCACCCTGTCCACCAGGACCTTGTTGTACCTTAAACCATCTTCTGGGCAATTCTTCAGATGAAGGAGCTGTGAAGGGTAGTTCCAGATTGACAGCAGTTGATCTGTTGTACAACTACATTTTAAATAAGGTGTCAGGAATCCTAGGAACTCAGTGGGTGAATACTGCCGCCTCTAGCGAGAGGGAAAGTAGGAGGCACAAGATGCTGTAGAGTCACGGTGCAGAGTAAATGAGGCAACTTTCAAAGAATCTTGTGAGAAATCTCGCTAGGGATCATGGGGAAAAGCCTCCACGAAGCTTGCCAAAATTGACACTGAGCTGATTTCAGGTAAGATTCAGCCCTACATTCCAACTGAGGCCAAAACAGTGTTTTATAAAAGCTCACCATAATTTCCTTTATAGTCTATGCCCATCATTGAGAATACACACAGGTCATAATATTTTCAGATTTTGTGCCATCTACAAATTTTGAAATATTACCCTTGCATACCCAAGGACCCAAGGTCATGAATATACAGGAGGAAAAGCAGTGGCTGGATTACAAAGTTCTGGGATCCTCCATTCCCTCCAAACCAATAAATAACATTCACCATTACTCCCTGTACCAATTACTCAGCCAACTATGTATCCATGCTGTCACTTTACATTTCATTCTATGCATTTCACTTTTGCTGACAAGACTATCATGTGCCACTTTATAATATTGCTGACTTTGGTGTATATTACAGATGACTCCAATGCTGGCCTAGAAGAGAGGCAAATAAGAAGAATGCAGTAAGATTGCATGTCACCAGCAGTGACTTTCCCATGGTACAGGATGACTACAAGTGTCTTTCCTAATGCAGATCTTCACCTGACTCAATAGATTCATAGAATCCCTGCAGAGTGGAAGCAGGCCATTCGGCCCATCGAGTCTGCAAAAAGCATCTCACCCAGACCCCGTACCCTATCCCCATAACCCTGCATTCCCATGGCTAATCCACCTAGCCTGAATATCCCTGGACATTATGAGCAATTTAGCATGGCCAATGCACCTAACATGCACATCTTTGGACTGTGGGAGGAAACCAACGTAGGCATGGGGAGAAAATGCCAATTCCACACAGACAGTCACCCGATATTGGAATCGAACCTGGGTCCTTGGTGCTGCGAGGCAGCAGTGCGAACCACTGAGCCACTGTGCCACTCCTGACATCAGACATCGCCCCTGACACTAGTGGCCAGGCCTTTGATGAATTGGTTTTCTTTTGTCATGATTGCCAAGTTGAAGCTTTTCATTGTTGGTCATTGTAGAGAACAAGTGACAATAAATCATTCATGCATTCATCAATTAGATGAGTTGGGCCTGTAGTTGGTCTGATGCCTAGCGATCTTCGGGGTGGATATTCCTCAATCTCATAACACTACAAACAATGAAGTTTGCCACACTTTGAAATCAACTCCATTATTGCATACCACAGAATTCTTCACTTTAAATGCACTGCCACTTTCTTAATTCCCAAGAAACAATAGAAAAAATATTAACTGGAAGCTCGTTTCTCATTTCTTCAGTTCCTTCTGTCTTGCAGAAACCTTCAATTACTTCAATGATAGGCAGTTCTGCTGAATTAGCAATTAGTTCAACAATATCTAAACAAACGTCCAGTCATGATAAATAAACGTGTGTATTTTTGTTTACAAAGAGTACCATAAAATTTTTCATTTGTCTGAGAATCCTCTTTACCAAGTTACCAGTTTCAAAGCATAGGTTTTAATTAAGAACATACATGTAATGTGATTTAATGTTCTGTATGCAAATACATGGGAACCTTTGGATTTTATTTGGACCAGCAGGGGTTCAGCTGATGTCTATTATACTTTTCTCTTAGAGCCAAGGCACTGCTGCAGGGGTTCCTCAGGGCACTGTCATAAGTTCAACTGTTTTGAGCTATTTCCATGCTTTTCCCCTCTGTTGTGAAGTTTGCTGAAGCTTGCACAGTGTTCAATTCCATTTAAATTTCCTCAGAAATTAAAGCAGCTTGAGTCTGTGTGCAAAAAAATTCTGAACGACATTCAGGCTTGAGCTGATGGTTCCTGCTGATGGGACTAATGGGCAGGTCCGATCGCAGAATGAAATCTGGCTTGATAGATCATTTCTAAAAATTTTAGTTAACATGGTCAATCACTAAAATCATTTTTCTCAGCCCTTGAATAGCACGGTCCATGGCAAATCATCTAAAAAATGAAATTCTTGCATTGAGAATAAGTGATTTTTCACCGAGGGTTTTAACAGGAAGTCAAGACCTCCAGTAGTGAATGACGACTTATTTGCTTGCATATACATCTCATTATTACCAAATCTCACCTCACTTTGCTGTTCAGTTTGTGATTTTCCTAGGCAGTGCTGGAGAGAAACTAGATTGCAACAATTCATGAGATAAAAACTGAGAGGGTCCCTGGTGGCTGTAGTTCACTGCTTGCTCCTGTGGGACTCAACCTTAGTTAGCATTCCCCATCATCTCAGGGCACACTCCATGGGCAGCTACGGCTTGCAATCCCCCCATCCACAGTAGTTAGCACTGGACACACACCACTCTTTGTCACATCATCATGGCACATTTCTAACTAACTTATAATATAGTTCACCACTTCGGTACTGCACGCTGGAGTGCGCTGATACCTGGCTTTGCAATGTTGCTGCTGGACCACTTTGCATTCAGATTCAGGAACCCATCTCATGCATTGGAACAAGATACATCTCTGCCTTTAGCTTGCTGTCTGAGTGCTCATATTTCTTGCCTATTTATACATCGTTGCTTCTTTCAGAACATATAGCCTTACCATACTTTTGCCTTCCAATGCCTTTTAGCACCAACACAAAGCCAAGCAACATGTCATGGCTGCTAGCAGCAATCAGTTAAGGGATGGACCTGTATCTGTACGGCACTGAGGTACAACAATGTCGCACTTGCACCATGACCTGATAGAATACGTGGCAAACACACGGAATGTGTTTCAACCAAATGGCCATATCTCAAAGTCCAAGGGGCATAAACCTCAGTTGTCAAGGGGGACTGTCATCGGTCACAGAGTCCCACCTCAATTAGACAAGTACATTGTCCAATGCCAATCATGGGGATAAGACATGATCAATTACTGTATGCAACATTCAGGGTCATGAGTTCTATTTCATTGCAGTCCAGAGAAAGGGTCATGGTCAGTCCTGCTGGTCCATTACAATCAGTCTGGGGGACAGCAGTAAGTTAGTCAGGGAGCTGCACAGATATCTAGTCAACTATCAGTCAGGGCTGTCCTTCCAAGTCGGCCAGGGAATGGGTCACAGTCAGTCCAGCAGGTCTATGAAAATCAAAGGGGTGTCGAAACATGGCCCACTGCTGTGGGAGGGGGAGTGGAGGAGCATGTTGGGGAAGTCAGTTGTTGTAATTGAAGGCATCATACTGGGATATAGCAGGAGCAACAATTGTGATGGGGGAGAAACAATTCAACATTTAGTTCGGAGATGATGGTCTTTTGGACGACAAGGATTACTGCGGGAGTGGGGATGGTCATTGATGGTCACCACCACTCTGGCTTTGACAAGGAAACATCGCATCACTAAGCCTGAGGCTCAGGGGATAATGTGAGCAGGTGGAGACTTAAATGAAATAACTGAGCAGAAACACGGGAAGCAAGGAATGGACCAGGTCACTGAGAGTGCAAGGAAGAAAGGAACTTGAAGGTATGGGGGTGGTCATCTAGATTACCAGGTGGAGTCTGTAGGAGTGCAACATGTGGTGTGTAATCTGTGCTATTTTCCATCCTCATCTGAATCACAAATGTTCACGTAAATGAAAAATGATTGCCACCACACTCAGATTGGACAGAATAAGCATTTTCTTCTGTTTGAGGATGGAGGCTGTATATGTGAATGACGTGAGACTCTTGAAGGGGCATTTGCATTAACCAGGTCCTTAAACACTCCATGTTTAAGGCATCCATAATCACAGAATTCTGCTAGTCAAGCACATATGATGACTAACTATGTTGAATACAAATCCTGGCTTAAAGCAATCTTGATCATGTAATTGGTCATTACAAATTGATCATAGTTATCTCTGTGACATAGACATAATCACTGTCTAGAAACCCAACTGGACCAGCAACACAAAACACAAATGATATGACAGATAGGTTGAGTTCAGACATAGTGTTATTCCAGAAAATGTTACCAACACATACTAGCCACAGGTCAGGCCTCTGATGGAATACATAGATTGGTACAGTTGCAACAATTCTCAATAAGTGCAATACCATCCAGGACAGAACAATCTACTCGATAGCCATCCTTGATAAACACCACACCAGATATTGCTGAAACACTGCTATCCACAAGATATACTGTAACAATTCATCTTTGACAGAGCCTATCAACATCACATTACAATTATGAGGTGTGCCGGAAGATGCATAATTTATAAATATTAATATAGTTTTTGGAATTTTAATTTCAAAATAGATGCAGATAGATGTTCGTTAGTTCTGTGAAGGGTTTTCTTAAAAAAAAGGACAAGGTCTAGGGTCCTTCCAAAAATAGTGATCAAGTACTATATTTCGTCATAGTGGATGTGACTGTGAATCCCCATGTTATTATTGTTGCTTGTATTGTTGTGCTTACGACAGGTAGGTTATACATGTAAGGCATTGGCATGTCTTACAGTTAAGAAGAATTTAGAATTCAGTAAGTTATTTAAAAATTCAATTCAGAAGTCACTAATGTTAAGTTTAGAAGCAAGTTTAGCTTCTCCCCAGAAGGAGTACACTTTGCAATTCAGGGAAAAAGTCATCTAGCAGAAGGGGTTAGCTTCTGAAATTTCCAAAATAGGAAAGAGTTTGGTGAGCAATGTGCAGGTTAGTAGAACTGAGAAAGTTTAGGCTCTCAGATTTGTGAAAAGTTCACGATTTAGAAAGTACTCATCAATTGGTCACCACAATCCACAGCAAGGAAACTGGAGTCAGTAAAGTAGAACCCCAAACACTTGAGATAGATATGTTATTTCTCATGCCTTGAGTCTCCAACAGTGTCATGAAACAGCTTGAATCTATTTTGTGGTGTCTTTTGGAGTAATTCTAACTGCTGCATTTAGTGGAGTAATTTTTATATCTCCTTGGTATAATAATCTTTTGCTCTATTGTTAAGGATTTCTCAAGCTGGATATTATTTTGCAATCTGACCGTCCAGTAGCACCATTAACTGGGATCATAATAAATTGAAAAAATTATTCTATTTTGAGACTGTGTTATTAATTAGAATAGTACGAGGGAACAGTTTCTGTTCTGTGACATACAGGAAGCCTCACTGCAGCTGTACACAACAGCCCCAGCTAAAACTCAAGCAAATGGCCATCTGCACACAGCCCTGCTCTCTCTCTGTTTTTGTGTGTGTGTGTGTGTGTGTGTGTGTGTGTGTGTGTGTGTCTGTGTTGTAGGGGTGGGGTTGCTGAAGAAACAGGGAGACAGGTAAGAAAACATATGGATCAGTAACTTTCACACAGCCAAGAAGGAGAAATCGCATCCAGCATGACACTGCAGTGATTGGAACCAGGTTGACCTCAGGATTTTTGATTAGGTTGAGATGGTGATTGGGGTTGTTAACCTGGCCAAATCAGGAAGTCCTTGGCTGACCAATAAAACCAGGAGATTTGGGATCTCCTCAGTTGAGGACTGACTCCCAGCTGGCTGACCACAGCGAGTGTACTGTACACTACTAAATAAAGGGGACTCGGTAATGCGAAAAAAATATATAACCCGGAGATCAGAATCTCCTCAGTTCAAGCGATTGACTCTGAGCTGGCTGGTCACAGCCAGTGTACTATGCACAAGTAAATAAAGGGTGACTTGGTGATGGGATACCAGCCTGTGTTGCAGTTTTTTAGTGACGATGGGAGAAAACAGGACGTGCCTGAAGAACATTCTCTTGTGACAGTCATCTTGGAGTTGGGGTAAAAATTTCTGGCATCATGCCTTTATTTGGGAAGCTTGACTCATTTGATCCTGCCATCAAATTTGGGCCCAGTATGTGGAAAGAATGTGATTTTTTTTCTGGGCAAACGACCTTGGGGCAGATGAAAAGCAATGAGTAATTCTTCTGACTGCTTGTGGACCTGCAGCATTTTCGGTTATAAGGGGCTTAACTTTCCCAGAGGCACCAAACACTAAAAACTTCTAAGAGTTTAGAGTTAGTTAAGGAGGATTATGACCTTTATAATGGATTCTAGCATTTTCTACATTACCTTTAGAAAAGGGGAGCTCTTAGGTCACATAATTATGGTCTTTTAAAATGGTGTAGTGGGTTGATAGGATAGAGACATAGCTTCCTGTAGAATTCAGTATTGGGCCCTTATTCTCAGCGCATACAAGTTGGAATACTGTCCAGGAAGCCAAGGGGCTAATGCGGATGCCTTGAGCTGCCTCCCACTGGCAGATACTCCAACTGTGGTGCCTCCCCTGGAAGAGTCTGTTTTGGTTTTGAACTTCCTGGACACAGACACCCTACAGTCACCACAGACAATATCCAACTGTGGACACAAAAAGATCCTATCCTAGCAAAACTAAAACAACTGGCGGTAATGGGGGAAACAGAAGGGCCATCGCAACATGGATCAAAAGCTTCCTGGACCCAGCGAGACCAGATCACCGTAGAAGATGGCCTATTACTCCAGGGAGCAAGGGTGATTGCCAGATACTGGCTTAACTCCAGCAGTGTCGTTCAGGGATTTCCAAGATGAAGATGTTGGCAAGAAGCGACGGCTAGTGCCCAGGATTAGTGGATCACTGTGCCAACAAGAACAAAATGTGCCACTAGCAGTGCCCCCACATTCATGGGAATGGTTGTGAAAACCCTGGACTCGGTTGTATGTTGACTAAGCTGGTCCTTTTATTGGCTCAATATTCCTTGTCATTGTGGATGCCCATTCAAAGTGGTTGGATGTGCATAAAATTTGTTCACCAAACTCAGGGATGACGATTGGGAAACTGCGAGCATCTGTTCCAATACACGGACTCCCAGAAGTATTGGTCACAGACAATGGGACATCATTTATTAGCAGGGAATTTGAATATTCACTAAAGTCAAATGGCATTTGGCACATAAGGACGGCTCCATACCTTCCAATGTCCAATGGTCTAGTGGAAAGAGCGGTCCAAACATTGAAGGCAGGCTTATAGAAGCAGCCTACAGCATCACTATTACCAAACTGTCCCGGTTCCTGTTCGATTATAGGACCCCCCACACGCAACAACAGGGATAGCTCCAGCAGAGTTGCTGATGGGGAGAAGGCTCCGCACCAGGTTAAACTGGATATTCCCAGACCTGGGGGTGCGGGTGAAACAGCAGCAGGAACACCAATGTCGGCTAAATGCCTCCTCTAAGAGACAATTTAATTTAGGGGACACAGTTTGCTGCCAGAACCATGGAAATGGTCCAGTATGTGTACGAGGCTAGGTTGATGCAAGGTCAGGTCACGTCACTTACAAAGTTCAGGTAGGTGATACAGTCCAGAACAAACACATGGATCGCCTGAAAGCTGTTACCTCGCAAACAGGACAGGAACAAATCTTCCTGGTCCTTCAGAACAGCCAGAAGGTCTGTCGGAAACCGTAGGTTCTCCCCCTCTGTCTAGTGTCAAGTAAACCTCAGAGTCTGAGATGGATGCAGCCACAATACCATTACCACCAGAAGAAGAGGAGGAAACTCTCCCAAGGCGTTCTGTACACAAGAGGCAGGCTATAGTCCGGTACACACCGCCCACATCAGAGTCCAGATCAAAGGAACTAAACTTAGGATGAAAATGTTGCAGGAAAAGCTACAAGCAAAAGACCAGGCCTACATCCCCAGACTTAGAGGGGAAGGGATGTAGTGAATGGAACCAGGTTGTCCTCGTTGAATATGAGGTCATTGATTGGGGTTGTTAGCCTGGTCCAAACAGGAAAGCCCTGACTGACTCCGAGCTGGTAGGTCACAGCCAGTGTACTGTGCTCAAGTAAATAAAGAGTGACTTGGTGAAGGGATACCGGCCTCTGTGCAGTTATTTTAGAGAAGCAGCCTAAGTGAGTATGTAGTTTGGGGAAGTTGGAGGCAAAATCAAAAATTGAGAGCTAATTAAATAAAGTAGAATTGTAGGGACAGGCGATGTTTTGTACCTGTATGATGTGGGAGCTGGTGGACCCCATTGTGGTTCATAGTGACCACATCTGTACTAAGTGTTGGTTGCTTCAGGAGCTCCAGCTTACAGTTATGAGTGGAGTCTGAGCTTCGAACACTGAAACACATCAGGGAGGGGGAGAGTTACCTGTATGATGTTTCAGAAGGCAGTTATACCCCTTAGATTAACTATCTTAATTTTGATCAGTGGTCAGGGACAGGAGGGTGTGACTATGAGTGAGGCAGGTAGAGGGATCCAGGAGTTGTGCTGAAGGAATCTCAGCCCTTGAGTGTGTCTAACAGGTTTGAAATTCCCTGTGTGAGGGAGAGTGGAGGCTGGAGGGAGGATGGGCAAACTGACCACAGCACCACGGTACAAGGAGCCTCTCATGATGGGGGAGAAAAGAGAAATGTAGTTGTAATCAGGGATAGTGTAGTCAGTGGAATAGAGACTGTTCTCTGTGGCCAGGATCTAGAATCATGTAAGGTGTATTGCCTGCCTTGTGCCCAGGTTCAGGATATCTCATTTGGGCTGCAGAGAAACCCAGAGTGGGAGGGGAAAGATTCCGTTATCGTGTCCACGTAGGTACCAATGATGTAGACAGAAAGAGGAAAGAGGTTCCATTACGGGAATGTGAGAGCTAGGGGCTAAGTTAGAAAGCAAAACCAAAAAGGCGATAATCTCTGATTACTACCTGAGCCATAAGCAAATTGGCAAATTGGTACTGTTCAATAGGAAGTGAGTAAATAAACACAAAGTGATTATGGCACTGGAGAACATCAGTGAAGAATCACAAATTGGATGCAAACGATGTTTGATCAAAAGGAAGGCACAAAGCTTATTATTAATCTAATTAGCACACATGCCAAGTTGAGAGAGATCAGATCAACACTCTTGAAGTGGAATATGCTACAACAGCAGAGGAACCCCAGAATTATTTCTGCAGGAAACAACCTTAATGTGAATAAAGTTAAAAATTCAATGTATCTTGATAAACACTGAACAATTTTACTTAAACAAGAAGAAACCATACAAAGCTTAAATTCTTGGCTACTTTTACTGAGCATGAGGTGATTTTAAATAATCTCCAATACCATAGTTGAAAATGGAGCAAAGAAATTTAAATCACCCTGAATTTTGGGCTTTGTTCATGGTGTGGCTGTGCCTGTATAGACATGAAATTTGTTTACTAATTACATTTCCATGACTGTAACATAGAAGGCATTGGCCACACTTTGTTTTAGTGCAGAAGCTCTCTGTACACTCCAGGGGCCTGACTGATGATCTGCAGAAACCATAAGGCTCTCGTTCTGAACGATGCAGTTGCAGTGAATGCATTTCAGGCACTCGATAATTACTCTTCAGCATTGCCAGAGGGGTCATTTTACACCAAGAGAAGGAGAGGACTCCCACATTTAGCAATGACAGTCTGGAGTCACTCTTTGAGGTTAAAGAACATAGAACAATACAGCACAGGAACAGGGCCTTCAGCCCACAATGTTGTGCCGAACATGACGCCAAATTAAACTAATCCCTTCTGCCTTCCCTTGGTACATATCTCTCCATTTGTTGCAATATTCATGTGCTTATCTAAAACCCCCTTAAACGCCCCTATTTATCTGCCTCCACCACAACCCCTGGCAGCGCATTCCAGACTCTCACCACTCCTCTGTGTAAAAAAACTTGCCCCTCACATCTCCTTTGAACTTTCCCCTCTCACTTTAAATGCATACCCCCTAGTTTTAGACATTTCAACTCTGGGGAAAAGGTTCTGACCGTCAGCCCTATCTATTTATCTCATAATTTTATAGACTTCTATCAAATCTCCCCTCAGCCTCTGCCGCTCCAGTGAAAATAACCCAAGTTTTTCTACCCTCATACCCTCTAATCCAGGCAACATCCAGAAGCAGCGATGAGGGTGGGGCAATAAAATCTCCAGATTGAGCCTCCAAAGTCAGTGGGCTCATGTGGAAAAGATCGGGAATGCCTAGAAAGGTAAATCGTCTCACAATCAATATATACAACAGCCTTCATACAGAGCCTGTCACATACTGAAGTAGCATCCACCTCATCATTCAGAAAAGATTAATCTATCATTTGCAGCAGAGATCATGTAATGTTTCATATATAGTGATTAACAGTTTTAAAATAAAACTCCTGTCATTTTCTCATGTTGTTAAATTATTACACATTGCACACCAGGCCATCATTTTATAAATATTTTGATCCCTCATCTGGAAGATACCAGGTAAACAGAAATATATTAAAGTTTTACAAAGGAAAAATATCCACAATTTTGTTGCATATTCAACTCATTAATGCACATTTGGTTTCAGTCACATTTTAATGGAGAAAGTCAATATACGTCAAAAGAATTGACATCCATAAACTCCAAAGGTTCACTTCTCTGAATTCTGCACCAAACTTTGTTCAGCCGTCACCTACATGGTGATTGTCAATTTCAACTCCGCTCAGTTCAGTCACCTATCTGCAGCTATGAGACAGGAGTAGGCAGTTTCTCAGAATCTGGTGGAGCTATGACACTGGACTACTTGCATGCCCTACAGTTTAAACAGCTTGTGACAGACAGAGCTAAGTGTTCCCACAACCGATGGATCAGATCCAAGATCTGCAACCCTACCATTCCCGCTCTTCAATGACGGGGACAATTTAACAATGAACAGGAGGAAAAGGCTTTACAAACACTCCCATCCTCAAGGAAGGCAGCATAGGATATCAGTACAAAATGCAACACTGAAGCATTTATAATCATATTATGCCTTAAGTGTCAAGTGAATTATCCATCTCAGCCTCCTGCTGACGTCGGCAATATTACAGATGCCGGACTTCAGCCAATTCATGCCATGTGATACTCAGAAAAGGTTAAAGGTATTGGATAAAACAAAGGTTACAGACCCTGACAATAGCTTCTGTGTAGTACTAATGACTCGTGCTTCTGAACCAATTGCGTCTCTTACCAAGCTTCACTAGTAAAGGTACAACAATGGTGTTTATCTTCAATGTGAAAGACTGCCTAGCTATATCTTGTCCACAAAAATGGGACAAATGCAGTCTAGCCAATTACCATCCTCTCAGTCCACACTCAAACATCAGCAAAGTAATTGAGTGTTTTATTTCTCATGCCTTGAGTCTCCAACAGTGTCACAAAACAGCTTGAATCTTTATTTTGTGATTTTTAAAAAAATAATTCTAACTGTTGCATATAGCTGAGTTTGGTTTTTTTGTGTGTTATTTACATAATAATCTTTTGCTCTGTTGTTAAGGATGTCTCAAGCTGGATTTTATTTTGCAAATCTGACTTGTCTAGTAGCACCATCAACCAAGATCATAATAAATTGAAGAGATTATTCTACTTTGAGACTGCGTCATTAATTAGAACAGTACGAGGCACAATTTCTGCTTGGTGACTCAGGCTCACTGCAGCTTTGCACAACAGCCCACACTCTCAGTCCAGACTCAACCATCAGCAAGGTAATGCTCAGTTTGCGTTTGACCAGGCTAATGGCTCCAGATACCAATTCAATTTTGGTCCAAACATAGATAGAAGAGCTGCATTCGGAAGGTAAGACTGACTGCAATTCACGCCTTCGACCACTGGCAGCAGTGTGTCCTTTACAAGATGCAGTGTGGCAACTTGCCAAGCCTCCTTCCGCAGCACTTTCCAAGCTCACACCAACCTAGCATGTGAAAAGCCACAGATGTGTAAGAGCATCACCAACCGGAACATTAATCTCCAAGCGACTCACCATCCCGAGTTGGAACCACAATTACATCAAAGCCAGAAATATTAAATAAGACTTAAAAAAAAGCTGGAGAGACTTAGCACATCAGCAGCATCTCCAGGAAGAAACAGAGTTCACTTTTCAGGTCGAGGGTTTTTAATCAGAACTCACTTGGAACTATTTTGATGTTGTTTCATTGTTATTTGGCCAAACTCCTGGAAATCTCCCATCACCACTGTAAACTATACCACATGGTAAGCAACAATCAAGGCCACAGTTAACCATCAGATCCCATGAATTATTTAAACAAAAACTATCAAGAGTTGCAAAATATGCAGACCTAACAGGATTAAATGGGGCAATGCAAAATTTCATAAAAGCCTTTATCCTTTTGACCTATTATATTATTTCATTAATCACCATCAAAAATACCTACCTTTTGGCTTACCTACTGCAATGATTGTAACGAGGTCAGCCAAATGGACCGAAACTGGGGAACCTTTACAGAGTAAATGTACAACCTCAATTCTGATCTCTTATGAGAAGCAGCTGGTTCAGTTACCACTGATTGTAGTAAAAGCTTGATGGGGTGAAATTGGTTGAGAAAAATTCACCTAGATTGGCTCAATATTATTCAGTTAGAAAATGGTGGCCTGAGTGAAGTCCTAATTAAATACCTGGATGTTTTTCAGGAAGGTCAAAGGAGCCCAGACCACCTTGCATGTTGACCAGGAAGCAACTCCATGATTCTGCAAGGCCCACCCAGTGCCATTTGCCTTACAGGCAAAAATACAGGCAGAAATCAGAAAGCTGGAGAGCAAAGGAATCATCAAACCCAACCATATGCAGAATGGGCAGCAACAGTCGTATCGACTGTGAAGCCCAACAGGGTGGGTATGCCTTTGTGGGGATTTTAAACAAATGCTGAACTGCTTTTTGCACCTGGATAAATACCCAATCCCTCGCATAGAGGATTTATACGCAAAACCGGCAGGGGCCGGTCCTTCATAAAGCTGGATGTGAGCCATGTGTCCTTGAATTGCAGTTAGATGAGGATTCCCAGAAGCATTCTGTAATTAATACCCATAAGGGTTTGTACCAATATACAAAACTACCATTTGGCATATTGTCAGCCTATGCAATTTTTCAGCGGATAATGCAAAACATTTTAAAAGGTCTAGACCAGGTTGCATTTACCTAGATGACATGCTAGTAACAGGGAAGACCAATAAGGAGCACTTAGAGAACTTGGACATAGTTCTTAGTTGTTTCTCCCAGGTGGGCGTATGCCTTAAAAGGGAAAAATGTGTGTTCCAGGCACCCCAAGTGACGTACATTTTTTTCCTTTATTTGTTCACAGGATGAGGACATTGCTGGCTAGGCCAGCATTTATTGCCCATCCCTAATTGGCGAGAGGGCAGTTATGAGTCAGCCACATTGCTGTGGGTCTGCAGTCACATGTAGGCCAGACCAGGTAAGGATGGCAGTTTCCTTCCCTAAAGGCCATTAATGAGCCAGATGGGTTTTTCCTGACAATCAACAGTGGATTCATGGTCATCACTAGACTCTCAATTCTAGATATTTTATTGAATTCAAGTTCCACCATCTGCCGTGGCAGGATTCAAACCCAGGTCCCCAGAACATTATCTGGGTCTCTGGGTTAACAGTCCAGTGATAATACCACTAGGCCATTGCCTCCCTTACTTGGGCTACGGAGTTAACAAGACTGGGTTACACACATTGGAAGATAAGGTGAGGGCAATCAAATGTGCCCTGGCTCCCATGTCTGTACCAGAGCTTAAGTCTAATCTTGGGCTGGTGAATTATTACAGAAAGCTCATTCATAACCAGGCCTCCATCCTGCCACTTTTGCATCAACACCTACAAAAGGGTCAGCCTTGGCCAAGCCATAACTTTCAGGGAAGTGAAGAAACATCTGCCATCCTCGAGGTTGTTGGCACACTATGATCCCAAGTGAGGTTGGGTATTGATATAAGATGCTTCCCTATACAGCATTGGGGTAGTATTAGCTTACAGGTGGCCCAATGGAGAGGACCATCCAATAGCATATGCATCCAGGACTTTGGCTATTACAAAGCATAAATAGAGAAGGAAGGTTTGGCGGACATATTTGAAGTCAGGAAGTTACACCAATTCCTTTATGGATGTAAATTTGTAATAATAACAGATCACAAACCCTCACTAGGTTTACTTAAAGAGGTCAAGGCAGTGCTACCCATAGCTCTGGGAAATGGCTGGGTAAACCCTGGACACAGTTAAATGTTGACAATGCAGGTCCTTTCATTGGCTCAATGTTCTTAGTCTTTGTGGCCACCCACTCAAAGTAGCTGGATGTGTATAGAGTACATTCGTCAAACACAGGGACAACAAGAAAAAAACTGCATGCATCTTTTGCAATATCTGGACTCCTGGAAATATTGGTTCCAATAATGAGTATTTCCTAAATTCATTTGGTATTCAACATATAAGGATAGCTCCATACTATCCATCATCCAAAGGTCTGGCAGAAACAGCAATCCAAAACTTTGAAGCCAGGCTTAAAGAAACAACCCACTGCTCCATTAGATACCGAACTGTCCTAGTTCCTATTTGATTGTAGGACCACCCCTCATGAAACAACAGGGATAGTTCCAGGAGAGTTACTAATGGAGAGAAGACTCAGCGCCAGGTTAAATCTGATCTTCCCAGGGGTGGAGGGTGAAAATGACATCAGGAATGCCAATGCTGGACACAAGACTCGGCTAAACAAGAGACAGTTTCCTTCAGGGGACAAAGCTTGGTGTAGGAACCACGGCAATGGTCCTGCAGCATGGGTAAGAAGCATGGTCAACGTAAGGTCAGGTCCAATGGCGTATAAGTAGGTGCGATGGTCCTGAACAAGTATGTGGACCATATAAAAGCTGCAAACTCAGGAGCAAAACATGCCTGGCCCCTTGATAGCCTTTCCGACTGTTCCAGAACCTATGGGTTCTCCATCTCTGTCAAGCATTGAAGATACCTCGGAATCTGAGATGGACACGGCAGATGTCACCACCCCGATGCCTTTGCCATCTGAAGAAGAGAATGAATTTCTTCTGAGACACTCCGGGCGCAAGAGGTGAGCTGTTGTGCATTACACGCTGCCTGTATCAGAAGCATTGTTGGAGGAACCTGACCCAGTGCTAAAAAGCCCCGGGCGAAACTACAAATAAAAAACGGCCCATGTCTTCAGACTCAGAGAGGGAGTAGTGATTGTAATGAGGTCAGCCAGGTGGACCTAATAGAATGGATTCCCTGATTGGGGCTGTTAATCCAATCAGAGAGCCCTGGCTGACAGATAAGAACAGGAGTGTCAAACATTCTGTTCACTCTGAGAGCCAGCTCTGAAGGAGCTGGATCAGTGTCAAGGACTCTCCACATGTAAATGAAGAGTGACTTGGTGATGGGATACCAGCCTCTGTGGAATTTCTTTGCTTACTGTTTTGAAATTTCAGTTTAAGATTTCCCCGTTCTGACTGCTAACGTACATTTTCACTAACATTTCCATCAACATGGATCCATACGCTGTAACAAAGAGATGTATTTCAGTTCACTTTAAAGACAGGTTCACTTAGCAAGAATTTTAAATAGATCTTAAGGTGATCCGGGGATAACTATATTATTCAATCCTTGGACTCAACAATGAGCTCAATAATTTCAGATCATAACCAGCATTCCCATTCACACATCCTCACCTTCATTCCATCCAAGAGATTCCCTACTGGCCTTTTCATGCACCCTGCCCCCTGCTTTTCCTGATGTCACTTAAAATTTGTTATCTTTCTAATCTAATTTTGCCCTTATGTTTTGGTTCACACCCTCCCTCCAACTCTTCCCTAACTGTTTCCTTGCTGAAAATCTCTCAGATTTGTCAGCTCAAATGTAGGTCAACGACCTGAGACATTAATTGTTTTCCTTATGACTTTGGGAGAGAAAGCCGCAAAAGAGAGCAATGGGGCCCAAAGTAGAAGATTTTTGAAATAATATGAACATAAGCACCGATGAGAATGAGAGACATCAATTAAAATTTGATTAGTGAAATAATTAATTAAAGTGCAACAAAGATAACAAGGCAGGTAATATATTGTAGCTGCTGGATATGGAAGCTGGTGGGTGCCAGTATGGGCCCAGGCAAATATTTCTGCAGTATTTTGGGATTGAGGAATTTTGGTTCAGAGTCTCTGAGTTGGAGATTCAAGATGCAGACACTACAATGCGTCAGGGAGGGGGAAAATAGTTATTACAGGAGGCAGTTACACATGGGTCATTGTACATGGTCAATGGTCAGGGACAAAAGGATATGATTATGTGTCAGGCAGGCCTGAGGATCGAAGAGAAGAAGTGGATTTCCAACCTTTGCAATCGTTGAACAGGTTTATAGTTTTTGAAACTTGAATGGATGAAAGCAAGGACGGCCGGCTGGATGAACAAGCAGACCATGGCAATGTGGTACAGGCAGCCATTCAAGCTTGAGGGTTTAATAGGGATGTGTGGGGAGTAAGGATATAGACACATTTCCAGACAAGAGAGAGAATCTACAGGGCTGTGTTGCTAACCTGGTGGCAGCATTTGGGACATATACTTAAACTGCTCAGGAACCTGAAAAGACGTGGAGGACTAGGAGAGGGATTCTGTCTAGGGAGTATGAGCAGACATTCACTAAATTAAAAGTCAGAATTGCAAAAGGTAATAATAGTCTCTGCATTATTACCTGAGCCTCAGCAAACTGGCATAGAGTAGGGAAGATTAAAGAGTAAAATCTGTGACTTGAAAAATGTTGTGGGAGAAATTGATTAAGACTAATATGTCACTGGCAGCAGTTTTGGCAAATTAGGAGCTGTACCATTGGGACAAGCATCCCCTGAGCTATATGTTCTCCCTGAGCTATATGTTCTGGTGAGTCATACAACTAAAGTTGTAGAAACAGCTTTGAGCTACACATTAGGGGCAAGGCATCAAATGAGGGAAATGTGATGAATTACACTGAGAGGACAAGGCAAGAGAAGAGGATAGCTATGAGAATGATGATAATCAAAACATGACAGGAAAGGGCAGAATATACAAACTTGAGTTTTTTTAAACCAATCATGGGATGTGGACATCACTGGCTAAGCTGGTATTTGCTGTCCATCTCTAACTGCCCTGGAGAATGTGGTGGTGAACTGTCCTTTTGGATTGCTGTAGTCCTTGTGATGGAAGGATAACCAAAATACTATTGAAGGGAGTTACAAGATTTGAACCTAACAATAATGAAGGAAAGACAGTATAGTTCCAAGTCAGGATGGTATGACATGGAAGGGAAATTGTATGTGGTGTTATCATTTATTTGCTGACCTTGTCCTTCCACGTGTTAGAAGTTATAGTTTGGAAGGTTCCACTGGAGGAGCCTTGGTGAGTTACTGCAATGCATCTTGTAGATGGTGCACACTGCTGCCATTATGTGTTGGTGGTGAATACAGTGGATGTTGAAGATAGTGGAAGGGATGCCAATCAAGCATTCTGCTTTGTCCAAGTCTATGTCAAGCCTCTTGAGTGTTCTCTGAACTGCGCCAATCCAGGCAAGTGGAGAGTATTTCGTTACACTCCTGACTTGTTCCACAGAATGTCAATCCCCTGACCAGCTCTTGTAGCTACGGTACTTAATGCTGGTCCTGTTCAGCTTCTGGCTAGCAGACAAGGCTAGAGGTTGCAAAAATAGTAATAACACAGAAATAAAGACTCTATCTGAATTCATACAACATTTATAACAAAACGGATGAATTGCCAGCTTAAAAAGAAGTATGTTCAACTTGATAGCCATTGCACAACTTATAAGTAAAGGCTGGGACCTGAATATTCAAGAGTATATGACAATTCAGTCAGAGAGTAAGCAAGAAAAAGGTGGAGCTTACTCAAGGATGACATTAGTACATTGGAAAGAGATGGACTTAGTTCTAACAAACAAATGTTTCAGTTTCACTATAGATAAGAAACAGTAAAGGTAAAAAGTCACTTCTGAGAGTAGATTATAGGTCTCCTAATAGTAAGACAAGGTTTACAGATGAAATAACCGTGACTTCAAAAAAAAGAATCAGATTGGTAAAGGTAACCTGGATGCTGAACTCATAGGATGTTTTCAGGACAGTTTCTCTGACCAGCACATCTAGAGCTAGCAGAGAAAAGGCTCTTCCAGATCATCTGATGTGTAATGATACAGGATTAATTCATGACCTGATACTAAAGGAGCGCCAAGTAGCAGCGATCATAAGATGATTAAATTTTGCCATTGTTCTGGGAGAGAAAAGTGAGTCTAAGGCTCCTGTTTTAAATCTAAATAAAGGCAATTATAAGAATACAAAGACAGACTACCTACCTCTACCCTCCTTCCTCATCTACATGCTATCTATTCAAAAACATGTGCAAAGATAGGGGTCAGTTTCTATATGCACGTTGATGGCACTCAGCTCTCTCTAACCCTTCATTATCTCTGTGTTGTCAAACTGCCATCTAAAATCCACTTGTGGACTAGCTGTAATCTTTTCCCATTAAGTACTAGGATGTCTGAAGCCAAAAGCTTTGTTCCTCACCAATGATTCCAATCCTGACATTTCTGTGTGCCATATGAAGCCGAGCTGAGCTTCCAAATCCACATCCTTGTGAAACATTAAAGTCAGAAGTCAGTAAAAGAACCAAACTTTTAATGAGTATTTGCATTCCTTAAGGTCTAAAAGTTGAAAGCCTGCAGAACTTTACAGACTCTGCTCAGACACAGCCTGCTTTCTAGGTCAAGCTACAGATGTTTGCATTGATCAATTTTACCCAATGCATAAAGACAATGTTACCTACACCAGTCCGAATATAACATATGGTGCTTTGTGAAATGATGGGCTGCCATGGGACCACTGACATCAAAACAAATTCTGGGTGATAAGATATTTGAAGAGCCTGGAATACTTCTATAAAAACTGAAGAATTCATAAAGTGCATCAAGATCATGTGAAAGAATGCACTTAGGAAGACAAGAATTGAGACTTTTCAAACTGAGTTAAAAGAGAGAGAGATTTGAAAGTTGAGCTAATCTGACTTTCAGATACATTTTTTCAACCTCAGATGTTAACTGTGAGTATACTGTATGTATACTGTATACTTAGTGCTTAATAACAATCAAAGTGTTGGACTTATTAAAACTTATTCCTGACAATATAGATATGGAACCATGGGATTACAGTCTGTCTATATTATGCCAAAATACATCCCAATATCCTCTTCATTACAAAGACGACCTACCATCTCCTTCATATCAATCCACCCAACTCAGACCACTTTTTGCTGAAATCTGGTCTGGGAAAAACATTCATAAATGTATCTAATACTCCATCCACTTACCTAAACAAGATTAGAAATATTCATTTTGACTAATAAAAGATGTCCTTAAGGTGCATCCATGTACTTAATTGCTTTTTTTTTTTCTAAACTGTACATTAACTGTAAACTGGTAACAATACTTACTAAAATCCATGGTTAACAAATACAGCATTGGTGTAAATTTATTTAAAATAAGACGCATCCGTTGTTCAGTCTGTGTTTCTGCTCAGTTGATTCAGTGTTCTTTAGACCTGAAACAATGATTCAGTGGGATATGGAAACATAACGAGCTGAGACAAGCAATAAGATCTGCATATAGTGACACTACAACTCCTGGCCAGAAAAGAAGTCATTTGGTAAATCCCCTATCAATTCTATTGCAAATAACTCGGATTGACTAGACAAGTAATCAATTTGTATTATGCAACTATCCACCATTCATTGTATTTTGATGCTCAATTCAGATGCACTGTTGTGGTATTCTTTCTGAGTTTGCAGAAACCTCTATGCTAAAGAGGCTCTAACTCATTGGTGGACACAGTGGTGTCAAGGATATTATTAAATTGGAGAGGATTAGAGTTAGATTGACCAAGGTGTTGCTGAGAATGGCGGGTTTGAGTCATAAAAATGGGCTGGATAAGCTGGGACTTTTTCACTGGAGCATAGGAGGTTGAGGGGTGACCTTATAGAGGTTTATAAAATCATGAGAGGCATAGATAAGGTGAATAGCAAGGGTCTTTTTCCCTAGGGTGGGGGAAGTTCAAAACTAGGGGACATATTTTTAAGGTGAGAGGAGAACGTTTTAAAAAGGACATGAAGGGCAATTTTTTTTTTTGCACAGAGTGGTTTGTGTGTGAAATGAACTGCCAGAGAAAGTGGTGGATGTAGGTACAGTTACAACATTTAGAAGACATTTGAATAAGTACATGAATAGGCAAGGTTTAGAGGGCTACAGGCCAAACACAGGCAGGTGGTACTAGGTTAGTTTGGGAACATGGTCGGTGTGGACTTTTTGGACCAAAGAGTCTGTTTCCATGCTTTATGATTCTATGACTCTATCACTCTATCCACTCCAAAAACAGGGATATGAGAGTAATTACAAACATGAAGAGAGACTATGGAAGGGAAGAGACTGTGGAAGACTATGGAGGGACTGTGGAGACTATTGTCAATGGAAATAAATGGAAGTATAATCTTGTTGCTGAATTTAAATAAAGTTTGCTAATCATCCCTTCTTACAGCTAATTTTGTGCACATGAGTGGGGAACCTTGACCATCTGTACTTCACAGATCAAGAATGTGCAGGAGCTAATGCAAAATTGTAGATGGTGCACTCACAATTTCCTGATCTTCAGCATGGCTGATTGGCGATGCTTCCTGCAGTAATATGCATGCGATCAAATGACCTTCCTATTTTTTCTTTCTATGTTCATACATAAACATCTCCAGTCTATTGAAACAGCATTAAAACTGAGCTTATGCAATTTTGCTCACCACAAGTGATGCAATTTCATAGACCACATTCTCCTTTCCGCTGTATAGCGATCCATATAATTTGCAGATTCACTACATATTTTAACTATTTGGACAATTTCCATATCATACAATCAAACTTGCAACAGCAAAATATCAGCCACCTTCTGCAAAACAGTGTACACAACAAAGTTAGTGAAAACAGAGTGAAATGATAACAGTTTCAGTGAATCAGAAGGTGGCTGAAAGTCATCACAGCGGAATTCTGGGAGACATTTCCACATTCATCATGACTGTACCGCAGGTCAGAGAGAACCTGGTGTCAAGATTCTGTGGCCACTGAAGAGACACCAGGATGGTGTGTTGCCTCCTGGGTGCCAGGGTCAAGAATGTCTCTGAGCGGTTGCACAACATTCTAAAGGGGAGGGTGAACAGCCAGAAGTTGTTGTGCAAATCAGTACAAATGACATAGGTAGACAAAGCAATGAGGTTTTGTGAAATGAGTATAGGGATCTAGGTAAGAAGTTAAAAAGCAGGACCTCAAGAGTGGTGATTTCTGAATTACCCCCAGTGCCACATGCCAGTGAGGATAGAAATTGAAAGTTAGGTCAGATGAATGCGTGGCTGAGGAGATGGTGTAGGGGGCAGGGTTTTCAGTTCTTGGATCATTGGGATCTCTTCTGGGGTAGAGGTGACCTGTACAAGAGGAATGGGTTGCACTTGAATCGGAGGGGATCCAATATCCTTGCGGGGAGATTTGCTAGTGTTACCCAAGAGGGTTTAAACTAGTTTGGCAGGGAACATTGGTGGGACTCTGAATAAGAGAGGGGCCATCGAAAAGTCAGGGGAAAATACATTAGCCATCAAGAGCAAGTTTACTATTCAGGATAGGCAGGGGCACAGTAAAGGGAGGTAAAAGATTTCTGGTTTAAAATGCATTTATTTCAAAGCATGTGGTCTGACTAGTAAGGCAAATGAGCTCAGAGCATGGATTGGCTCTGGGGACTGGGATATTATAGCCATAACAGTAACATGGCTGAGACAAGGACAGCACTGGCAGCTGAATGTTCCAGGATGCAGAAGGTATAAGTGACAGAAGTACAAGTAAACAAGTAGGGGTAGTTGCCGTTTTGATAAGGGAGGACATAACAACAGTGCTTAGAGAAGATATTCTCAAGGGGTCACCAAATGAGACTATATGGTTAGAACTTAGAAACAAGAAGGGTATGGTTACTCTGTTGGGACGGTATTATAGACCAAAAAAATGGCTAACGGGTACTTGAGGAGCAGATGTGTGGAGAGATTGCAGATATCTGTAGGAATAATAGAGTAGTATTGGTTGGAGATTTTAATTTCTCCTGTATCGACTGGGCCACCCAGAGTGTAAAAGGCCCGGACAGGGTAGAATTTGTCAAATGTGTTGAAGAAAGTTTCCTAAATCAATATGTAGAGGGCCCTACTCGGGAGGGTGCAACACTGGACCTCCTCTTAGTAAATGAGGTCGGGCCAGTGACTAAAGTGTCAGTCAGAGAGAACTTTGGGTCCAGTGACCATAACTTTCTTAGTTTTAACATAGTTATGGAAAAAGATAGGACAGGTCCACAAGTTAAGGTGCTGAACTGCAGTAGGGCCAATTTTGAGGCCATTAGGTAGAATCTAGCAGAGATCGATTGGGTGAGTCTGTTTGAAAGAAAAAGAACGACTGGTGAATGGGAGGCTTTTAAAACTGTGATATCAAGGGTCCAGGGACAGTATGTCCCTGTTACAGTGAAGGGAAAAGCTGGCAGATTTAGGAATCCCTGGCTGATGAGGGATATTGAGGCTCTGGTCAGGAAAAAGAAAGCATACATTGGGTTTAAACTGTTGGGCTCAAGTGAATCCCTAGATGACTATAAAAAGTGTAGGGAAATCAGAAGAGCAAAAAGAGGGTATGAAATGGATCTGGCAGATAAGGTTAAATATAATCCCAAGAGGTTCTACAGCTGTATTAAGAGTAAGAGGGTGGCTAGGGAGAGAATAGGGCCCCTTAAAAATCAGCATGGCCGTCTATGTGCGCAGCCAGAGGAGATGGGGGAGATTTTTAATGAATATTTCTCCTCAGTGTTTACTAAGGAGAGAATCAAAGGAAATAAGGGAAACAAGTGGGGATGCTTTGGATCGCGTACATTTTACCAGCGAGGAGGTGTTTGCAGCCTTAAAGTGCATTAAGGTGGCTAAATCTGGGCCTGATCAAGTCTATCCTCGGACATTGTGGGAAGCTAGGGAAGAAATTGCAGAGGCCCTTGCAGAGATATTTGCTTCATCTTTAGCCACTAATGAAGTTCCAGAAGACTGGAGGGTGGCTAATGTTGTTCCATTGTTTAAGAAAGGTAGCAAAGACAAGCCAGGGAACTACTGGCCAGTGAGCCTGACATCAGTGGTAGACAAGTTACTGGAGAGGATACCGAGGGCAGGATCAAACAACATTTAGATAGTTAACATCTGATTAGAGATAGTCAGCATGGATTTGTGTGTGGAAATTCATGTCTGACAAATATTTTAGAGTTTTTCAGGAGGTGACCAAGAGGATAGATGAGGGTAGGGCAGTAGATGTTGTCTATATGGACTTTAGTAAGGCCTTTGACAAGGTCCCGCACGGCAGGTTTGTCATGAAGGTTAGGTGGCATGGGATTCAGGGAGAGCTAACTAATTGGATTCAAAATTGGCTCGATGGTAGGAAGCAGACGGTGATGGCTGAAGGTTGTTTCTTGGACTGGAGGTCTGTGACTAGAGTTTGGGACCTTTGTTATTTGTTATTTACATAAATGATCTGGATGTGAATGTGCAAGGCATGATTAGTAAGTTTGCAGATGATACAAAATTAGGAGATATCGTTGATAGCAAGGAAGGTTATCAAAAATTATAGAAAGATCTTGATCAGATGGGGAAGTGGGCTGAGGATTGGCAAATGCAATTCAACACAGATAATTATGAGGTGTTGCACTTTGGAAAGTCAAACCAAGGTAGGACTTATACAATAAATTGTAAGGTCCTGAGGAGTGTTGTGGAACAGAGGGACTTGGGAGTCAAGTACATAGTTCATTGAAAGTAGCATCACAAGTAGATAGGGTGGTGAAGAAGGCATTTAGCATGCTGACCTTCATCAGTCAAGGCATTGAGTATAGATGTTGGGATGTTATGTTATCGTCATATAAGTCATTGCTGAAGCTGCACTTGGAGTATTGTGCAGTTTTGGTCAGCCTGCTATAGGAAAACATAGTTAAACTGGGAAGTGTGCAAAGAAGATTTACAAGGATGTTCCTAGGACTAGTAGGCCTGAGTTATAGGGAGAGGTTGGCCAGGATAGGACTTTATTCCTTGGAACGTAGGAGAATGAGGGGTGACCTTATTGAGGGGTATAAAATCATGTGGGGCATAGTAGGATGAATGCATATAATCTTTTCCCCAGGAATGAGGAATTGATAATTAGAGTGCATAGGTCTAAGGTGAGAGGGGAAAAATTTAAGAAGGATCTAAGTGCAACTTCCTCACGCAGAGAGTGGTGTGTATATGGAATGGGCTGCCAGAGAAAGTGGTTGAGACAGGTACAGTAGCACATTTATAAAACATTTGGATAGGTACGTGGATGAGAAGGGTTTAGAGGGATATGAATGAAACGCGGGCAATTAGAACCAGCTGATTGGGCACCATGGTCATCATGGATCATTTTGGGCCGAAGGGCCTGTTTCCATGCTGTATAACTCTATGATAATAGTTTCATTCGTGCTTATTTAATGTGTAGTGCTATGTGCCAGTCTTCCATCACACAAATGAGTACTCTACTATTTGCCAAGTTAGGTGTCCCCACTTAGCACTTTTCATTCACAAGGAATTAGAATTCAAGAGAAAGTAATAAAACAACAACTTCCATCTATGTAGCATAATTAACACAATGTGATATTGCAGGCAAAGTTATAAAAGAAAATCAGATCCCAAGTCACATAAGGAGATGTTAGGGCAGAAATTGAAAAGTTTGAGCACACAAGTAGATTGTAATGAACAACTTAACAAAAAAAAAAGACAGGCAGAAGGATGGGGAGATATAGGGAGGAAATTCTAGAGCTTCGGGCTCAGGTAGTGAAAGCACAGCTACTAATAATGAAGTGGATGTTCAATAGTCCAGTATTCACTGACGACACTGATCAGGAGGGGTTGCAAGGTGGAGGTGTATTACAAAGATAGGGAGGGATGAAGCAATTTGAAACAAGAGTAGGTGCTGACAAATTATTGATGCATGCAACTGTCTTACCTGTAATTTCTTATACTTTCACTCTCTGTTCCTCATTATTGGCTTGTATAAATTAACAGGCATAAGAGCCTTATTGTACCTCACTTAAGTGGCTATTCCTCCTGTGGGAACATAGACAGCAAGTACAGAAGAGTATGCAATAGTTGGGAGAAACAATCTTCAGGAGAGTGTTTACTTAACATACACCAATTTACAACAGCAGTCACTGGACTGAAATTGACAGTAGACATCCTGTTGGTTAATCTTCTTCTATAAGATAAAAACACCAAGGCCAATGAAACAAACATTACTGTCCACTCAAACCCGATGTGTGTTTAGGTCACTTGCTGCAGTCCAGTGATTGAACTCAAGACCTTCATGATGAGAATTGCTTACTGAACCATTGAAAGTGGCAGTCCACCTTCCTGCACATTTCAATCCTCAGAAATCTTCTGGAAAGAATACAAAACTGCTTCACTATAAAAGCTTTAAGAAGTTGCTTTTTGTTTTACATGGGATCTGGACATCATTGGATGGCCAGCATTTGTACTCATCCCTAATGAGTAAAAGGTAAAGTCACCATAGAGTTCCCTTATTAGAGAGAGAGGCAATTGGTGGTGGTTTAACCTCAGAGTCATCACTCTTGAGGTGAGGGAAGAGGTTGAGAAGGTTCATGGTAACCTCAGCCAGTGCAGGAATTAAACCCACACTCTTGGCATCACAATCCAGCTGTCCAGCCACCTGAGCTAACCACCTTCCAACTTGCTAATACTATGCTACTATGTAGTTACAGTCAGCCACATTTCTGAGAATCTGGATTAACATGTAGGTCAGGACATCAAATCTTGGTTTTAAAACAGAGACAACAAGGTGTAGAGCTGGATGAACACAGCAGGCCAGGCAGCATCAGAGGAGCAGGAAAGCTGATGTTTCGGGTCTGGACCCTTCTTCAGAAATGGGGGAGGGGAAGGGGACACTGAAGTAAATAGAGAGATGGGGCGAGGTGATGATGGAAGGTGGATAAAGGAGCAGATGGGTGGAGAGAAGATGAACAGGTCAAGGAGGCGGGGATGGAGCCAGTAAAGGTGAGTGTAGGTGGGGTGTTAGGATAGGGGCTGGTCAGTCAAGGGAAGACGGACAGGTCAAGGAAAGACGGACAGGGCAAGGAGGTGGGGATGAGGCTGCTAGGTAGGAGGTGGGGGTGGGGGTTGGTCAGTGAGGTGGGAGGAGCGGATAGGTGGGAGAAAAGACGGACAGGTCAAGGAGGCGGGGATGAGCTGGGCTGGTCTTGGAATGAGGTCGGGGGTGGGGAGATTTTGAAGCTTGTGAAGTCCACATTGAGACCATTGCGCTGCAGGGTTCCCAAGCGAAATATGAGGTGCTGTTCCTGCAACCTTCGGGTGGCATCGTTGTGGCACTGGAGGAGGCCCAGGATGAACATGTCATCCGAGGAGTGGGAGGGGGAGTTGAAGTGGTTCGCAACTGGGAGGTGCAGTCATTTGTCACGAACCGAGAATAGGTGTTCCACAAAGCAGTCTCCAAGCCTCTGCTTGGTTTCCCCGATGTAGAGGAGGCCACATCGGAAACAGCAAATACAAAAAACCACATTAGCAGATGTACAGGTGAACATGTGAAGGGTCCAGACCTGAAACGTCAGCCTTCCTGCTCTTCTGATGCTGCCTGGCCTGCTGCGTTCATCGAGCTCTACGCCTTGTTATCTCAGATTCTCCAGCATCGGCAGTTCCTACTATCTCTTGGTTTTAAAACAGCTCTTTTCTCATTTCAATACACAATTTAAAAATACAGAAAAAAATAAAAAGACACCGACTTGTTCAGTGTATCCAATATTCTCTGTATATTCAATTATTTTAAATTAAAATTTGAGTTTTGTCAACTCAGCACTAATGCCACCCCTGAGATATGAATCAGGCATTCCACTTATTTCAAAACAATTTTAATTTAGTTTTGAATCAGAGATAGTAGGAACTGCAGATGCTGGAGAATCCGAGACAACAAGGTGCAGGGCTGGATGAACACAGCAGGCCAAGCAGCATCATAGGAGCAGAGAGGCTGACGTTTC
>NC_063360.1:26784547-26838539 GCF_021869965.1 Rhincodon typus | reverse complement strand
GCGTTCATCCAGCCCTGCACCTTGTTGTCTTTAATTTAGTTTTATTTATTTGCTCTGACGTTGCTGTCTTATATAAAGCACAAATCTACAAACCAGTGTGCCTATTACTGTTGAAATATATTCTTATATGTTAAACACATGTTTCAGAAAAATCAAGCAAAGTACAGTCAGATAGCATGAGCAACAAGACCAACAACTTCTTCCAAAAGGTTATCTAAGGGTGCAATTTATCTTTTCCCATCATTTCAAATTGATTCTGTTGGAAGAAACTCTGAACGATTTAAGATGAAGTCTTCAATCAAGAAGACAGGTTTGAAGACACTCAGCTCAAAAAAAAAGTGGCACCAAAACCTTTCAAGACCACAGGATGTCTTCGTGAGTTTTACAGCCAATACAGTGCTTCTAAAAAGTAGTCACTGTTACAATGTAAGAAATGTGACAGGCAGTTTGTGCACAGCAAGCTCTCAAAACAGCAATGTGATAACGATTAGACAATTTATTTTTTTTGTGATGTCGATTGGAGAATAAATACTGTCGATGACAATTGGGCATAACTCCCCCCCATTCTTGGAAGTTACACTAGGGGAATTATTACTTGACATGAGAGGGCAGACTGTGCCACGGTTGAACTTCTGATCTGAAAGCCAGTGTGTTTAAAGGGCACCACTTCCTTGGTACTTCTATAACTTTTCAGTACTCCCCCCAAAACCACGCTGGAGCATCAGCTTTGACGTATGTGCTCAAGTCCTGGGGCTGCGCCTTAAAGCATGGGGATGGCAGGGGCTCTTGGAGGCATAGACTCTTCCTGGTCCAGAAATAAAGTTGATTGCAAGTCAAAGAACAAAGAAAATTACAGCACAGGTACAGGCCATTCGGCCCTCCAAGCCTGCACCGACATGCTGCCCGTCACAACTAAAACCCCCTACCCTTCCGTGGACCATATCCCTCTATTCCCATCCTATTCACGTATTTGTCTCTGAACAAGTTGGCTTGCTCTTTGCAAGCTCCGCCTGCAGCTATAACAATGCTGCCAGGCTAATTTGGCCAATAGCAGGATGCCCTCCTACAACCAGTGGGAGATGCCCTGTTCTTGGCAGCTGCCAGCCAAACAGCCAACAGGGCCAGCAATAGGGGGTCAGGTCATTCAGTTGTCTGGACAGGCTGGTTTGTGATGCAGAGTAACATCATCAGTTTGGGTTCGATTCCCATACTGGCTGAGGTCACCACGAAGGTCCTGTCTTCTCAGCCACACCTGAAGTGTGCAGACCCTCAGGTTAAACCCATCACCCATGTCCTTCTCTAATGAGAGAGTGGGACTGTGGCAAGTTTACTGTTAGTGCCAGCAGTCCCAGCTCAGTTGGCAGGTGCTGCTGGGACGACAGAAGATGATCCAGTCTGCCCCAGAAAGGTGTTTCAGGAGCTGAAGGATTCTGAAAGCCCAGGGAGGGGAGCAGAGGGAGATCAGGACCATATTTTAGTCAAAAGTGGATGGTGCCATTTAGGGTGGGAGTTGCCCCTTATACACACAGGGTACCATTTCTTCCCCACCACCCAATGAAGTACCACTTTCCTTCAGCCTTTTGAAAGAAAACAACCTGACCTCATACTTTTCTGATGAAGGGTCTAGGCCGGAAACGTCAGCCTCTCTGCTCCTATGATGCTGCTTGGCCTGCTGTGTTCATCCAGCCCTGCACCTTGTTGTCTCGGATTCTCCAGCATCTGCAGTTCCTACTATCTCTGATTCACCTTTATAAAGTTGCCTGTTTCACCTCCATACCGAGAAAGCAGGTGTCCATCTCTCTAAATTTTATAGACTTGAATCCCCACTCATCTTGCAGAAACTATGGGAAGCTGTCCCGCATTAAGAGGGTTATTCTTAAGGTAACTGGTCACACAAGTTGGAATGATATGGTTAAACTGCAGGACACGCGGAGAATTAAACCAAGTCAAACACCGATTCAGATTCAAACCTATTTTTAAGTACATGTGGCATTTTTGTTTCCAAACGGGTTACCGCGCCGCTTCCTATCCCCTCCCTGAAAATATATTACATGCTCATTAAAAGGATCTCACGACAATATCTTCAATTATACAGTTAAATAACCCACTTACTTTCAACTCCAGTCAAAAATACAACAGTGAATGAATTTACTTCCACGTATCAACTCTTTAAAAATTATAGACGCTTCTTGTCAATATTTGGAAACGATTTTCCTGCAACTTCAGTTGGTGGAAATTTTATACCACGGAATGTGTAGTATGTGTTTGATTGATAGGGCAAATAAACCAATGTGAGACGGAGAGAGGTCGACACCCAGCGTTTAATCACCAATCCTTTTACAGTAATGTCATACACACAACGAGGTGATGCTGTCTGCAGTACACTGTACACATCATTTCACTCCGTTTCTATCAGCTGCATTTAAAGACTTAGGCAGGGGTAACGGTTTTTAATGATACCGATTGTCATTCAAGTACCCGATTTTCATAAGTGAAAGAACTGGGATCCAGCTTTCGCAACCTCAGGATATGTCAAAGCTTTCCCCAGCTCAATAAAGTATCATTAGAGAGCAGCGACTGTTTTAATGTAGGAAACACTACATGAACAGCAAGCTCACAAGAACATCAATGGGATTAAAAAAAAACCACGGATGCTAGAAATCAGAAACAAAAACAGAAATTGCTGGAAAAGCTCAACAGGTCTGCCAGCATCTATGGAGAGAAGTCAGAGTTAACGTTTCAGGTGCAGTGACAATTTCTCAGAACGGCAAACTCCCCTGTTCTTTGAAGAAAGACAAGACTGTTTCTCACCCTGTACTTCCATCTGAGAGTAGAGAAGGCACATTGGTTTAAACTCTCATTTTACAAATAAATGTGGAAGGAGCTAGTCTATCCTGAGGAGCAAAGTAGCTATATATCATCTCAATCTAACAAGCCTCTTATACATATTCAGAGTCAAGTGACACCTTTTGCTAGAAAAAAGACAGGATGTACTCTCGTTCCTTTGTTGTATCAGGTGACTAATACCTGACATGACAGGTAAGTTTAGCTGGTCAGAATATAAACGACTGCAATAAACTTAACAGTGTGTCTTACCATTGTGTTCCAGTGTTGCAGTATCAGTTGCAATTATGACAATCAATGTACCTAACAATAATATGCACTTTCTCTTAAGTCAAGTCCGATAGTATCATGTAACTCAGCCCTAACACAACCAACCATTAAGTACAAGGCAATAGACCTTCGCTGTTTGTCAAGATCCAGCCTTTATTTCTGTTGAAAACTTTGTGTAAGCATCATTGCCACCCCCCCGCCCAGTATCAGTAACTTTGACTGAAACCAATAAGAAAGATTAGTGCATCGAATCTACCCAAGACATCCATTGAACATAATCACAACATCTACCAAGATGCCAAGGGGCAGGTTTTGTCATATACACCACTCCTCATTCATTTAGAACCATTGGGGAGGAGCTACAATATCTCGAATGGCTGTCCTAACTCATACCAATTAACTTCAGCCTACACCATACATCCAATTTGAAATCTTTCTGACCCACATGGCTTTAGTATTTGCAGAGGAATTCAGACAGTTTCTGAGAAATCTCAATTCAGTGTGTTTCTCATTCCCTTCACTAAATGAACATGTTGAACAACTAGCAAGCTTAGCAAACTATCAGACTGCAATCAACAGTCTCCCGAGCTCAATCTAATGAACATTGACCCCTTCCCGTTTTGACCTTTGGAAATACACAGGATGTTATTACAGTTTACTCTGAGACTGGCTATTTACATTTTACCAAGACTTGATATGTGTAGGTCTCCTCCAACCCAGTCTTCCAACAATCTAAAATAGGCCCAATAGCTTCAAAATTCAGGAAACAACATTGAGAACTGGTATCAAGAGACCCACTGTGAAGTTGTTCTTTCCCAATGAATGAACAAAACTAGGCAAACCTTAATTCTTTGAGCAGTTTTGAGTCAACTTGAGAGGAGATTTGTTTAACCAACTATATGGTTAACCTGAAACACACAAAAACAGAAATTGCTGGAGAAACTCAGCTGGTCTGGTAGCATTTGTGGAGGGAAAACAGAGTTAACCTTTTGGAGTCCAATGATTCTTCTTCAGAACTAAAGGGTTTTTTTTTGTGTTATTCTGTTTTGGTGTCTTCCAAATCTCCAGGATCTGCAGGTCTTTGTTATGTTTTATATATGGTTAACCTTCCAGTGTGATGATCCTGAAATAATGTAGCAAGCATTAGAGCAACTGCACCGGTAGTGAATCTCAAAGAAAGCTGTCCATAATGATCCATGAATTTATTTTTGCCTCAGACTTCCATTTTCCCAATGGTAAAAAAGTTTAAACCAGTCTAGAGAATCTCCAGGTATCAACCAACATTATATCTTAAAATTTTAGAAGGCAACATAAATGATTATGCTTGGATTTAGATAGAAACTAAAATATAAATATTAAAGAAGTTACATTATTTGTGGAACCCTATCACAATGGAAATTTTTGAGATTTCACAAGCTTTTGAGGGCTAGTCAGGATGCTTAAGAATAATTATGACTCTATACACTTTTAAAAAAAAGTTATACCTCCAGTCAAAAAGACGTTACTTTTAGTAGGGTATTTACACTGAGATTGACTGTGCAAGAGTGAAAGATTTTTTTGTAATACTATTGATTGCTTTAAGGATTGCACTCTGGCATAATCTCAACAGTGAAACCTCTGGAGGAGTGTAGAATCATTGGCAAAAACTTCTATATTTCAACATCATTCTGTGCTTATACAGATTCCAAAAAATTACTGTCAATTTCAGTGTGACAGCAATAGCGAATGTTGACAGTTTCACTGACAATATCATTGCAAAATCCAATCATTAACACAGTTTTTCTCTCTCTTATAGTTGTTGCATAACCTGTTGAGTGTATACAGCATTTTGTGCTTTTGTTACAGATCTCTATCAGCTGCTATTTTGTTTCAATGTGCAGAGGGCTGTTTCTTTATGGAGTGTTGTTTCTATGGACTAGGAATGCAGAGGCCTGGACTAACAATCAGGAAATGTATGTTCAATTCCCATTCCAAAAACTGGGTAGTTTAAATTCGATTGAAATAAATCTGGAATTAAAAAGCTAGTATCAGTAATGTTACTTTTATATTATTCTATCTTGTTCACAAATGTCCTGTGGGGAAGTAAATCTATTATCTTTTATCTTTGCCAGATTTGGCCCACATGTGACTCCAGGCATACAACAATATACTTAACTCTGAAATGGCTTAGTTACAAAAGTAATCACATGGTAGTATATAAAGGAATTAGTCAGTTTCTGCAAATTTACCAAGGAGGAGTGATATATCTATTATTTTATTTGCTTATTGAATGCTTTATGGAAATTGAATTCACAAATTATTGTTTCAAATTCTTGGCCAAACTTGGTCAAAACATTTTATGAAAAGTATGATAGGCAACATCGATTAGTGAGACATTCAGAAATTTGGGTTTCTTTCTCAATCCATGACATTCCCACATCTGTCCTCTCCTCCTCATATGCTCTTTCTTTCCATCTTTTCCTTCCCCACACTACGTCATTCCTTTTATCCTACCCTTCCAATTCTTCCCTCTCCCCTCCCCGTGCTACCCCTGCTCCCCCTTCCCTCTATACCCTTCCTACCCCTTAACTTTGTTTGTCCCTCATCTTTATTCTATGCCTCATTTCCTTAATCTCCTGCTATCCTCCTCACTAGCTCTCTCCTCCCCTTCTAACTCTGCTTCCACTTGTATCCTGTTTTGTTCCTTGATTACATGCCCCTCTCCTCTTCTGAACACTTGTACCTTTCCGATCATTCCATCCTCACTCTCTCTTTCCCATCCACTTTTTTTTCTCATCTCATTCTCTGATTGCCTCTCCTGCCTCTTACTCCCTATGGTTCATTCCTTCCTTCTTCAACCGATCTTTCTCTTCTTTCATGCTGACTGAACTATCCTCTTCTCTACTCTTTTCTCCACATTCAACCTTCCTGTTTTTAACTTCCTGGTTTGCTGCTATAGTCTTCCACTTTGACTATCTCATGTCCCTTCCCCATCTTTCTTCCTCTCTCTTCTTATTCCTATCTTCACCCTCCCTTTCTATCTTCCTCTCTGCCATTCCCTCTCTCCCATCAAAGGTATCTTTGAAAATATTCTTCGCTCAAGGACAAGTGTAGATCTGACCCCCATCGTTTGTGAATCCTGCTCACCAATCCACTGAAGTAGCTGTTTATGAGGTTTCCTTCCTGTTCAATTCGAGATAGTGACTTGGAAGGTCAATAGGGGAGTCCATGGCTCTGGGCAGCCAACAACCCCAATGGGTAGGGTAGACACATGGCACCTCAAGATGAAGATGCCTTCTGAAGGTGTTAAAAATATTTTTAAAATCTGTCTGGAGCTGCCAGGCATCATTATAGAGGTCATTTTCGGTCATCTGCCGGGATTTGGCCTCAGCAGGGGAAAGCTCATCCACTGGTACCATGGCTACTATGTTCAGACACAAACTGGCTACACCCCTTCAAACCTGCTACAGTAAGTCAAGGGAGGTTTTGCCCATTTTCTTCAAGCTAATAAAAGGTTACTGAAGCACTGAGATAATTGTGAAAATATGAGCAAGTATGTTACCATAATTGAGCAGTTGTCAGGAAAGAGTACATGAGCTGATCCATGGTTGAGGGAAGGGGAGAGAGGGGTATGAAGGCAGTGTGGGGAAAAAGTAAAGCAGAGTGAGGTGAGGCTTAGGTACTGTTCAAGTACCAGCATAGACTAGTTGGACTGAATAATTGCCCTGCCTGTGCTATTGACTCCGTGCATACAGAGAAAGACAGCCCTGAAGGCAATCTATAAACCAGAAATACGTCCTGCAAAGATGAAAGGTAAAGAACCCATCACATCTTAAAGTAGATACATTGCTAGTTACAACTGCAGCAGGGAAGGAAATCTGATAATGGCACTGCAGGTAGAAATATGTGCTTGGTTGCCAAACATTACTTGTGAATGATTTACCCGGTTTGTTGCATATGGATCTTTTATTTGCAGATAAAAGACAACCTGTTTTGGAATCAACTGGAAAAGAAGGCTAGTTGTAGTTCAGCAAACTGCAAAGTCTATTACAGTTGCACAAATGGCAAAAACAATTGCAGCACTTTTTGGGAATGCTCTCAGTAACATAAAGGCATGAACCTCATTGTCCAAGATAGAGAAAAGCCAAATTTTAAAAATTGGAAGCATCACACAGATAACCAACACAAAGGAATGCAGCAATGCAGCAATGCAGCATTCTCTGTTCACAGTGGTATCAAGAACTTAAATCGAGCAGTAGTTTGCATGTGAGAACACATCGTTAAGGTACAGGAGAAACTCTGTGAAGAATGCAAACCCTAAAGATGGAGGCTGGCAACTGTTGTCATAGAGGATTGAGTATGTGATCTGTATCTAATCTGAAATACATAAGTCTGGGCATGAGTAGATTTCAAATCAGCATACTAAAACAATGTTGCGATGGGCATACATTTTTACTCCTGAGGCAGATGCACAGAGTAGGATAATCACACAGTTTATCACACGCGTTCTGAGGAAGGGTCACCAGACCCGAAACGTTAACCCTGTTTTCTCCTTCACAGATGCTGCCAGATCTGCTGAGCTTTTCCAGCAACTTTGTTTTTTTCCTGATTTACAGCATCCACAGTTCTTTCGGTTTTTATTCAGTTTATCACATGCCTTGGATAAAAGTACCCTCGTAGTGGTATCTTCATTCCAGGGGTGGATGAAGAAAGGAGCTTGGCCCACTACCTCCAGATGCAGATTGGACATGGCCAAAGGTCTACTGAGTGCCAAGGTGAGCTAGTGACAAGGCCTGGCTTGAGTTTTAATAACTATTAGGTCCTATAGTCCTCACCTCTAATCTCCCATATATTACCCTCAATAATATATGCTGTGCATATACCCTGTCCACCCCATAGCTCTTATAGCCAACTTGCTACCAACCTATACCAACCTTTGAATGTGCCCCCCAACCCTATGGCTCTTTATGCCACCTCGGTGCCAACTCTTGTTTTTATAACATTGTTTTTGTACGCTGATTTGAAATCTACTCATGCCCAGTCTTATATATTTCAGACCAGATACTCGATCCTCTATGACAACAGCATCCAGCCTCCAACTCATGAGCATTTGTCCTTACACTCTCTATGCCAATTCCTCCAATATCAACCATGGGCACACTTCAGGAGCCACACTGAGATGGAATAAAATAAAGTTTGAACTGTCTATTACAGGTGTCACTATATTAAAAAAGTCCCATCATTAAATCTCTTTCAATGTATTTCAATCTTCTCGAGAAATTGATCCTTTATCCATAAAGGCAATTAATTCATTATAAACTTCTTGGAGCCATCAATGAAACTGTTAAATTTTAGCACCCACACCACCCACTTGTGAGGATGATAGATTATAGAAAGCAGCCAAACAGTATTAATGCCATAATGATAGCTGTAGAGTTATATCAACAGACTATTGAAACTGCAAACACAGATCTCTTTTCAACTTATAGTCACTAGGCAAACAGTTTTTTCCGCCTAATTTTTAATACGCTGCCTATTTAAATAACTTGTCCGCTTGGCAGTTGTACAGAACCTATCCACTTTTACGAGCTTTTGTAACTACTTTAAAGACAATTGCATATCACACATTATATGATAAGGCCTTTGCTGCAGCAAAAATGGCTCTGCTGGAACTCAGTACTGAGTTCACATCGCCCAACTGAGATTGTACTTCCCCCATGCGCTAATCACATTCCTTCCTCCTTCTGGGAAAAATGGAATCTATCGGAATGGTGGCAGGATTTCTGGATTTAGGTTCCACTTGCCATTTAAAATGTCATCAGAGACTTCAATATAGGCCATGGTTTCTACTTTAATAGCTAATCCAGGAATGCATTTCACAGCCTCATAAACCTCTGTGTAAAAAGGTTTCACCTGCTGTCTGTTCTTAAGTTAAATTTGTATTAATCTCCTTGTTCTAGCCTCGAAAACCTAGGAACAGGCTATTTAGCCCTTCAAGCCTGTTCTGTCATTCAATGGAATTATGGTTGTACTGTGATTTGATTCCTTAAGCCCATCTTTGTCCCATATCACTTAATACCTATAGTGAACATGCATATATCAATCCTCATTGTAAATTTCACACTAGCATCAATTTCCATCTGAAGAAATTAGTTCCAAACTTCTACCACATTTTTATTGTAAAAATATTGCTCAATTTTACTCCTTAATGCTCCCTTGTCCTGGACTTCCCAACCAGTGGGAGTAATTCCTATCCACCCTTTCTGTTCTCCTTAATATGTTGAAAACTTCAGTCAAATCATCCCTTAGCTTCATAAAATCCAGACAACACACTTCAGTTTGTATAATCTTTCCTTGTAATTTAACTTTTGAGGTTTGGAGGATCACTGATAAAATTGCATTGCACTACCTCCAAAGGCTCCAATTTACTATTTGGATTCCAAGCCAGATAGTGTAGTATGAAACTAGAGGCAAAAACTTTTCTTGGTAGATGGTTTATTTACAGAATGCAACATTCGTGAGCTCCATACTTATAAAGACAGTGTGCAGGGACACTGGGTTGTACGTGCTTTAAGTACTTAATTAAACAATGCCTTTCACCTGGCTATGTATCTTAACAATATAACTAGTGTATAATTAACAATCTATTCTTCCAATACTGTGGTGCTCTAAACCATTCATGGCACTCCAGAATGTTTCAACCAGGACTTTTTTTTTCTGTTCATTCACGGGATGTATAAGGTTCCCACTGTCTCTGCCTACTAGGATTTTATAAGCCGAAACTTAATGTCTCCTACCTTGTAGTCTAACTTGCGCATTCAGTCAATCCAATCTATTTCATTCAGTTGTATACCTCTATCAACTCAATCCACAGGACAATTAATATCATAAGCTTCCAAAGATGCTATAACTACTTCTTGTTATTCAAGAATAGAGTATATTATGCAGCCTAGGATTTAGCTGGATGTAAGTCCAGGAATGTTGAACAGGAAAGTATCAACTTCAATGATTATTTTCTAGTTATGCTCGAATCAATCACTGGATGCTCAGGGCTTTGCTTAAATAAGGAGACAATGAAATAATGGTAATGCCATTAGACTAGAAACACACGCAAATGTTCTGGAGGCATGATTTGGATCCCACCATAGCAGATGGTGGAAATTTGAACTTAACTATAAAGTCTCATTTAATGGTGGCCACAGTTGACTGTTGTTTTAAAAAAATTCATTCACTAACCTCTTTGAGGTAAGGTAATCAGCCATCCTTGCCTGGTTTGGCCCACATGTGACTCAACACTCAGAACAATATGGTTGACTCTTAACTGCTTGATAAGCAATAATGATATCACCATCCCATTAACGAATTTAAAAAAAAAGTTGTCCTTTTCTCCCTCACCTGCTAGTGAACTACTACATTGATGATTATTCATCACTGAGACCCTGTCAGGAAATGGAGATCTCAGTCTGTGGAAGGGAAAAGGAATTCATCCCCCTATCCTTCACCAATTTGATCCTCAGCTCTTCCCTCATCTCAGGGCCTCCATTTACTCCTCTGTCCTCAACTCCACTCCTTCTACTTCCCCTTCTTAATCCTGATCCTCAATACTTCCTTCTATCTACTCCTCCATCACCCATTTACTTATTTCTCCTTCTGAATACTTTAAAGATATGAGCGTAATTATCCAATTCTCATATCTTTCCATACCCGTTGTAATTATCCTGACCCGTACTCCTTTCCCTGTCTGCAACACCTTCTCCCTCCACTTACTCTACTCTGCTTCTCACCAATTCCCTTTACAGCCCTCTTTCCCTGTGGGAATTCTGATTTCCTCCTCTCTGTGTTCTATTGCAGATCACTAGGTAGTGATATTTAATTCTGAAGCCTTCCAGCATTGATGTTCTTTTTCTTAATCCTTTCCTTTGAAATTTTCTCTTCACAATATCTCTTGTAAATCCATTTCCTCTTAAGGTGTGCCATACCCATTGTTTTTTCCTAATTGTGTTCAGCAAATGTCTTCATCCATTAATCTCCCCAGTAATGCATTTGTTACTTTTATTCTGTCCAGAAGATTCCATTCTTCCCCAAATTCCACATTACAAAGCTAGTTAGCAAGCTGGGTTTGCTCTTTCTGTAAGGTGCAAGACTCATATCCATATAAAACAACACTCCACATTATGTTCTTCACAAGTTACTTTTTGAGTTTTTTATTCAACTTTCGAGTCTGTAACTATCTCATCATAAAAATACAGCCTTTCCTATTGCTATCCGCTTCTTACCTATTTGCTGCAACTTTTGGTTAGTCTTATTAGTCATAGTCCATAAGAGACTGAAGATATCTTTCACTGTTACCAATAGTTGGTAATATACCTTGAGGGCACACTTTGTGTCAAACATGAAGCAAGACAAGGAGGCAGCCTTTCTAAACTATCACAACTTTTCAGGATTGAATTCTACTGTTGGCCTCATTCCGAATCTTACTCTATACAACTGAGTTAACCAGCCTCCATCAGCATCTTCAAACTGTGGAGATTACACTTCCTAGATGCTTGAATACTTGCACCTGTTTTAATTGTTTTCCTTTAATGAATATCTAAATATTTATTGGTGATTTTGAGACATGCATCATTATGGTCTTGCCAATTCACGCCATATTTTACTAGCTCTTATAATACTTCTGTGCTTGCCACAAATGTTTTGCCATCTGTAAATCCAGCGGATGGGATTATTCACTCTCAATCTTAACACCAGATTTTGAATTTTCAGACACTTCTGTAATTACTGCTTCTGCGTATGTTAAGAAGGAAATGTGATAAGTAACATCCTCATCATATAAACTAGCCATATGACTTTTTATTTACATGAGATACACATTACAAACATTTATTACCAAACTGAACCACCACAGTTTCAGACTGCTTTTACCTTAAGATATAAATCAATAACCAAATTAACTAAAATTAGAATTGAAAAACCCTAAGATGCACTGTTACAAAAAACAAAAATATCAAAATAGATTTACAACTTCAAATTAAGTATCATTTTTGGAGGGGGATAGGGTGATAATGATGCAGTCCAGTTCCATAGCACTCATTGATTGCAGAAGTCTTGAAGCATGCTAATGTATACTGCTTGGTTGCTCTCTAAGGACATATGGGTATAGATATAACCATGGAAGAGAGGCAGGCAGTCAGGTACAATAATCCACTATATGGCCCTACTTCTATCAATATGAGCATATTAAGTCCCCATGAATGTTCCATGATCAGAATCAAATTAACACTTAATAAATATACCATTAACACTTCACTCTTCTCACCTTGACCCTCCTTTCCTTCACCTCTTCTCCTTCCAGTTCCTCAATCTTTTCTTTCCCTCCTTTCACTCTTCTACATTCTCAATTGCCTCTGGCCTCCCTCTTTCCCTCCCATCTATCTTGTTCCCTTTCCGTTCCTTGTTCTGAATCGTGTCCTGCCTTCCAACTCAACTTAAGCTGAATGCTATTCTTGGTCACATCGCCCTGGTGATTATGGAATAGTGAAATATTCTAATTTTAGACATACAAATTGGGTTCTTGTTAAAAGCCAAATCTACACAGAAAATCAGGCCTTTGGGACCACTGTTATTTGTGTCCAATTTTTGAATGTATATTTTCTCTGCAGAAATATAAGCAGAACTTTGACTATTCCTTGATTTCATACAACAATCCTGTGCCTGTTTTTTTTTACTTTGTCAAGGTTCCACCTACAATGGGCATCTGCCTGCAACTGGATTTTAAAAACTTCCTTCCTGTTATTTTCCTTATTAATTAATACAGAGAAATGTCTCATCTGACTTGGCATTATCATGCATCTGTGTCAGAGTCATTTTAGAAAGGCTCAATTTTTTGCCACCAGAAATTTCCGCAAGATGCATTTTTCCATAACCTTCACAGTTACTGTTGCTGTCCCAAGTGAAGCCCAGTAAAGTAGGGAGATGGAAATGCCTTTGAAGATGCAAACCACTTTACACCATCAAGATGATGATGATTGATTCATGAAGAGACAACATCTTCAGGAACAAGAAGTCAAGTGCTCACCTGCTGCTATCCCAGAAGCCCACAGAAGGGACTGTTTTATTCAGACCTGATAATGCTCTTGTGGTATCTTTGTTTCAATGGAAAAGCAGTGGTCATGGAGCTGTTCTACAAGCTGCAGGAGACATTGGTCAGTCGGCTGTAGGAAAATGTTTATTGTGTGAAAATTGCCACGTTTTGTCAAATACACCATTTCCATCATTCTCTGAGAAGTTGGGGTTTAACAATTGAGAAGGACGGAACATTTCTAAAATGTACAAGGTTTACCCCAAAGCAGCACATCACTGATGGTAACCTCATAGCTTTCATTTGACCACCAGGAGTTTCAAGTCCAGAAACCTGCAGATGTGTGTTGGTGATGACAAAAGTGCCATCCTGTGTGCCAACCGCCTGCAGCGAGCAACAGCAACATTTTTCCCCAACACCCAGAGAGGCAGGAATCAATTAAACCCAAAATATAACTGACGCAGAAAGACTGAAGCAATGTTTCCACTATTTGGATTGCTCCAGATGGTGCTGTGGTTAATCCTAAACAAAGTAAGCAAGATCATCACCATTCGTTTTCAACTTCACAATTTGACAACATGTGATTATGCAGTTACTTAGAAGGGTAGGAGCCATGTAGCCTCCCCAGAAAGGTGGGAGGTCAGTTCGGAAGGAGTTATCAAGCAAGCCATTGTGAACTACTTTCATTAAATTTTGTTGTGTAGTTCTTGACGTTAATGAGAGGACATTCGTTTTGGGAGCCATTAGGGTTGGGGGCGGTCTTGACATCTTACTGGAGCGCATAAATTCTAATGCAGATACATTTTATCATAGGCACTTTATTGAAAAGTTGACTCAGAAACAATTCACATTTTGAATAGAGGACCAATAAATTTTTAAAAAATTAAGTCTGCACTGTCTCTAATCATCTTTTTTGGGATGTAGGTTAATTTATACCATTGTCGTTAGTTCTGCATGAAATAAAATTGCAGATGGTCAAAATCTGAATTAGAAAAACAAGTTACTGGAAAGAAATGGGTCGAGGAGTGGCAGATCAATTTAAATAGATGTGAAGTATTGCATTTTGGTAAGGCAAATCAGGGCAGGACTTATACAATTAATGGTAGGGCCCTGGGGAGTGTTGCTGAATGAAGAGACCTAGGAGTGCTGGTGCATGGTTCTTCGAAAGTGGAGTGGTAGGTAGACAGGGTGGTGAAGAAGGCATTCGGCATGCTTGCCTTTATTGGTCAGTGTGTTGAGTATAGGAGTCGATACAGTGTGGAACTGGAGGAACACAGCAGGTCAGGCAGCATCAGAGAAGCAGGGAAGTCCTTGTTTCAGGTCGGGACCCTTCATCAGTCCTGCTTCTCTGATGCTGCCTGATCTGCTGTGTTCCTCTAGCTCCACACTGTACCTACTCTGACTTCCAGCATCTGCAGTTCTTACTATCTCCTAGTCATTGAATATCGGAGTTGGGACTTCATGCTGCAGCTGGACAGGACATTGGTTAGGCCACTTTTAGAATACTGAATTCAATTCTGGTCATCCTGCTGTAGAAAAGATGTTGTTAAACTTGAAACAGTTCAGAAAAGATCTACAAGGATGTTGCTGGGGTTGGAGGGTTTGAGCTATAGACATAGGCTGAATAAACTGGGGCTATTTTCCCTGGAGCATCGGAGGTTGAGGGGTGACCTTGTTGAGATATATAAAATCATGAGGGGCATGGATAAGATGAATAGCCAAGGTATTTTTCCCAGGATAGGGGAGTCCAAAACTAAAGGGCATAGGTTTAAGGTGAGGGGGAAAGATTTAAAAGAAGTCTGAGGGGCAGGTTTTTCACACAGAGGGTGGTACATGTATGGAACGAGCTGTGAGAGGAAGTGGTGGACGCAGGTACAAATACAACATTTAAAAAGCATCTGGATAGCTACATGAACAGGAAGGGATATTGGCCAAATGTTGGCCAATGGGACTAGATCAGTTTCGGCTTTCTGATTGGCATCGACGAGTTGGACCAAAGGGTCTCTTTCTGGCCTCTATAACTCTAAATGGCTAATGGGGATTTCATCCAGATAATTACCATATCTTTCCTTTTACAGGTGCAAACAAACTTTCCGCCCAACTCCATTTCTTTCCCAGTACTTCACCACTACAAGTACAGGCGATTCCCAATTTACAAACTTACCGACTTACAAATGCTTGTACTTAGAAACACAATCCCATGCAGGGTGTATTGATATTAATTTTAAAAATCCAACATGCAAATGTTTTCTTGTACTTACAAATGTCTAGTTTATATTGTCCTCCATTGTGTTCTGCCTTGAGTACAAATTATTTGTGAATGGACTCATCAACAGAACCTGTTCACAATCTGGAGCTGCCTGTAAGGTGATGAGGTAGATGTAACATTGGTAGATACAATAACATTCTGACTAAGTGTTGTAATAACAACATGGCCATACTTTTGCTAACAGGAAATCAACCATTAGAATCTGTTTCTAATTTTAATCTTAATGCAAGTACAAAAACATGATGCAGCCCAATTAATGTAATAAGATGCCCCAAGGCAATTCACAGGAATCATTATGTAACAAGATGTGACACTGAGCCACTTAAGAAGATATTTAATCAGAAGGTCAAAATGTTGGTGAAAGCAGGCTTTAAGGAATGGCTGAAAGAACAGAAAGAGAGATTGAGAAATGGAGAGGTCCAGAGAGTGGATTCTAGAGATCAGTGCCTGGGCAACTGAGGGCCCAGCAACCAATGATGGTGTGATCAGTATTGAAGTTGCTCAGAAGTTCAGAATTAGAGGATTGCAGTTATTCTGGGATCTTATGGGACTGGAAACGATCACACAGACATGGAAGAGCAAGACCATGGAGGGACTTGCAAACAAAGATGAGAATTTTAAATCAAGGCATTGCTCAACTGAGAGCCACTGAGTCTGTAAGCACAGAGACAAGGGGTGAATGGAATTTGGTATGAGGTAGGACACGGATTGCAGAATTGTAGATGACTCCCCAAGTTCGCCCCACATACCGCATTTCTGTGTTATATACAGAACAACACGAAGAGAGATGTTTTTAAGCGATTGGGGAACTGTGTTCTCACATTTTACTAAACCTCTTGTTTCCAGAAGATTCTTTATAATATACTAACCAAGAAGGATTAGTACCATTCAACTCTGCACTGTCGCCATTCTTCCGTTGACCACTAAGAGGTGTGCAAGAGCAGTCTGACTCACCTTGCCTTGAAACAACATTTTCAACCGTAACTCTAAAATTGTAACTCCTTATAGATACTTGCAAATGAATTAAAAGATTAAGTGTCTTAAGTAGGCAGATAACTGAACAATCGAAGAAAAATAATAATCTTTGACGCAAACTGTGCCTCAGACAGCTGAACAACTTTGAGTAGGTTCTAAGTTGCAGTTTAGAATTTAATCAAATATGATAAAAGTCATTACATTCACTGATGAACTGTGTGCTTTTTGTGACGCTAAACATATTACTCACTCAGAGGACAAAATTAAACAATTGAAAAAGAACCATTGTGTTATAAAAATAAAGAATTGAATGTATTCAATGAATCAGTTGATTCGTGTAATACAGATTTTATTGGAATATTTGCCACACTTGTAAAAGTTAATGCAAAATTTGTACAATCAGACCCATGAGCTGTTAACTTTGACTGTCAAATTAGAAAATACACTGATTGTAAGGAATGAAAGAGGAACGGGGAGACACTGATGGTCAGTTCACACTCTGGGCTGGTAAATTAAAAATGAAGTGTCAATCGATATAACATTGTGGAGCTGGAAGAACACAGCAGGTCAGGCAGTATCAGAGGAGTGGGAAAGTTGATGTTTCGGGTCGGGACCCTTCTTCAGAAATGACCCTTCTTCCCCCATTTCTGAAGAAGAGTCCCGACCCGAAACGTCAACTTTCTCGCTCCTCTGATACTGCCTGGCCTGCTGTGTTCATCCAGCTCTACACTTTGTTATCTCTGACTCCAGCATCTGCAGTACTTGCTATCTCGAAGTGTCAATCGAGATTGCTAGAAGTTCAGCTGAACCCAGCATTATACTGCCCCATTTGTAAAATGGTTAGCTTGGGCAGGTAGGTGGTGCAGTACATTCCTTTTATTTAAGATATCTAAGAAATGGGTAAGGAAGGGTTGGTAGCATCAGAGGAATACCTTTTACCTATTGCTCCTATCCCTAGAAGGCATATCCCCTTCCCCTCCTACCCAGCTATACAGCAAAACCTATATAGCCACTCCCCTTCACAAGTTGCCAAAACCACCCCTACCCAATGCCCCCCACTTACCTCACTTCAGGATCCACGGGGTCTCTTTGTGGTCCTGACTGCAGCCCCAACAGTGCCCACAACGGAGCTCTGGCACTGCAGAGATTGCTGGAACTGCCGGATTGGCTGACTGCTCCTGACGATAGGACTTCCTGCCAGTAAGGGCTGAAGTCCCACTGTCTGTTAATTTCCCCACCTGTGGCATATACTGTTTGTAGGGCAGTCACTTTCTGGGCCTGTTAGCTGGCTGCTAACTTTCCTTCCATTTACTGCACCCACCATTCTTTTTCTGTCTGTGGCAAGTAGAACTGTGCCTAGTTGCCTAAGTGTGTTCTAACTGAGATTAACTACAAGTTTAGCGTTACTTCTCTTCAATTCTTTTCTCCTAATGCTTGGATCACTTTTTAAATGATCTGATTAATGAAGACACTGGTTTCAGCAAACAAAGAACTACAGATGCTGGAAATCGGAAATGAAGACTGAAATCAATTCTGCTTTCCCTCCACTGATGCTGCCAGACCCGCTGAGTTTTCCAGCAATTTCTCTTTTCGACACTACTGTCAGTGATTTGTGTGTTTTCTTTTTGAGATCTCTTCACTCCTCTAGTCCATTTAGATTCTTTTTTACCCATATGTAACCCTCTTATTTTCCTGATAAAAATGTAAGATCTCACACTTAACGCTAATAATTATTTGGCATTTGTGCTCATTCTGCAAGTTTATTTACTTCTTGTCTGGGTGCATTCCTCCATGAAGTTTTGGTGGCATCTGCAAGTTTAGAACTTGTAATGTTTGTGATTCTAAACAACAAATCATTAATATAAGTTGTGAACAACAGTGGTCCCATCACTAATCCTTGTGCTACTCTATTTCTCAGCTTCTGCTACTCTAAACATTACCCTTTACCCCACCTTTCTGTCTTGTATCCTACTAGCTACTCTATTCTGCTTGTCCCCTGATTCTGCATACTTCAACTTTATTTATTAACTTATTTGTTGTACCTTACTGAAGGCCATTTAGAAATTTAAATACTTTACATCTCCTGTATTACCTTATCTAATGTCTCTTGTTACCTCAAGGAATTCAATTAAGTTAATCGAAGCATTTCCCTTTGGAAATTTACCATTCATGACTATGTTGTTGGTTTCTGAATATTTTTCTCTTTTCTCCTTGTGTAACATTTCAATTACTTTTCTAATCGTCAATGTTAAGCTGATTTGTTCCCTGGACATATTGTATGTTCTTTTCTAACATAAGTATCAGGATGGCTATCCACAATTCTCTTGCACTACAACAATTTCTCTTGAATTATTGAACTGTGTAATGTTGCCTTGGGTATTTTTTGCCCAGATTCTTTTAAAATGCACAGATGTAATCAATAACAACTTATTTTCATAGAGCAACATTGAAGCAATGACACATCTCAAGGAGCTTCACAATAGCATCATTAAAAAAAGTATGACATGGAACAAGACAATCCATTCTGATGAGATGTTTTATCCTTGTTGAGTTTTAATAGTTTATTTAATACTTCTCCTTGTTAATGAGCTAAACAAAATAACTATGCGTGACATTATAGATAGATTTTCACAAATTTGTATTTAGATACAATTAATAGGAAGAAGGTTGGTCACTTCTTTGGAAAGCATTATAATGAATGCAATAGCTTTAACATTCATTATTTTCCCAGAAATACAAAATAGTTCCTAGGAAGTAGAGGTTTACTACTTCAGTGGAATGCTATCCTGTTAAAAAAAAAACAAAACTTGAGAATGTTACATAAAATACAAAAGAACTGCGGAGACTGTAAATCAGAAACAAAAAACAGAAATTGCTGGAAGAGTTCAGCAGGTCTGGCAGTATCTGTGGGGAGAAATCAGATTTAACGTTTTTGGTCTAGTGACTCATCCTCAGAATTGAGAATGTTATATTTGTCAATGAGGTGTATTTGTGTTTTCAATGATGTACTTACCTTTATTCAATATGGTTTGAGGGTGCTTAGTTCTGAAACTTGATTCCAAAAAGCAGAAGATACTGCATTGTCTCACACCAGCAATCTTCAGCATGTACAATGGTCAACAACACATATTGGCGCAGTACATTAATGTACATATGCTTTAGATTTACAATCATGACTAAAATAACAGTTGGAGTCAAGTTGGCTGATGTATTCTTGAGGTTGAGGCAAATGCAGTCCCAGGGGAAATGTGGTAAGAATCATATGTGAATGTCTTCAGCACTATATTTCCGTCCCTTCTTGTAACTGATTACAGGGTACAAGGCCAATCACTCTATGGACAGCATGTTATGCACGTAGTTCAGGCATGAATATCGAAATAAAAGGCAAAGGCGGCTCATAAAATAATTCCAAGAGTAGCATGAAACAGGCAAAAATCTATTCATTGTTACTTTTTGTTTTTCGTTTTGAATGTCCAGTCTTCTGCTCTCTTAGAGAGCTGATGACTACACTTTGGGATATGTGAAGCAAGAGCTCATATACTGAGTAGCCACAGGGAAGTTAATAGAAATGGTGAATAAGCCCAATAAATATTGTTCTAATTCAAAATTGCTCTTAAAGATATGCATCAGCCTGAATTTTAATTATGCATAATGCAATAGTAATCAATGTGCATTTAAATTAAGATGGACCGTGTTTTGAAAATTCAAAACAATTATGCAAAAGTGAATATCACAGTTTGGAATTATTTATACTAATACAGCATAATTATGAACTAAATTCACCCCAAGCTATGGACAGTGCTCATCACTATATAATTAAAAATAAGTATGCAAAATTTCCTAATTATGGTTTCTAAAATTAAATTAAAACAGCATCTTTACACCAACTGGGGGTCATTATAGTTTTTTAACATATTTATTGCAGTAATATTATTAAAATACAAGTTTGTCAATTTGGTCTTTTCACCCAATGAAAGTCTATTCTCAGTATGAGGTACTTCTTAATTCAACAAACTTTTAAACACATTCATTGAAGAAAATAAGTAACACTCACAAGTAATATTCACACTTCACAAATGCCAGGCAATAAGATACAATTTAACCACCATCCCTTGTTATTAATGGTGTTACCGTCACTGAATGCCCTACTATCAACATCTTAGGGGTTACCATTGACACATAAACACAGTGGCTATAAGAGCTGGTCAGAGGCTAGGAATACTGCAGTAAGTAACTCATCTCATCACTCCCCAAAGCCTTTCCACCATCTACAAGGCACAACTCAGGAGTGCGATGGAATTCTCCCCACTTGCCTGGATGGGTGCAGCTCTAATGACACTCAAGAAGCTTGACACCATCCAGGATAAAGCAGCCCACTTGATTGGTACCACATGCAAAAGTAGCCACTTCCTCTACCACCAATACTCAGTAGCAGCAGAGTGTAATATCTACAATTCACTGCAGAAATTCACTAAAGATCCTAAGACAGCACTTTCCAAACCCACAACCACTTCCAGCTAGAAGACAAGGGCAGCAGATTGCATACCAGTACATGCAAGTTCCCCTTCAAGCCACTCACCATCCTGACTTGGAAACGTATCATTGTTCATTCACTGTTGCTGGGTCAAAATTCTGCAATTCCCTCCCTAAGACCATTGTGGATCAGCTTACAGCAGCTGGACTGCAGCAGTTCAAGAAACAGCTCACCACCACCTTCTCAAGGGCAACTATTAAGGGCAATAAATGTGGGCCCAGCCAGTGTTACCTACGTCATATGAATGAACTTTTAAAAAATTGGTATAGAGTCAGAACAAAGCCCCTAATGGTCATCAGGTAAAGCCAACAAATTGCTCACCACTAATTGCCCTGAGGTAATGGTGTTCATCCACTTTCTTAAATCACTGCAGTGAATATATTCCCACAGTGTTGTTAGGTAAGGAGTTCTAAAAGATGGATCAAGGCAATCTTGTTGGAAATATGTTAGATGGTACCATTTGGATACAGGAAGAACACAGTAATTAAAAAACAGTTAATGATTAACTAATAATGCATTCCTCATGGACTGACTGGATAGTTTGTTTCTCACTTCAAAATAATTCCCATCAACATGTTCCTTTTAAAACCTGGGAAACTTTTCTTCCATGAAGTGCTAACACAATCACAACGCAGATATTTGAAGGAGAAAATAACAGGAACAAGTTAATACATGTTACAAGCTGCCTCAATCTTTGAGGTGTCCAAACTATAGCTGTGAGCTAGATGAGTCTGACAATATCTTGCTGTCAGGTCCATAATACTTTGGTGAATCGGTTTCCACTTTGAATCTATTTCTCCTAACACATACCTCCTGCCAGTACACAGGAATGTTACATGGTGCCACTGGCAACATCATGGTGTACCCACACTGCACTGGAACTACATCCTGAATTGGAAGTTGTGTACCCATAATATCATAAGAGATCAGAACAGGAGTAAGCCATTTGGCCCTTCAAGCCTGCTACATCATTCAATACGATCATGCCTCATGCCCACCCATTGTTGGTATCTCTCCCACTTGACCAGTTGGTCACTCTGCTTGTCATCCCTTCTTGATGTTGGCTGTATCGCTTGGTGCTCCCTTTGCTGTCCTGCAGGCCACATCCCTCAGTGCCTGGCTCTGCACTTCAGTTAGGGAGTGTGGTACTGAGTGGAGCAGTGAGTAAGGCATTGAGAGCTCTTTCGGAACACTCCTCTGGATCAGCAGTTCTCCAACTAATTTCAAGGACGCCAACTGCTTCATGAAATAAGCACCAAGTACGGAGCCATGACACAAATCTTGTGTCATTGTTGTCATATGGATTATGGCTGTATGGAGCTGTCAGGGAACTCCTACAGTTATACTGGCAACAAACAAAATCTTCTTTTATCTCCACCAGCTTGTCCTGTTTGGCAGGCCTGGAGGTTCAGAAATGTTCACTCACAGCAAAGGTCTTCCATTAAGGAAGAAGATACACATGGCTCCAATTTTAACTTTGCAATCAGGTCAGTTGGAATAGAATAAAATTGGCCTTACAATATCTGAACACCAAAAAACTTTAGCTGGATGTTATAAATGAACAGAATGCTGATTAAACTTTATGGGGATGATTTTAACATCCCAAAACAGATAAAATTTTATAATTATTGAATTGACAACATGTGCCTATGGACAGCAGTGTATAGCTGTTTGGGAGAAGAAGTTATCATTAAAGAAAGGGAATTTTTGTGTTATGTATCATGGTCTATATGTCAGTGTGCCTTAAACAGACATGTTTATGTCACTATCACTGTATCACAGCATGTGGCCTGAGGGTATAAGGATCTCATACTTCAGTTCTGGCAATATCTTGCTGTCAGGTCCATAATACTTTGGCGAATCAGTTTCCACTTTGATACTTCAATTGAAGATCACAAAATATAACACGCAACAAGAAGTATGCTCCTCAGTTATAGATTTAATAGTGGACTTAAATAGCTTAACATTAACACTGACATGAATGTATCTGTGAGTACAATATTTGTATATCAGTAAGCTGTAACATAATTTTGTTGGATTCTTCAATACCATGCCATTTGCATCTAATTTCTTTCTTTCCAAGCGATCAATCACCTCCTGGAATAAAGTGTACAGGTAACTTTGCCCCTTACTGATGTGTCACAGTGCTTGCAGTTCAACCACCAGTTCATAACCTCTGAACTAAAGCTGCTGAAGCTGCAAACACTTACTGGAAATGTGCGCACCCTGGATCACAATGCATCTGGATTCATGGCCTTCCCTGCCATCCTTAATGTATTTTAATCAACTACTCAACTGTGTTACTCAAATGCTTATTTTACCTTTTGTTTTAGTATGCTTTGCTAACCTCACCATTATTCCTACATTGTTTTAAGCCTTAGAAATAGAATAAGCCCAACCACTTACCAGATACTCACTAATCAGCTAGCTTCTTCCCCCTTAGTTGAATAAGAACCAATTCAAGTAGGTGAATAAGTTAGAAAAAGCAAAGGACAACTTCTTTCCCATCCTTACTTAAGTCCCTTACTCATTTGACATTCAACATCTAGCATTTAAACTCTGCTTCATCACAAGGATTAGATTTGGTTATGTTCAACTCTTGGTTGAATACCTTAGAATTAGAACTAGAATTAGCTTTATTGTCACATGTACTCACACAAATTTACAAGACACCCCTTATGGCACCATTTTACTAAAGTACCTAGGTACTGATTCTTAAGCACAAATTCTGAGAAAAAAAACTTTAGAAAAATAAAGAATTAAAAATTCCAGCAGTAAATTAGAAAAATAGAGAAGTAAAAGTCCAGAATAAAATCTCTTCTGACCCAGACCGTGTTGTGCTTCACCTCAAGGCCTGGAGTGCTGGGAGTTCGAGCCCACGCTGGGGCCGGGAGCCCGAGTACACACTGGGACCGGGAGTCCGAGTCCACGCTGAGGCTGGGAATTCAAGTCCATTCTGAGGCCAGGAGTCCAGATTGTCTCTCACCCCGAATATCACCTGAACTACCCAAGGATGGGAGGTAAAAAGAAAAATAAACAGGAAGTGAAAAATTAGAGAAAAATGAAAAGAAACAGACAGAGTGGATGAGCGCTGGGTCTGGAATCCTACACCATTGCCAACTTGGAGACAAAATAAAATGTGCAGGCTCTATCAAGGCTTGAACAAGAATGTTTGGCCATTTGGGCAAGATATTGGATAAGTCTGCTCCTCATTCACTTCTCTACCCACCTTGCTCTCCTGAGTATCTGTATAATCCTAACAGAGAGCTGAAACAATGACATCAGGAGAGAAAGTGAGACAAGAAAGAAAATGCCAGCAGAAAAGGTGAGGGGAAAAGTAGAAAGATAAAATTGCATAAAGGAATTTGAAGGTAAATTAAACAATTGTACGTGTTTCTTTTCTGGTCAGTTGAATATCAGATAATCGAAATTGAAAATTTTTTTTTAAAAGTTACATTTAAAATTCATAATAACGTTTGAAAGTTAGAGCAGTGAAAATATCAAACTCCTGGATAAAACATTCAACCCAAAATCTATTTTGGTGCTTGTATACCTGTTGGGAAAGTGAGGAAATAAATTTGGTCATCATAAGTTATTTTGAAACCTGTCCAAAAACCCTCACAAGATTAAATTATGCAAAATTGACATCCAGCTTGTACACAAATAGTTCTGGTCAGAAAATGCTGCCGGAATCGGGCACCCAAAAGAAAACATGTTCTTGGCAGTGACTTCAGTCTCCCAGACACAGAATCATGTAGTGAGGAAAAGCAAATAAAAACTAGAGTCACTAAAGCTAAAGGAAATGTTAGAAATAATTGATGATAAACTGTTCAATCTGGTAAATGAGAGAAAATAACTCAGTACAGATTTTCTGTGCCAGTAAGTGTAAGAATCCAATTTTCTGAAATGATATATCTTCAACATCAACAGAAGAACTGTTACTGAACCAGGATCTGAAGTGAATTTAACATAACTGAAAATAACATCAGTGATCTAAAGATTATGGACAATTACACATGAAAATTGTGAATTTCTGCACCCTCCCAAAAAAAAAATTGACTAGGTACTTAAATGTTTTTAGATGTGGGATCATAATAAGAGAACACAATCATGTTTGCTAAGTGTCAATCAGAATGAGTGACTGATTCGGAGGTTAACACAATGTAACAAGAATGGGAAAACAATGCCAGTAAATCAAAAATGGATTCATATTGAATTTAGTTAAAAAAGTATCATATTTAGCCAAAAAAGTAAAACAAATAAGCTTCCTGTGTCTGAAAAATTGCATCTAATGCTAATACCTTCTCAATTCAGGTTAGGTTCCAATTCTTTACTTTATTCATTCATGTGGATATGGGCATTGCTGGCGAGCTCAGCATTTATTCCCCATCCAAAACTATCTTGAAGAAGATAGTGGTGAACTGTAGCAGTCTTTGGGGTCTCGGGATATCCAATGTGATTAGGAAGGGAGTTCCAGAATTTTGACGATAAAATGAATTGCCGGTGGCTTTTCCCTTGTGTGGGGAATTCCAAGACTAGGGGACATACTTTTAAGGTGAGAGGAGAAAAATTTTAAAAAGATATGAGGGGCGATTGTTTTACACAGAGAGTGGTTCATGTGTGTGGAATGAACTTCCAGATGAAGTGGCAGATGTGAGTACAGTTACAATGTTTAAAAGTCATTTAGATAAGTACATGAATAAGAAATGTTTGGAAGGATATGGGCCAAGCACAGGCAATTGGGACTAGTTTAGTTTGGAATTACGTTCGACATAGACTAGTTGTCCCTGTTTTATGACTCTATGATTCTATGACCCAGCAACAGTGAAAGAAGAGCATTATACTTTCAAGTCAGGATGGTGGGTGGCTTGGGAGGGGAACTTGTTCCAGTGCATCTGCTGCCCTTGTCCTTCCAGTTGGTGGAAGTTGTGGGTTTGGAAAGTACTGTTGGAGGAGTCTTGGTGAGTTACTTAAGTTGAACAGTTGACCAGCCATTCTTTGTTTGCAATAGTTGGAGAGACGATTAGTGTATGTCACACAGAATTAGATGTTTGGGAAAATATTGGAACCAGTTTTGAGGACATCAGTTGAATAAAGAGAGGAAACAGCACTTTTACCTCTGGAATAGACGCATCACTATGTATAAGACTTGGGTGCCGATGACTAACTCCTTAACCTAACAGTAAGTGAAACCTTCTGACTGGAGGCAGCTGATTACCAAGAGTTGCAGGCCTTTACTTAACTGGCTGCTCTACACGCATCAAGGGTCCTTGATCCTGGAAGAGACATGCCTCTGGTCTGTCATGTGCCTCAGTGGAACATAATTCAATGGGCCTTCCATAGGTGATTTCCAGCCTGCAGCCCTGACCCCACTTGCTTTCATCAAATCCACACTGTTGTGTTCTTGTAGCAGAATTGGCAGATCTGTTGAACATTAAGGTTGATAGATGGATGGTGAGGACAAAAGGTACTGTTATAATTTTTAGAAAGGGGAAGGAGGTAGAGCAAGTGTGCATGAAATAGTTCGGACACAGTTGGGGCTCTGTCAATGGTGTTTGTGGCAAATCTGTTCTTGAGGGTAAGGGAAGACATATTGGAATCTTTAGCATAGTGATGAGATCTGGATAAGTTGCCTTCTTCCCAGGTCTCTGACTCTCACCTGGAGTTGCTGCTGTATGGTCTGAGAGGCTGCAGTGTCTTCAGCTCTTCCAAGGAAAGCTTGGGACCTCTCCAACCAATCGAGCATAAATGCAAGAGGCTGAGCAAATAAACAGTTGTGTGGACCCTGCAAACTGGAGACAATGCACCAAGAGGGTCCAGGGACCTTAGGAAGATGGGAAGGGTGAATGGCGTAACACTGTCAGATGCCAAGCCCCACACTCTTGACTTGCTGAGCATTCACAGGTCAACACATTTTGCAGCTCCCCTTATTTCAGGCACCTCACATCTCGAATTGAACAGCCACCACTCACCTTAAGGCTATTACCCTATCACAATCTTCCTTGTAGTGACCCTTTGGTGTCACAAGTCTTGCTGCTAGTACTCCTTGTGCTGTCATTCATTGTGTTGTTTCTGCTCCTGCTCCTCAGCAGAGGTGGAAGGCAGACATCTATAAGGTGCTGCCACATGATGGTGAAAGCTGGTGGCAGAGAATTGCAGTGGAAGGTGGGTGGAAGGTGAAGACAGGAAAAGTGACGACTTGCCCAACTTTCTACGCTAGCCATTACAAGCACTCACACCTCTGTCTCCCTTCTCTCTTTGCAAGAGAAGAGAGCACAATACTTGATGAGAGGAGAAGGGGGTAAGAAAGAAGTGTATGGCCCTCCAATGATGGGCAAGGCTCCAGCACCTCAGTTGGTCGGGTAACTGCCTTACGATGCAGAGTAATATCAACAGTGTGGGTTCAATTCCCGTGCCAGCTGAGGCCACCATAAAGCTCCCACCTTCTCATCCTCGTGTGTAGTGAACCTTAGGTTAATCACACCACTATTCAGCTCTCTCTCGAATGAGACAGCAGTAACTGGGACAATAGTGACTTCCAATTCATTTTTTTCAATGATAGGCATCTCAACAGCCACCAGCATTGTGTTCCCACTCACTCTACTGGAAAGAAAGTCTTATTACAGGAGGCTGGAGAGTTACAGGAATGACCCGCTATGAAAGCCTGAAACTCCTGAGGCACTGGCCTTCTTAAAGGTGCTGACCATCTTTTAGAGATTTAGGGGATTTCAGTTCCTTCCAGCTGTCGACCTCTCTGTCCTGTGGAATAGCCTGCAGCGGCAGAGAATGTAGGTGCTGGTGTTGCTCCTGCTGCTGGTGTTTAGCGAGTGATTTCAGCCCTCGCTCTTCAGTAGAAATGGACAATGAAGCAGCATTAACTGCTCCTGTGCTGTGGTGAAAGCTGGTGGTAGGGCAGTGCAGCTCAGCCAAACATGAGTGAAGAGCAAGACAGGTACATTGCCAACTTCTCAGAAGGCATTTACTTGTGATAGCATTTCCTGATTGAAGAAATACTTTGAACAGCAGTATCACAATGCCTATGGCTTGTGATTTCCCTGGTGTAACTGATCAAAGATTTCCAAGCTTGTTAGTTTCACTCGAGAAATTCTTCCTTTACCTTCGTGACTCAGGTCAGGTGCAGACACAACACAGAACACATGTACTGTTGATAAAGAAAGGATCCAGGCTCAGTTGCCTTTGTAATTGGCAATTGCTTTCCTGCCAGAGCCAAGGGGGACATTCAATGGATTTGCAACATACCTTGGGAAAAGCTAGAAAACATTGGAGCATTCTTTTTCCAATGTTATGTGGTAACGGGGATGGAGTGGCTCTGAGGTAGAATGTTCTTTGGATGATCAGTGTAGACTCGATGGGACAAATGGCCTGCTTCCGCACTGTAAGAATTTTGTGATTGACATTCATAAAATCATAGAACAATCTCAGGAGATCTATGAGCAGAGATGAACCAAAACTGACTTCAAGCAGTGGAAAAAATTTACTCTCACTTCCTCTCTTCATACATGTCTCACCAGGAACAAACTCGAAGCAACAGCTACAGCTTGCACCACCTGAAGGACTATGCTTTTTTTTTAAGAAAAAGAGGTAGATGTATTCTTTAAGCGAAATAATCAAGCATTTGCTTCATTTCTGTCTTAGACCACCAAACTACGGAAAACAAAGCAGCTGCTTACAAATCTACCATTTTTATCATAGTCTTCCTTCCCAGATGACCAGTTAAGTCTGATTTAGCCACCAATAGAAGGTCTTTACTTGTGGGATAGATTCCAAAGTTTCATGCCTTTTTCCACAAAGCACTCACTTAGCTGCTGTGCTTTTGTGGCTAGGGACTCATCCAGCAATCTACATGTATGACAGTTTAATTGTTATTGGAAAATGAGTTTACTCCAGTGGTACTGGCAGCAAAGAGTGGGACACATTTTGAAATCCGGTCACTTATAACCTGTGGACTTCAGGATTAATGCTTCAGTACAGAATCCAATGCAAAACCAGAACAGAAAATTGTTACAAGTAAATGATGCAAGGTTTGAGAAGTGTCATGTCACATTTACCTACAACAAGGTAAATTAGTCACAGAATTACTCAATGCACATGGTAAAAATGATTACATCCAACTGTTTTTTCATTACGCTTACTTTACACAAGTGAGTACCTGTTAATTAGAAATAAACATCCATGAGCTCTTTCCCTTTTGTCACATAAAAGTTTATCTTTCCGAGTTATTCATCAGTTTCATTGCCTGGTGTGAATTAAGAATGTTCAACAGCAAACAAATTGAAGAAAGCAATTTAAAAGTTATTGAGCACAAATTCAAGGACCAGAAAACATTACTTAAAGGGTTTGCTGAGAATGATACATATTCTCCTCTGTAGTTCATATTTTGAATTATTTTCACAGTGGTTTTGGATATTACACACTGTGGTATCTATGTGAATATCCACTACCAGTCTGATCTGAACAATGTGTGTGTGTGATGAAATAATGAGTCATTCTTGCCTGTAACTACTCACTAAAGACATATTTTTAACAATCCAAGATCCCAAACAAACTCATTGTAAGTTTCTGCATTAGTAAGTTTATGTTGTGTATCACATAACAATAAATCTGAGAGTCAGGAAGGGTAAATGTAATGTTCTTCTCACATAGTGAATGTGGCTGGAGGGGAATGAGTATCTAATCAGGTGGTAGAGAGACAGGTAGGACCATGCTGCCTTCTGGTCACTGAAGCCTGTCAATGACCCCCACCAGTTGAAGCCTATAAGCATTCACTCAGTGATGAGCAGGAGGGGCTTTCATGGTATAGTGGCAGTGTCCCTATCTCTGAGCCAGGAGACCTTGGTTCAAGTCCCGCCTGCTTCAGAGGTGTGTTGTAACTGGTCTCTGATTGCAAAAAAATTTAAAAATGGGTAGGAGATTTCACACGTGGGAATCACTCAAGAAGTAAACCCTGGCATATTTGCTTAGGGTCCTGGGAACATGGGACACAGTGGGTGCTCATTGTCATTGTCAGGCCTGACATAGGGACCCAGCATTGGGAAATGGTGAGAAGTAGTTGCTGTGAGAGTCAGTCCATTCCCCTGCCATCTGCAATCCCTGCTGCAGACTCGACCTTCCCCTGCCATCTGCTTCCCATCATTACTGACTTGTGCTTGAGACCATTAGCAATTACTGGCAACAGCTACTGCCCCCTCTGGTGCTGCTGAGGAGTGAGGGGGCTGCCAACCACTGATTAGCCACCACTATTCAGTGTGTGAAACTTCTACCATAGGTCCTGGATCCTAGGGAAGGCCCACGGCTGTCCAGTTAAATGCCTGTTTCACAGTTAATTCAGGGAGTCTTCCTAAACAATCCAAGGATCCTGCCAGCTCACCAGCGGGAGGGGGCATTTCTCGCCATCTCCACCCACCCCCCCTTACCTTCATCACATACTGCCCACACTATGAACACATTAAAGCTTAATGAATGGAGTGCAATGTTATAAAGAAATACTCTGTGCTACCAGTTCACCAATGTAACTTTGCAAATTCAAATTATCAATGTATCAAATTATAACAAATATGCTTTCATGTTTGTCAATCTGTTCTTGAAAAATGTGACAATGAAATAAATTTACGGTATGAAGTGTTGGTCCAATGCAAATAAGGAAATAGCTTTTATTTAAATATTGCCTTTCACAATCTCAAATAGAGCCTGTTAGTACTAAGCACTGAAAGACCTAAATACTCTTCCTTTAATAAACTCAACTATCCTTCTGAGTACACAAGTAACTCTGACCCACTGCTGTTCCATGTGAGGTCCCACCTGGGACAACTTCTTTCTGATGTAATCCCTCCTCTACTCCTAATAATCCAACTGTGATCTAGTTCACAATGAGAGCCTGATGTGCTTCCACCACTGGCCAGTTGCAGCAGGATATCCACAGCTCCCAAAGCTGGCCCCAAAATATCTTGCATATGTCTTCAATGTAGTAATGGTTCAGTTGGTAATACTCTGGCTTTTGGGGTTCAAATCCCATTCCAGGCCTTGGACTCAAAACTCATGGCGCTCCATTGCGGGCTGATGGTGTGCTGCACTATTGAAGGTACCAACTTTCGAAGAAAATGTTTCTGAGGCTTCAAATGCCTGATTGGGTAGGCGTAAAACATCTTGTACTATTTTTAAGAAGAGCTGAGGAATTCTGTCCCATATCCTGGCCAATATTTATCTCTCAATCAACATCTGCTGTACAAATTGGCTGCCTTATTCTCTTCATTATAACAGTGACTACATTTTGAAAATACTTCATTGTCTGTAAAACACTTTGTATCTCAAAGTGCTATATAAATGCAAGTCTGTTGACTTTTATAAAAAATATTTAAGGGTTCTCCCCAGGCATGATACTAGCAAAGATCTGCACCAATCTTAAGAAGGAGATGTAAAGCTAGGTGACCAAAAGATTGTTCAAGCATGTAGATTTTAAGGAACATCTAAAAGAGAAGAGTTGGAGATCAGCATTAAGGTTCAGAGAGCAACTTCCAGACCTTAGGGTGAAGACATAGTCGATGAGGTGAACAAAGTTGGGTACGCACAGGTCAGAGTTGATGGAATGCAACATGGCTGGAGGAGGTTACAGAAATTGGGTGGAGGGAGTCTTTTAGACTATGGAGGGATTTTAACATGTGGATGAAACCATTCTTAATAGCACACCTTAATCTAAATTCAATCCTTGCAATATGGTTTTGTGAGCTTTAGACAGGAAAATAACGTGTTAAAATGTTTGTTATAGGAGACATTTCATGTAGGGTAGTTAGCTGACTCAGACCTTTTGCAATTCTGAGTTAAACATTTGAATTAGCACATAGTTCAAGGATATTATTGAACAGTTACTTTAATTAATCCTTTATCCGAGTCATGCATCCTTGCATATGCCATTTCAGGCTGCTTGCATTTTTTTTTCTTTATTAAAATTATTACATCACACAGAATGATGTTCTATTTTTTAGTCGATACTCATGTTGTTGCACAGTGAGGTATTATCATTGTTTTCCAGGGGACAATGAAATCTATTGTTTCTTTGGTAAGTTCCAAATATTTAATAGTGAGAGAGAGAGCTGAATAAATCGCTGCATTGCGTGGTTAAAGTCAAACTGTCATTGAAGATTAATTGGAAAACACAGATGATACAGAAAAGAAAGCTCTTGAAACATGTATTCAGTCATAACAATGGCTTGATTTCCACTAAATAAAGTGGATGAAGGTCAGTACGAAATGACTGTGAGTTGCTAAAGGAAACTTTGTTCATTTGTACAGCAAAACAAGTATTTGAATTCTAAGGAAGGTTCACTCAACCTGAAAATCTGATTTCTCTCCACAGATGCTGCCAAACCTGTTGAGCTTTTCCAACAATTTCTATTTTTGTCAAATATTTGAATATTGTAATTGCAAATACATGTCCATGAATCAAAGAGTAAAAGAGGTGGTATAGCCAATCTTGATAGCATGGTAGCAAAGGTAGAGTCACTATGGATCCATTGGACTGTTCTTGCATTAGAGAGAGACAACTGGTCATGAGTTTAACCTGAGAGTCACCACACTTTGAGAAGGTGAGATGTTTATGGTGACCACAACCAGTGTGAGAATTGAACTCACACTTGTAGTTTCACTCGGTATTGTAAACTAGCCATCCAGCCAACTGAGCTAACCTGCACCTATTACTTGGTGGAAAGAAACTAACATTTTAACTGCTTAATAGCCCATCACATACGCTGGTGGAATTTCAATGTAATTAATAAATCTGAATATGAAGCTAGTCTCAATCATGGTGCCATGAAACCACCGTCAGTTGTTTTAAAAGCTCATCTGGTTCACTAATGCCTTTAGGGAAGGAAATCTGCCATCCCTACCTGATCTGGTCTACATGTGACTTCAGACATGGAGCAAAGTGGTTCATTTATAACTGTAAGGCCTAGCAAGCCACTCAGTTCAAGGAGAAATTAGAGATGGATAACAAATGGTGGCCTTGACAGTGATACCCACACCCTTGAAAGAGTAAAGAAAAAAATATGTTGATTTATATTTTCCAGCATCTGCAGCCTGTGTTATAGTTTTGTTACAACAAATTGAAGAAGTTGGGCTATTTGCAGGATTAGAGAGGTGACTGTATCAGATGAAATGGGAATGGTAATATATTTTTCATAATCCAACTGCTTTGCTTTTACTTGTTGGTGGACCTCATAGAGATTGGAGGTGATGCTAAAATAAACTAACCATGCATCTCACTGGAAATTCTGCAGAGGGTAATTCCAGTGCCTGAGCCACCTGATTATGGGGCAAAACAAAATGGTACCTGTCATGCTTGTGTCTTTCTCAAGGGATGTCAAGGAACATCATTGTTCTCAAAAATGTCATGGGATGAGAGTGTCAAAGGATGCCAGAGAAGTATATTTTTTTTCTCATTGGCCTGACTGTAGAAGATGGCAGAAAGCTCCTCCCAGCCTCACCGCAATAGGCTGCCTCTGTTATGCCCTCAGCCCATTTGATAAATGAGATACTAGCTTTTATTATGAGAGGAATTGAACATAAAAGTAAGGAAGTTAATGCTTCAGTTAACAGGTCACTAATGAAACCCCAGTTAAATACTGTGTACAGACTTGATCTCCTTATTTAAGGTTGATGCAAATATGTTGGAGGTCATTCAGATGAGATTTATTACATTGATACCTGAATGAGCAGGTTGTTTTACAACAAAAGATTGGACAGGTCAGGCTTGTTTTCATTAGAGTTCAGAAAAGTGTGGGGCAATTTCATTGAAGTTTATATGATCACGAATGTTCTTGACAAGGTGAACATGAAAAGGATGTTTCCCCTTGTTGGTGAATACAGAACCAGTGGAAAGTTTTTTTAAATTTAGGGTCTCCCTTTCAGGAGAGTGACCAGGAAAGATTTGTTTTCTTTCAGATGGCTATGCACCTTTGGAACTCTAGGCCTCAGAAGCTAGTGGAGAATGGAATCGTTGAATCTTTTTAAGGCAGAAGTGAATAGATTTTTTTATTAGGGAAGAGAGTTAGGTCCATTACGTCAAAGGTCCATGTGCAGGATCCCACAGCTCTCTTTTTTGGAATCCTCCATGTTCCACTGTATCAAGGACTATGGTAATTTGTGTATGATGCAACTGCTGACTGCTCACATCACTGAAGGACATGCTCTATTTCTGAAATTCCATGCACAAGTTCATTGGAACCACGTCCAATAGATGCAGCAACAGCAGGGGGTCATTGTCGCTGTGGCCACATTGCAACAAAGGTGCAGAGACTTTGAGGAGAAACAAATACAAAGGAACAGCCACAACCTCCAGTGGCTGTTGAAAAACCTTCACAAGAAAAGATCACAGCTGAAGGTCTTCTCTGGATGTGCAGGAGGTACAGGACGCCCAGGGTTTATCATCTTCAATACCATTTCCTCCAGATGAGTGAGATACATTGTCACCGCAGACTGATGGGATACGTTCACAGATCTGTAGTGGCTACTGGAGCAGGACTTACAAACTGAATGGGTTTGTGGGCCATCCAGCCATCAAAGTGACAGCTGTGCTAAATTTTTATGCAACTGGCTGATTCCAAGGATCCACTGGGAACTGGCATGGAATCTCTCGATCTTCAACCCACAAACTAATCCAGGTTGTTATGGATACGATTTGTGACAGATCATGTGCTTCATCTGGTTTCCCTGTGACAGGGTCAGTGCTGCAGCCCATGCAGGAGGCTTTGCCAACAATGCTAGCTTCCCCCAGAAACAGGATGTTATTGCTCCACCAATGTTGCATTGAGAATGGCACATCAGAACAAGGCTGACTTCTCCGAACAAGGCTGATTTCATAAATAGAGAAATGCTCATTTGTGTCAATGTACAAGTCATCTGTGATCATCAGTACCAACTCTTAGATGTTGACACCAGGTAGACATCATAGCAGCTTCCAGTATATGTTCTTGAGAACTCTCTTGATCCTGCTGCATTTCAAGGGCCAGATGCCTTCAAGGCCAGTTAATCGGAGACAAGGGCTAACCTCTGCAATCATGTCTGATGACTTCATTAGAAAATGTTGAGACTGAAATAGATTGCTGATACAATAAAACCATTCTTCCAATAGGGTCATCCTGGAGCAGCAGTTAGGCCTGCTGAAAATGAGGTTCTGATACTTGCATTGATCTGGAGGGACCTTGCAACATACCCCAGGCAGTGCGTGTTACATAATTCTAGCATGCTGTACTCTACACAATTGATGCAGGCAAAGAGGGATGTAATAGATGCTGGAAGAGCCGAGAGCAGCAGTCTTCTGTGAAGGAAGATGGTGACATTGAGCAGGAAGTACATCACCTTCAGCATGATAGAGTGGTGCAGTGTCAAGCGCAATCAACCAGACAGAAATTAACTGACACCCACTTCCAATAGGTATGAATTGGATCAAGTGATCATGCCTTGACTGCAAATTTGTCACTGCTTAAAAGGCAAGCATCCCTGTTCATTCCCAAAAGCAAATGCATCTGTTCTTTCTTTTTCCCACTTGTTTTCCTGAACTTTATTGAACAAGCAAATATTTTCAATTGTTTAAATGGTTTCTAACATGTAATGCTCTCACATGGAACAATGACAATGTAATGCAATCCTGGGTATTAGTGAAAAAGTAGCACTCCCTCAGATAATGTTCTAACTTGGTAAGGTGCTAAGGATGGGGAAGCTGGGTAGCTTCATTTTTGCAGCTGCAGCTGCTACTACTGTGGATTGGACAGGAAATGATGCAAAGAGGCAACAAATTTATAATTGTAATTCTACTTGTAATGAAGTGTCTTATGTGCCACTTACGTGCCCTCAGAAACGTTTCTTTTCCTTTCCCTTCCTGTGTGTATCATGAAAGGCGGCAGGAATTGACCTAGTCCATAGTTATAGCTCAAATATGGTACTGGCAACAGAAATCGCGAATATTCTGATAATGGCAAGTACTTCTGTGAGCACAGGATAGTGTGACAGCAGCACCGCAGAAGTATGGTGCGTACATAATGAGGTGAGCAGCGGAGAATAGCATGAGATAACCACTGGAGCTCATAGAGAGAAACCCTCCATGTAACTTCCTGAAAATGATACTTTGCTGATTCTTGGTAAAACTCAGACTTCTAAATTTGATTGGTATCCCCCAAAATATAATTGAAAATGTATGTAAAAATTAAAACTGAAAAGGCACTGAGTGTCTTGCAATTTCAGATTTTACATTTAATTTCAAATAGAGGTCCTCAGATTAACACATTTTTAAACAGTGTCGATTTAATAACTGTAGCCACTTTACATTATTGAATCACAAATCTTTTATTTATATAACAGTAACGCATTTCAAGCTACTTACTCTTCAGTATTTTGGATTGTGCAAGCGTTTCTGGCTGAGACTGCAATTGGTCCCCTGGTGAAAAGGGAAAACATAGCTTTCGTCCACCTCAACTATACATCTTTCATATGAATGTTTATGTCATATTATGAATATCCAGCCTATAACGAAGCAGGAACAGCAGACACCAGCGTCCACTGACGCCCATGGTGAGGTTATTCACTTATAGAGCACTGGTTGAGTAGTTCATACCGTGTGGCTGATTTTACTTTTTCTTACCTCCAGACTCCTGGCTCACTGGAGCCTACTCAACTTTGCAAGGTTTTCATGCTACTCTTTTCCATCTGCATGCGCTCTGACTATCCACAAAATCTAAGCCTAATTTGTGTATTTGATTTGTCTAACTTCTCTCATCTTGGCTTCCTTTGTCTGATATTATTTGCCACTTTCATCTCATATTCTCCACTGAATACTTTATTGCTCGTATTTCTCACCTTTACCTCAACCTTACAAAAATCTTTACCTTGAGCCCTCTTGTGGCACAATGTCCCTACCCCTAGACTGGGAGACCCAAGTTCACATCTGTGTGAACATCTCACATCTCACAGTTCTGAGGAAGGGTCACCGGACCTGAAACGTTAACTCTGTTTTCTCCTCCACAGATGCTGCCAGACGTGCTGAGCTTTTCCAGCAACTTTTGTTTTTGTTCCTGACTTACAGCATCCGCAGTTCTTTTGGTTTTTATCTGAAATATTAAGTTGTTGTCATATTTCTGCCAGATTGCCAAGCGATTAGAATTTTACTTCAGGTGTTCAGCATTTGCAGTATTGTTTCTTTGTTTGTTCTAGATATCCAGTCTGGTTTCAAAGCACATGAATAAATGCCTTTTTGAAACTCTAAGAAAAAGACATACCTTATTTACTGGTTTAATTATCACTTCAAAACAATTAGAGATTAACAAAGCACAAATCCAAAAAATTCCAAAGAAAGGGCATAGTGGACTTGAAATATTAACTTTCTCTCTCCACAGATGCTGCTAGACTTGCTGAGTTTCTTGAGCATTTTCTATTTTTATTAAAAATAATATGGAGGAGCGGAAGTAGACCACTCGCTCATTGAGTCTGCCCTGCCATTCAATGAGATAATGGCTGATCTGTTACTCCTTACCTCGACTTTCCTGCCTTTTCCCCACAACCCTTGATTTCCTCACTGATTAAAAATCTGTCTGAGCCTCCACTATACTTAATGACCCAATCTCAATAGTCCTTTGTGGTAAAGAATTCCACAGATTCAATACCGTCAGAGTCATAGAGTTGTATAACATTGAAACAGACCCTTCAGTCCAACTCCTCCATGCCAATCAGATATCCTAAATTAATCTAGTCCCATTTGCCAGCATTTGGCCCATATCCCTTTAAACCCTTCCTATTCAAGAAGAAATTCCTTCTCATCTGTCTTAAATGTGTGACCACTTTTTCTGAGATTATGCCCTCTGGTCCTAGACTCTCCCATGAGGGGAAAGAACATTTAAACATTTACCCTGTCAAGTCTCTTAAGAATTTTTATGTTTCAATAATCTCACATCTTTCTTCTAAATTCCCCAATTTGCATTAGCTGAACATTGCCAACATTGTATACAGTGGTATGAAGCATTTTGAGTTAGTTGGTTAAATTAGCTATAATATTTAGGTTTACGTATAACATGGCTTGAAAATGTTCAAACTTCCTGAATTTGAATGAAGTGCTTTAATACAAACAAAAATCACAATTTCAATTATGTGACTTTAAATGTCAGGAGATCATTTACTAACCTGTGTCTTAAGGTATGCCTCTCACCCTTTCTGGAGGTACTCGGCTCTTCAGGAGAGAAAGGATAATTTGAAACTCTTGCACTTCCCAGCAATTAGTCATCATTCTCTCTGGGTTCATTTTTTGTTAATAATTAACAGGACCCATGAATGGCATTTTCCCACAGAAGTAATTACTGCATTTTCGATATGCATTTGACACATACAAGCAATTAGTCAATGTCAAAATCTAAAGACAATCTTTTTTGCATTTTCAAACGGTCTGTTCTGGATACAGTTAGTTGTACAGAGCAAGTTGTACAGAGGTGTTCTGAGGAAGGGTCAGCAGACCTGAAACGTTAACTCTGTCTTTTCCTTCATAGATGCTGCCAGACCTGCTGAGATTTTCCAGCAACTTTGTTTTTGTTAGTTGTACAGGATTGTGTTACGAAAGGCAGCTTTGAGGATGAACCGGTTTTCACCTATATTATCTCCTCTGAAGTGGTTAAATGAGAGCTGTAGTCTATTGTATTTATAATCAATATTTACCTCAGGCAACAACTGCATTTATATAACAATCTTAAAGCATTCTAGGTACTTTCCAGAAGTGTTATCAATCAAAATTTGACCGAAATACACAAGGAAATATTGGGATTGGAAAGATGAGAGACAGCACCTAAAAGAATAAACAGGATAGGATTGCAACAGTAATAAATACTGTAGGATCTAAATGTCCATACCGAACTTTTGAAATTATTTAAAAATTTCAAAACATCTTTGTTCTATGCTGCTGGATCATTGTTTGGTAACGATACTTACAAATGAATGTCTCACATGAAATTTCCCATTATACATTCTATACATAAATCTACACCAGAGTCAGAAGTCCTATTGATAGCATGTTGTTCTGTAGTACCCTTTGATTTGTTGCTACGTATGACACAGTGAACTGCTGGAGATTAAAGGCATCATGATTGCGGCCAGGATAACATGGGTGCCTGATGCTGCCTGTGACCATATATACACTCTGCATACCAGCTCCACATTGAAGGAGTGGATTTACTTTTCTCTAAGGTGCACTGAGGCTGTGTGTCACTTTGCTTGCTGTTATCTGGAATGAGAGAATGAATCATAGTCAACACCCTCTCAGACAGGGTCAATGACCTCCATTTTGCAACGCTGGATAGCAAACTATTGCCTGCTCCAGACTGGAAGGAGCCTGACGCATGAAAGGTCATGGGCATGGTCACCTCCACAGCCACTGGCAATAGGGTCTTTGCCCTGCTCTGAGGTTGCACTTGGCTGCAGATTTTAGTGGAGGACATCCGACATACTGTTCCAGGTACAAGTTTGTTCCCTTGATGCCAAGGATAGGTATGTTCTTTGGCACAAAGTCCTTCTCTCTCCTGACACCTCGATCCATTTGCCTATGTCTAACAGTTCGCACGTCCAGCAGTTTGAAAGTATATGTCCTCTGCTCATTGTTTGAGCTGTGCTTTGGTCAAACAGGCGTATCTACCACTGCACCAATTTCTGGGGACAAATTGTGCACAATCCTTGAAGTCAGGACCTCTCTGCAATTTAGCAACTTTAAAGAACTCTAGTAAGCATCAAACATTTATAGGTTTCTACATACTTTTAATCAACCCATTTGTACACTTTACAACACCGCTCTGGAACAGGTAGAATTTCCAACACTACCACTGCACCACAACAGCCCTAATGTACAGGTTTCCAAATGCTGTTGCCAGAATTGTATCAGTAATTACATAGAAAGCAACACTTAACCCCTTCCCCCTTGCCAAAGGACCTGTTCCTTGTGTTTCAACTTTGTAAATAGCATGAACAGATAATTGGATTAATTTTGCAATATATTGGAACAATGTATAATTCTAAGCTTTCTGGTACAAAATGATCAGCAGAAGACTCTTAAGACATATGAAAAGATTAGAATCAAAGAAATGTTTTGTGTCCTTATTTCATAAAGCATTGCGATCATCCTTGTTTGAAAAGGTTTTCTTTCAAAGCAAAATACTTTGTGCTGTACCAGAGTCGACTACAGCAGTGTTTCATTGTTCAATTAATTTATCAATAAAACAGAAAATGCTAAAAATATTTAGCAACTTGGACAGTATCCATGAAGAGAAAACTTTCCTCATCTAGTATTGAAGTGTTACAAACTCCTGGTACCAAAGTGGGAAAAATCAGATTGCTGCTATGTCCTCATTGTTGCAGAGACCAATACAGATTATGATAATAAGAATGGTCTGTGGAGTAGAAATGTTGTATAAATATCTAGAATATATTAATTATGTGATTTAAGTAAACATTTGGTTGGCGGGGTTGGAAGCCTGACACACTGGGTTATAAATTTAGAAAATGGGACTAAAAGGCCCACCAACTAGAGGTAAGAAGTAACCTTTTGAAAACAAATGTGTTTATCAGGTAAAACAGAAAGCAACTAGGATGGGAGGTCAAAAGGTAGAGATAATTTTAGTATTGCGAGATTGTGCAGCAGGTTTTAAAAAAAAGATAATAACAGTTTAACAAAAGCGGACATTCTTGAGAGTTAATTGATTCAATTATATATTACATATTGCACTAGTGGTAATAGTTAACTTTGTGTTTTTCTTCTTCAGGTTCTTTTCAATGGCTTATACTTTTTTCTTGAAAAATAGGGAGATAAGGAATCGAAAGGTGGTAAATCTATGCAAAGCCACTTATCACTGGATTAAATAAGCTAGCAAAGTTATTTTATTTATCAAGGTTTTATTGTATAGTACAAAATGACAAACATAGGCTTTTCACAGCAGACAAACAATACTAATCTGGTCACAGTTTGAGAGGGAAGTCTACATTACTTTCAATTATTTCAACTGAATCAAGAACAATTTCAAAAGTACATTAAGAAATTTTAGATATACATATTCCTATAAAAGGAAAACTGTAGAGAAACTGGATAATGAATCAAGATTACTGAGGTACTGAGTTAAGTATCAAATCAGACTGATCATGTGCTGTTATTCTGCATCAACAGGTTGTGACCCACATCTATTTCACACACAGGATGTGTCCACACTTTTTACAAGTGTATTCAGTTACTGTGTAGTTAGCTTTCTGCAACCTGCATGTGAAAGTCAAGGATGCAATTACAGTACATGCACAAAATAGCCACGTAGAAAAATCTTAGGCAAAAGAAGAAATAGAAGAAATTGTTGTGGTTGGCTGTATCGAAACATTAAAATGTTACAATGCATTTATCACTTTGGATGGATATGAATAGTAATTTCTGGAATTTGAAGAAGCTTTCAGAAACTTCAGTAGGGAGAAGTATTTCATGTAATGCACTTTTTTTTAGAAGTCAAATAGCAAGATCTAAGTTATTTCTCAGCATAACATTTACCACACCTCCAATACGCTTTCATTCAACTTTGTGTTACTTTGACAATTGACAGATGAAAATAAATAGGTTTAAAAAAAGTCTTAGAAATCTTTGAAAATGGAGAATCACCATAAGTCAACTGAGAACTTTTACTTTTGAAACAAATGACCACCATAGATGGCACCGAGTTCCTGAAATATTTTCTCACAATTGAAGTGCCAGTTATTTTGCACTCAGTTAAGTTCTTATAAAAACAATTCTCTATAACCTCCCTCCCCAACAACATTCATCCAGACTTCTGCCACTCACAACCAGCTATTAGCTGGCATACAAATATGACTGTCATTCTCGCACCCTCAATTTTCATTTGAAGGGTAGCAGTGATTAAGGTCAGCAAATACTGAAAACATTACCACTAATGGCAATTTCAAAAATGCATTATTTCATGTCAGACAAAATTTCACAGCCTGCAGTCTCTCAATTCCAAATGTACACAAATTATCATGGATGAAACATTTCTTGCATTTTCTTCATATTTACTACTTTTATTCAAAATCATTTCAGATATTAGACAAATCTTTTTCAGATTTTCCTTTGATCGATCCATGGTCAAGAAGCCATGTACACATTCCCCTCCATCATCTGTGCTGCTCATTCAAAAACGAAAGGTGTTATTTGCAATGAACAAACAGAACAGGTGAGTACGACATATTCATGAACTTTGTTAGCTTCTTTCAAATGACAGTGTTCTCTTTTCTCCCCCCAATTCATGCACACAATTTGATATTTAGATCAGCTATGTCCTCTACGAAAGCAAAGTTCCTACTCTAATCATTGCAAGGTACCACTGCTTTAAAAGTAGCTACATCTGAAAAACAAAATGGTCTCTCACACAACCAACACTGCAATTATTTCCAATAAGTTAATAAATTTCAAATATTTCTAGTTATAGATAGTATAATGACACGATTTGCATTTTCATAGAACTCATTCACATTGGCAATGGACTGAGAATCTTTCACAACAATGGACAGCACTCAAGTGTCAAAATCATAAGATAAAATTCACTATAAGGCAATAATGAAGATTATAAGAAACATGTAAAGTGCCTGCTTTCATCACTGTACTGGGCTTTCACTTCTTGGACTCTGAGCGCAACACTGTAGGCACATTATTACAGACCTGTGCAGGCTGGACTTAACAATTCACAATGACATATATTTCTGCATTTAAACAAAATTCTCAACACTTCTAACTATTTTGAAGGTTTCAAAAGGGCATTAATATGTAACACAGTAATCTAAATATGTTGGGTCAACTGATAACTGTGCAAAACATTAACTACATTGTAATCATCTTATTTTCAAAATAGTTCACAATGTATTAAAACACTACAATAAAATGATAGTTACATCACAATGAAATGTGCATTATATGAAGACAGAAATGCTCTGAACAAAATGGACTCACTAATAGCTCAATGTGGAATAAAATGTTTTGAAGTCTTCCTAAAGGTCATGGTGCAAATGTGGAAAAGAATACATAATGCAGCAAACTGCTCATCTCAATAAGAAGTATTGAAAATGTCAAATTTGAGAAAACTGAGACATGTTATAATGAGAAACGTTTGCTACTGTACCTACTTACACAAATCAGAGAAGTGCCATTAAAACTGATCGTGATAAAATATCTATGTAACAGAATGATATTTCTCTTGGTTTGATGGGCGGCTGATGAACAAAGCACTCTCAGTGGAAGTATAAAATACTGTGCAATATAAAACTCATTTCTGGAAATCAGCCTGGGCAGATCTGCAAAAGATGAATGTCCTTGATAGTTCTTTAAATGTCCTGAATAGAAACTTTTACAGGCACAGAATGTTGTTATCCATTACAACCTTATAAAGTGTAGTGTAGACTTCGCCAGCTACATGACCACAAAAATAAATATATTTCACCATCTAGTGGTTGCTTCCTAGATTGCAGCAGGGTGCTTCTTTCTGGCAACCTAGGCAGTCCAGGAAATCTACAACATACAAACTACAGGAGTTTTAACATTACAGCATGAGCCTTATAACTTATATTTACAAAGAAACATCAAAAATATTTTACCACTATTTTTCTTTACAACAGGAATTTTTTTATACATTTCAGACTTTTAGTGCTGAGCTGTAGGCAAAGCCACAGTCCGAGAGTAATAGAGGGCAGTCACATACAAGGAATGTTGCAATTTACGAATGTGCAACTGGTTGTCCAAATACTGGGTCCTTATACTATCTCATAGTGAAGTCACATACATGCATGGCAGCAGTGTCTAATCCATTTACACTTTCTCCAGTCCAGCTATTATATAAAAAGGCATATGTAGATTAGTCCAAGACGAATCTGCACAAATGGCAGTTGTGTGTTTTCAACTTTAAACGTAAAAATATAGTCATTGTAGATCAAACACATTTAAGCCAGTCACATTTTACCTGGAGCATAAGTTATCGGTAGGGAATACATACATATCACTAGTCCTCCTTAACGTACAAATTTTGTTCTTTAAAATATTGAAAAGAAAACTTCCACACTTTTATAAAATTTGATTCTTTTCAAGAACATAACTAGTAACAATAAGCAATGAATGTTGTTTTAAAAATATACACATAGTTTAAACGTCTCTGAAAAATGCACATTTTACTTTTAAAAAATCCAAAATTAGCAATCTGCTGTACCGTATTTCCTCCATCTCTAGTGAGAAGTCTTGATTCATTGGTAGGTAATTTCACAGTTGCCAACTGCCTATCGAGTACTTCACCCAAGTGAGAAGGTGTAAACTTAGATAAGCAAGGTATTGGTTGTGAGAGGTTTGGCCCCACTTCCTCACTCGACCTCTGCACTTCCATTAAGGATCACATAGAAATCAAAAGTAGAAACCCTCACTGATTTCAGCCACCTAACCCATGGGTACTTCGCTTCAATTGCTTCCCTACTTGTTACCAGATGAGTACATAGCATCCTCCTAATCTGTTTGGTTACTCAATGGATCAATTTAGTATGTTATTGGGAGATGCAGATCAATTTTTAAACTGGACAACAATCTTAGCTTTTGATTGATATATGCACTTTGTCTACATGCATACTAAGAACAGTACAAAAGGAAAACTAAGTCACATGGAGGATATGACAAGTAGCACATGGGCAGAACAAGTTTTGATACCGATTATCTCAAATGCAGTCCTCCCCAAAAACTCCATTTCGAGCTTTAGTCCTTTTATACGGAGTTGGACCAAATGCTAAAGACTGTTTCCAACGTCTGAAATTTTAAAACATTGAAAATTTCTACACACATATAAATCAAAAGTACAATTGAAAAATTGTCAGAACATAGGAATTCAGCTTCCCTTTGTAAAACCAAAGCAAAAATTGCAAGATTGGGTGGATTTTGGGTTCAGTTTGTGCTCATCTTGTGGAGTCAGTTTTTTTTTTGACAACCAATGATGAAGTATTAAGGAGAGATAGCAAAGGGATTTCACATCAAGACAAAATAACAGAGGATGATACAGTAGCAGCAGCAGGACAGATTTTTTCTCTTTTAAAACACACTTATTACAGTTTCTTTCATTACACAGCACTTTTGTTTCAATTAATATAAATATAGAGTAAGTGCACATTTTACAATGCACCACATGCTTTGCAACATACATGACTTCTCCATGTCTTCCTGGCTACAGTACAAGAACTGCCCAAGATGCTTTGAAAAGGAAAATATCAGCCGACACCTCATTTTTCTGAAGCGCACCCCCTTCTAACATCCTGAACTGCACACCTGACTCCAAATTCCTAGTTCCCTCCCTGGCTGATTCTCCCCTGAGATCCTAAGTAAAATAGGTATGGGGAGTTGGATCATCAGCCACTGGGATTCAAACACCTGAGGGTAAGATCTTTGCAACTAAGCTAATTGGTTGCTGTTCATAATGCCCATTGTTAACAGTATGAACATCCTTGTTTTCGGCTATTGAACTGATGAACAACTTCTATTTAATCCATCTGAATTCTGACTATACAAATACACAGACTGAAATTTAGAAAACACTGGTCTCTTCACAGGTTTAAAACCAATTTTAGTTTGAACAAGATATACTTAGGCTGGTGTTATGTTTAATAATATTCATCAGACCAGTGAAGGGATTAAATGTCATTCACAAATAATTAGTGGCTTGCATGAATTAAAATACATAATTGAAAATGCACAGATACTATGTTAATTTCTAATCTTATAATTCAGTCTATTAATGACAAGGAGGATCAGTTGCTATATAATAGAGCAAGGCAGATATGATGCAGCAACCAACCAAATACCCAGTTATTTTGCCATTAGAAACTGTTTCAATGTCACAATATTAAAGGGTTATATTGCATTGGAAGTCTACCTTCCTGTAGAATATTCTCACAAAAATACATCTGTTATTTGTTTAGGCTATACTACACAGAACAAGAATAAAGTTTCCATTTTCTCTCAATAAAATACACCATGGGCTGTGAGTTATTGCTGCTTCTAGCCATTGCATGAATACCTACAACTTTATTAATGAATTTGTTGTTTTTTTTCTTTTTACATAGAGTATTTGAAGTTTGTGGAAACTGTAAATATCCATGGTCAGTTTCAGAAATACAAACTTGGCAAAGCTTGCATACAATTAAGCCAATCAAACTCAAATCTATTAACTTTTTTTTTTCGTAATTCTGCCCAATTGTCTCCCCTGAATGATTCTGAACTGAATGGTTCAACACCTCAGCTGGCTGTATGGAATTGACCATTTGTAGTACTTTTCTTCCAAAGTTAGTCAGATTTGTTGCTATTTAACTGATATTATGGACTTAATGATGTGATTATGATTGCAGCTCCACAATAAAAGGAAATAACTTACTGTTGGTTACGATGCAATTAAGATGCAAACATGTTCACTCCCTGCTCTGAATTATTTGTCTCACTCCACAACCTCCAAGCAATAAATTAGGTTGGACAAAAATAACAGTTGCCATTTGGCCATCGTGCTAGAAGATTCATTTAAAAAAAACATAAAATCTTTGGGGGAGCCAGACGTTTTTGCCATAACCATATGACAGGTTTAAAGAGATGCAGATGGGAAGTCCATGGCACAAGTAGAAAATAAGAGCAAATAACAAAGCAAAAAAAAAAATCACAGGAATGTGTACATAGAGTGAATGAGTAAATAATGCAAAGGTAAAATGGTAAGAAACATAAAACAACCATCATCTATCAATAGAGATAAATCTTTTAATACAATAATTTTCCTTGGAGCTGCACCACCGTTTCAATTCCATCAATTTTAAAGCAGCTCTGAAAATAACGAATAGGGAAAGTAAGTGACAAAGTCAGATCAGTCAGTTTTAAATATTATGTAAATTAGAAAAGTATGCAGAAGGGGCCCATTTATTAAATTTATGATTTTTCCTCAGTCAGTTCTAATCATTAATCAGAAGAATGGTTAGGTTTGTGTGCCCAGTGGCTCTTCCTGGATGGGAAATAAAATTCCAATACTTTGGCAGCTAGAAACATTATCGTCCCAAACTTACAAACAACTGCAACAAAAAAATTCTGCATTTCTATGTAATTAATGACCTTAAAATGAGATTTCACATTTCAACAATGCACCTCCCTGTGATTTGCTGCTGAATACTCAAATACAGGGAGCAGAGATCCTGCAGAATCTGGCTAAAAAGAGGAATTTCATGCCAAAGAGACAACAGGCGTACTTCACAGATGGTAAAATACAAAGACAATATACCATAAACTTTCCACAGATGTCAAGTGTTAGATCACATCCATTCTTTAAGGAGCACAAGTTTATAGATAGTAGAAGAACACTACTCAGATGCTGGCACAGAAGTGAAAAATAAAAAGTCACAGAGGAATCAGGTCATTCAGAAAATATCAAGTTTCATTCCAACAGCAAATGCTGCTTTTTAGGACAGAGACTCCATTACAGGCGTGAAGCACAAGCTGCCCGCTATAGGCCCTGGGGCACTTTTAAAGTTTCAATGTGCCAGCGAGTGGTAAATTTGGACATTGTTGAACATTATGCATGTTTGCATATCAACACTTCAGAATTTTTGGTTTGCCTTATCCTTATTCCCATACCATATTTTTACAGATGTCACAACTCATCTATGTAGTAACAATGCAAGTTTGAATTCATTAGAATACTGTTTGAAATAAGTGGTTGTTAGAATATGGACATTTCTAACAATTACAGAAAACTTGTCCAATACAATAAAAAAGAATGACCCTGAGAACATTCCAATTCTATACTCTTTGTATTTTATACAGGCATCAAAGATTACAATGGCCACAGAAGTGACCATTTCAGACATATTAAACTGCAGCACAACTTAACATTTAAAGAACTTTCCTACAAAACTTGTTTGTCGTTACGGTCAATCTCGGTTTTTTTCATTCCTGCAAGAGGATTTTATCAAAGTACTTTTCTAAGCAACAGCAGAACTTTGGTTTAGTTTAATTTATGCTCCTAGAAATTAAAGGACCTCTTCCCAATAAATATAGTGGGACTCTCGAGGGGGATTCAAGATTTGTGTTAAAACATCTTTTAATACTCGTTCACACAGAGCTCACAACATGAATTTCTCTTACACAATAAATGCAACAAATTTATTTTCTCAAATTTTGTCTCATCAGATTGGCTTTTATGGTGCTCGGAGCTATAAATGTTTGCCTTTAATGGCAGAATGCATAGTTTGTGTGGGAACAATTGTCCTGGAATTATAACATGCTCCCTGGAACACAATTAAGAAAAGTAACAATAAAAATGCAAAGGTTTGTCAAGTACTCTGCCATAGACATGATAGAGGGTTTCATGCAGGTCTGTGCCTCCTCAGTGTTAGACCAGGATTTCAATTAATAGTTGATTTAAATAAAAAGTAAAACAAAGGAGCCTGCTGTAAAATAACAGCACAAATATACAATTTTTACTTCATTGCAAAATCTAAATTTTAAGAACTCAAACAGCTCTTGTTTTGGAGCAGGGAGTAACTTAATTGTACATTATATTGCAAATGAGACTGTACAACTTGAACTACTTAAATATTTATTAAAATTTAAAGTGAATCACAATTTCAAGGCAGTGAACTTTGGTGTTTACTCAGGAAAGGAGATGAACTAAGGCAGAACCTATCACTGGTAGGTCAGACAATAGAATTTTCATTCTTCTCCCTAACAAATCATAGCATTGTTACTTCCGAAAAGTATTAATGGCCTGATAATTTACTATAGTGACAAACACTGGCCAGGTCACTGGAACAACTCAAATGCTATTTTTGAAATAATTTCAATGGGACCCTTTACGTACATCTGAATGGTTTAATTTTTCAACAGGAATATGGCCATTTCAGCAACACAACACTGCCTCAATATCATACTGACGTTGCAGTCCAGTTATGAGCTTTAGATCTAGAATGGAGTTTGAATGCTGACTGGACATATTGCCACAACTCAGCCAGGGATTGGCACTATTAAACCAAAAGAAAATTTCTTCATTCAAGGATCTAAGCTTTACTGCATGCATTTATTGTTACAGTCCTCAGACTGCCAGCACATGACTGTGACAAAAGAATAAAGGCTACTGACATTCAAACTAAGTTAGACTGAATAATAAATAGTTCTGAATGTTCAGGGATGTACAGTATTTAAAAAAATAATAAGTGAATTGGAATAAAGCACTTTCTGATAAGGAAACTGCCACAAATGTTAAAAAATTCTTATTTTGACCACTTGGTGAGTTGTATGCAAAATGAGGTACAGGGTGACTCTTATGGGTTATTTAAAAATATTGAATAGTAAATGACAACATACTATTAGTTCTTTTAACATTAGGTGGGGCCATTGGTGCAACATAAGTAAGACAAAGTGTGCAACAGTTTAAGGTGACAAGTCTTTAGCTTGGCTGGATGGCCAAGTGATCTTATGTCAACTAAGATTTTCAGCAATATTTCAAACAAAATGTAACTCAAATGGCTTTAACTCAAATGTGCAATCGCCTGCAGCTTGCTTAATGAACATACAGGATTGTTTTTAAAGTAACGCTGATATAGTACAAGAGAAAACTAGCAATGTTTGAGTGCACAGAATCTTTTCAGTGCAAGATAGTTAAAATTTTGTTTTATTAAATGTTACATTATTAAAAAATCCTAGAGGCAAAGGTACAGCAGCCCCCCAAAACCCAAACGTTTTTACGTCACTGTCTACGTAAGTTGCAACTCAACTGTAGCGCATGGAAAAATCGCTTCACTACATGGCAATGCTTAACAAAAGATAGTGCAGAAACCTGTTTCAATTTTATTGCATGGAAAAGGTTTTCAATCACAAAACATATTGGGTTAATCACCGTTTCATTCTAGCATTCTAGTCCCATAGATAGTTAGGATCAGAATCTGTGACAAACCAAACATGTTTCCAAAAATGAAACCATTCTAAGCATTTAACTTAATGACCAATTAACCAGCCAGCAGCAAGATGGATAAAGCAGTGAATGAATTCCAATTGGACCATGGCTTGGATATTTAGTTTCTAAATTGCTTTTTAGAAAGAAGCTGGTGAATGTCAGCTATTGAAAGATATTCGAACTTTATTTGGGGGAGTTGTAAGGGGAGGGGGTGGTGTGTAAAAGAAATTCCAAATTTCTACAATCCTTACGTTCATGGAAATACAAATCCCTTCTGGTCCATGCAGTACCCTTCCATTAACACTAGATGTACAGCAAAATATTTACCACAAACCATCATCTTGTGGCATTAATTCAACACAGCCACTGCCACACATTTTGGTATAAGGAGTCCCTGGGACCCAGTTTCAACAATCCCTAGTACTAGTCTTGTTCTAGTGATTGGATAATATGTGCCCTCTCCTGGCACCCAAATCATTATTTTGTATCAGTTCAAAATAGTTCAAGGTTGGTGCACCTTTAGTTGTTGGATCCAAAACGGGGACAGATAAACAGCTGATATGAAATAGGGTTTCATTAAATTGAATAGTTCATGTTTTCCCAAACCTTATATGAACTTAGCTTTTCCATGTTTATCTTTCTTAGTCATGAAAGTAGCTTCTTTCACCAATAAGGTGGTTTGGTTTAATCAAAGATATAATTAGAAATCGGTCACACACAAAATGCACACACACCCTTGTCTAAAAAGAACACTGATTAGCTTCTTAGAGATGCAGGAAATGACTGGAGTTGGATTTTAAACGTTGTGCACAATTAAAAAAATGATCATGTCTATGACTAGAATAAATGTCATGAATGAGACTTGCAGGTGATATTGTTATGAATCCAATTTCACAGACAAGACGAGTACAAAACTGAATAGGTGAAAAAGGTTGCTCTGTAAAGTGTGAGGAAAAATACCTCTCCATGTACCATCCAAAAAGGGTCAGATCCTATCCATGTATCTGGGCCCAAAAATAAATGGTTCTTTCCTCTCAAGAAACAAATACACACTGTAAATAAATAGAAGACATCACTGATGTCATGTCAAAAATTAGATTTCCAGTAACTTTTAAAGTAAAATATAAATAAAATATTCTGCGAGACGCCTAGCTCTCACTGAGATAACGATTCCGAATGAATAGTTGCAGGGTGGTGCAATGTGTGAGCACTGAGCAAGCTGTTCACATCTCCAACATCAATACTTCCAAAATCCGTCACAGCAACAGCCATTTTTGCCTGAGCAATGTGTGAAGTGTGGTTTTCAAAATCCACACTGCCAGGGTTATCAGGCAGCCCGGGATTGAATGTTTTCGGCAGAGAGAAATCCATCTTCAATTTTTTTGTGGACATCTCCAATGCTGGTCTATCCAAAATGACTTGATCCAGTTCCAGCTGGAAAAACCCCGATTCTGCTTGACTTAAGGTAACAGTATCACAGTCGTGAGTGGGTGTAACTCTTCCTTGGTCACAGATGGGCTCCAGCGAACAACTAGTTTCAGATTGGTTCACTGGAGAACTGCAGTACTCAAACATCTGGCTGTTACCACTCATGGTGCAAACTGCAATTTCGACATCTTGCTGTTCTGTAACAAAATGTGGTGGGTTGGTAGGGAATAAGTATCAAAAACAAATCAACTCAATAATCTGACATGATGAATATCTGATCATCAACATATATGAACTTACTCTTAAGGGGAAAACCAGTAGTTGTAACATATCTGAATTTCCACAAGGCATTTGATAAGGTGCCACACAGAAGGTTAATAGGCAAGATAAGGGCTTGTGGATTTGGAATAATGTATTAGCATGAATAGAAGATTAGTTTATGGAGCAAACAGTCAGTATAAATGAGGCATCTGAAATTTGCAGGATGGGACTAGTGGAGTGCTTAAAGGGCTAATATTGGAACCTCAGCTATTTATAATCCATATTAATAACATAGGCAAAGTGACAGAGTCACATATCTAAATTTGTAGATGGCACAAAGCTAATTGGAAACCAGAGTTGTGTGCAGGACACAAAGAGGAGTCAAACAGCTATAGAGAGGTTAAATGAGTAGTCAACAGGATGGCAGATGGAATGTAATATGGGGAATTGTAAACTGATTCACTTTGGTGTAAGAATAGAAAAGCAGAATTTTTTGTTAAAAGCTGTGAAGATTCTACATGTTGATGTTCCATCAAACTTTAGAGTGCTCATGCAAGCAGGTATAGCAAGCAAATTAGAAAGGTGAATGACATGTTGGCCTTCATTGTACAAGAACTGTATTACAGGAATAAAGAAGTATCCCTCCAATTGTACAGGGCTTTGTGTGTAGTTTTGATCTCCACATGTAAAATAAGACATATTTGCATTGGAGCCGTACAGCGAAGGTTGGTCTCTAGGATGGCTAAGAGGCTGAGTAAACCGATCCTGCATTCTCTGCAGTTTGGAAGAGTTAATATGTAAGATTCTGAAGAGGCTTGACAGGGCACTGAGGTCATTTCCACAGGCTGGAGAATCTAGAACACAGTGTCAGAGTCTAAGCATAAGGGGTCAATCATTGAGGATTGAGATGAGCAGAAACCGTTTCACTCAAAAGGATTGTGAATCTTTTGAATTCTCCAGAAAGCTCTGAATGCTCCAGTGTTAACTATATTTAAGATTGGGATTAACAGAGTGTTAGTTTCTCAGGGAATCAAGGAACAGTGATGACAAAGTGAAGGCAAGTGAATGGTGGAGCAGGTTCAACAGGGCGGATACGGACAAGATGTTTTCTCTTGTGGGAGAATCTAGTCGTGTGGGTCACAGTTTAAAAATAAGTTTAAGACAGCAATAAGGCGAAATCATTTCTCGGAAGGCTGAATGTCATTGGAACTTTCTTCCTCAAAAGGCAACAGATGCAGAACGTTTGAATAGTTTTAGGCAGAGGTGGATAGATTCTTGATAAGCAATGGGGTGAAAGGTTATTGGATGTAGGTGGGAATAGGAAGTAAGCAGATCAGCTATGATCTTACTGAATGGTAGAGTGGGCTTGAGGGGCCAAGGGCCTACTTCTACTTTTAATTTGAATGTACAACATGCGACACGATTGACTCCTACACTTACCTTGTGCTCTATATGCATAGAACTAAGTTAGAAATAACACTCCTTGAGGTGCAACTAACGTAAAGGCCACAAGGACATTTGGTAAAAAGAAATAACAGGTGTAAATTTAAATCTGAGACGTCTACCCAACTGAGGAACAAAAACATGTTGCAATAATAAAATAACCTCAGCCCCCAAGCAGGAAAATCACAAGTACTAACCCACCTCAGATTCCCAATTTAAATCACACATGTGCATTAGATTAAATGACTAATCTGTGTTACAAGATATTGATCAGAATTTTGCACAGGATAGCAAGTCACAGACTGTGAAAACAGAATTGCAAGAAGGAAATTGCAGTAATTACATTTAAACTAGAGGCAAATAAAACAAAAACAAAGACCAGAAGCAACTGACAACACACTTAAAAAATGTAGGTTCTTTCTAAAGTGCTCTACAGTTTCAAGGTGATGAGCTTTACCTACAAATACTCACAATGTGTCTGGGCACAGAGAAATAATTACCTGAGTTCTGGATGAGTAGTGGATCTTGTTCAGAGTCCAGTCTGCTGGTAGTGGAGGAGATGGGTGGCGAGTTTGGAGTTTGGCTGCAACTCTCACCTTCAATGCCATCCAACTCCTGGTCCATGTAATCTCTTACAAAGGCAGAAAATGATGTTAGTATTACATAAATGTGACCTAAACTTTCAAGCTAGAAAGGAACTGACAAACAAGATTTATGCAAGAAGATAAATATATGTAGAAATTATGTCACAATTTGTGAAAGTTCAGTTCATCACTTTTCAATATGACCTCACATAAACTAAAGCCAGATATTGCTCTCACATGATAGTAGGAACTGCAGATGCTGGACAATCTGAGATAACAAGGTGTAGAGCTGGATGAACACAGCAGGCCAAGCAGCATCAGAGG
>NC_063360.1:26748338-26784147 GCF_021869965.1 Rhincodon typus | reverse complement strand
AAGAATCTAGGCCCGAAACGTCAGCCTTCCTGCTCCTCTGATGCTGCTTGGCCTGCTGTGTTCATCCAGCTCTACACCTTGTTATCTCATTACTCTCACATGGTCCTTTCTGCTCACAGTTTCACCTTGTGTTCCACCCTAACAATTACTTTTCTCCTACTAAAAGAGGAAAACCTGCCCTTTACTCCTAAATTTTAAAATGATACAAATCATAGAAATAAAGCTTTTAACAGTTCTAACAGCTTACATACATTAAAATGAGGTCACATGAAGACATATATACAATGGTCATGCATAACTCATACACACATGGTCTTCAGTTCATTTGGCCAGCATGGCAAGTTCTCTTGTAACTTCGGTGAATTATTGCAACTCATTAGATTATCCTCCTTTTGGCAAAAGTTATACAAGTGCTCCCTTCAAAATTCAGCCCTGACAAAATCTGACTGCAATTGGTATTTCATCAGATCCACAAATACAGCAACTGTGTGTGTGTATATATGTGTGTCATGTCTATGTGTGGGTGGGTAGATATATGTGAGCCCTTTACCTGGTATGGGGTTCAGGTGGGGGGTTGTGTGGAGCAAGGTAGGTTGGGGTAAGATACCCATGCAGATACTGGACGGAGCATCTCCTGACAGATGTTGCAGGTATGACTTTGCATTAGTAGTTTATTGTATACTGTACAAAATATACATTATGCATTATCAATTTTTCCTGCAAACACACTTCTTTTTACTAGATCCAGCCTAGTAAACAATCTGCAAATACTGCTATTTTCACTTTGTTATGCGTGATTGTTAACACGTCATAAAGCATGCCAAAGGGTGTCAGTTTAGCTCAGTTGGCTGGATGGCTCTCTAATGAGAGTAGCCCCCTCTCTAATGGCTATAGCATGCCATTATATCTCCCAGCCTGTGTATCCGGTTTAAAAACAAAATGCAAATCATGACTTTCACAAAAGTTCTGACCGAATTCGCCCACTGAAATTAATGCAATGTATTTAAGTACTGCTGTCAATACAGAAAGTTACAGATCTGAATCACAACATAGCAAATAGCTTCCAAAAGACTAACAAACATTGTCTGCATTATTATTGCAATGTTTATTATTTACTTCATAAATGCTTTAAAAGCTGTACTAAAATCTCTACTGGAAAATTCATAACTGTAGATCAACTATTTAAACCTGTTAAACAAAAGTTTTTTTTTCCTTGGATCTCTGATAAAAATGTTATGTGTGGTAATTTATTTTAAATTAAATATTGATTCCAGCAGGTTAGGTGTCTGTCATCCAGGCACATAAGCTTAATTGTACACTAATGACCTTGAGCTTATTCCTCACTTCACACTATGGTTGACAACTCAATTCACATTTAGTCTACACTGTATCACCTCTTCTTTTCTAACAGTCCTAACTCATCTAACCTAGTGCCCAAAATTGAAGATGGGATCAATATCAAACATTGTGGAGTAACTGGCATTTGACACATATATAAATTCATTACTGTTATGTCAGGAATCTTCTGTAGAATTTATACAATACTACTTAGGATTAAAAAGTATATATATAAAAGTTATATATAGGATTAAAAAGTCAAGTTATTAAGACTTTACACAAGTAACCTTTACACAAGTAATATTTGAGAGGTTGAAATCCACCCTCTTCCATCAACACTATTTGCTGTCTGTTGTTAAGAGAAACGGGCAGGCAGTACACCTTTGAGGAGTGTTTGCAGCTGATGGCAGTACAGACTCAGTAGAGTGGGAGAAATAGTAGGCATTTGACTAACTAGGGTCCTGCTCATCCAGCAGCTCAAAATACTTAGTATCTCTTTATCCCATCTACCCAATCTATGGGGATACCCCCATTCTCCTACTCAGCACTGCACTGAAACAGATTCACTCAAGTTAGCTGCAGAGAGTATGGCAAGATCTGGCTGCGGCCCGCATACTAGAAGAGAATGGCTGTATGGAACAGGGGTTATTTTCTTACTGTGAGGAGCAAAACCCAAAAACCCTTTTCCATAAAAGGTGTGTTCCTCAAGCAGTTGAAGTGGTTTCAAAACTGACATATGCTAACCATTCATAGGGAAAATTACAGCTTTCTTAAGTTGCTTTTGGTCCTTTTGCGATTCACCTTAAATCAAGGTCCTCTTGTACCTGACTCCTTTGCCAAAGGCAATGTTTTCTCTGTTTTGAATATGTGCGAGTCTCTCATGATTTTGAGCATCGCTATTAAATTTGTTATCTCTTTTTGAAGGAAAACAATCCCACCTTCTACAATCTATCGATGTAACCAAAGGCGCCCCTCTTGGGAAGCATTTTATTTAAATCTTTGCTGCACTTTCACATTGCTCCTAAAATGCTGTGCCTAGCATTCCAGTTATGACTGATTCAGGAACAGAAACAAAGTTGCTGGAAAAGCTCAGCAGGTCTGGCAGCATTTGTGGAGGAGAAAACAGTGTTAACGTTTCAGGTCTGGTGACCCTTCCTCAGAACTGAGTTCTGAGTTCTCAGTTGAGTTCCTCAGTTCTGAGGAAGGGTCACCGGACCCGAAACGTTAACTCTGTTTTCTCCTCCACAGACGCTGCCAGACCTGCTGAGCTTTTCCAGCAACTTTGTTTTTGTTCCTGATTTACAGCATCCGCAGTTCTTTTGGTTTTTATGACTAATCAGTCTTTTTGTAATACTTGTTTTGCCCCTATTCATGAATAAAAACACAAAGTGCTGGAGAAACTCAATAGGTCTGGCTGCATCTGTGGGGGGTGAAACAGAGTTAACATTTTGAACCCAGTAAGACTCTTCTTTAGAACTGCAAGTTTTAGAAAATGATGTTTTTATGCTGTTGGTACAGGGAGAGGAGAAGCATGTAGAACAGATGATGAAGGTGCCAGAGCAAAAGGCAAAGGGAATGCTAATGGTAAAAGAGAGATATCCATGAAGAATAGGTGTCGATGATAGGTGTTAATAGCAGAAAATAGGTCAACTCTGTTTGAGAACAAAACCATGCAAACAAGACATGTGGATGAATGGGGAGGCAGAAGGGTAATCAAAATGGATGGCAGTGTTCATGCTCTGATGTTGCTGAACGCAATGTTAAGTGTTGAGTCCTGAAGGCTGCACTCTGCATTGAGTTCAATAAATTCAGACCACAAACACTGTCCTCTATTTGACTGCACCACGCGTCCTCTTTGCACGGGTAACAGGAAGCAGAGTAGGCAAAAATACGGCATCTTCAGGTTGGCAAGTTGTGTTGACAGGAATGCCACAGAGATCAGTGGTGAGGCCTCCTAGCTTGTCCTATTGTCTAGAAACTACTTACAATGTATATCAATGACTCAGACAAAGCTAATATATGGCTGCTAAATTTGCTGATGGGACAAAGATCAGTCAGAAAGTTAGTTAGGAAGAATGCAAAAAGTTTGCAAAGGGACATAGATAATTTAAATGTGTTGACCAAAATTCAACAGATGCAGTATAAATGTGGGAAAATGTGCTTTTGTCCATTTTGGCAGGAAAAGTAGAAAAGTGGAATTTAACTGGAGAGAAACTGCAGAACTGAGAAGGTACGGAGTGATCAGAATGCTCTGGTATACGAGCGACAACTGGGTACAGCAAGCAATTAGGAATACAAATTAAACATTATTCATTATTTTCGGGGAATGGAATATCAAGTAGGCATATTGTGCAAGACACTGGTGAGTGTCTGTGAACATTTTTAGCTTGCTTATTTAAATAAGGATGTAAATACATTATCTCTTGCACTTTGACAGCAACTACTTCCTGGCTAAATGTAGATATAAAGTATTCAATCTTGCCCTCTGCCTCTGTGCAAATGATCTTTTACCCCCTAATTAGCTCCACCAGCTTTTAAGACCCTTTACTACTTATATGCCTAGAGAAGACTTTAGAATTCCATTTAGTCATTTCACTTCTCATTCTTTTTCCACTTTCGCTCTGATCTTTCTACCTTCAGCCTGATTCTTACACTTGTATTATCAGTCATATACACCCCTTTTCCACTTTATCTTACTTTTACATCACTTTCATCATTCACGGGTCTTTGACTTTGTCTTGTACCCTTCGTGGGAATGCACCTCAACTGTATCCAAACTGTCTCCTTTCAAAAGGCACAACGTAGTTCTGTTAAGAGTTCTGTGTATTAATATTTAATCTACCCTGCCTATATCGATCCTCAAACCAATGAAATTCGCCCTCCTCCTGTTAAAGGATTTTACTCTAGATTGGCCTTCCTTTGTCCTTTTCCCTAGCTAACCTAAACCTCATGAAACATCAGCAATTGGAAATAATACTGATAGAACATTGGAGGTGAAATCCCTGGAATTACCCCAAAACCAATTAGATGTTGCCGTGGAGGAACTTAAGGTCCTCTGTAAATGAAGATAAGTGAAATTGCCTTCCTGACATCACTTACAAACAGTTAAGTTTGGAAAATTTAACCTTTCATCATTAAATGTAACATCTAATTACTACAAATTATACTAATAATGACCTTAATTATGAAATCCTTTAAAGAGAGTTTCAACTTCATTATCTTCAACTATCATTTAAATTAGTGCAAGATTACCAATAGTTCTACTGTGAAGGAAAAGTCTACAGTGCAAACACGCAGTAACACACTGTAATAGTCCCAAATTAATTTTCTATGGTCCCAGAAGAATAGAATTGAATCCCTACAGTGTGGAAACAGGCCCTTTGGCCCAGCAAGTCCATACCAACCCTCAGAACATCCCACCCAGACCCATCCCCCTAATCTACACATCCCTGAACACTACGGGCAATTTAGCAAGGCCAATCCACCTAGCCTGCACATCTTTGGACTGTGGGAGGAAACCGGAGCACCCGGAGAACGCAGACACAGGGAGAATGTGCAAACTCCACACAGACAGTCGCCTGAGGGTGGAATCAAACCCGGGTCCCTGGTGCTGTGAGGCAGCAGTGCTAACCACTGAGCCACCGTGCCGCCCTAAAGAGAGGAGGAAAAAAAAAGGCAGCACAAGCATGTGAGCAAGATGGAGAAACACAGAGTTCAGAATAATAAGAATTAAATTCCCTGACTTCTCCACATAATCAAATAATAGCCGTGTTGATTTTGTCAGTAAAAACAGTCCATGGATTAAATGTCTAGAATAATACTTACAGGACACCTGGGTGAAGACTGTACTTCTTCTTTCCAAATTTTGTTTGTTGAGCAAAATAATCGTAACGTTCAGATTTCTTCCACATGTAATAATATGCAACGCATTCACCAACGGAACGTGTTCTTACCTAGATAGATTCAAGAATGCTGTATGTTGTGAAGCAAATCTATAATTTACTCATCATGCAGTCAATTTTAAATTGGCATCAATTATCAACAGGATTTATTTTGAAACTACATTTTATTATGTACAAATTTTGTGATCAGTAATATAGAACATAGAACTTAGAATCAAAGTCTGTGCTATTGGATCCATCATGCCTGGAAACAGTTTCCTCAATTATTTATCCAAACTGCTTAGTGCTGAATCAACTGCTACAATTTTGTAATACAGTGAATTTCAGACCACACCTACTTGCTGTGTAAAAAGAATCTTCTTGTCTCCAGCTGTTCTCTTGCTAATCACCTTAAATCTATGCCCTCTGATTATGAGCAACATTTCTTCTAAGTTGCTTAGATGCATGCCACTCACTGATGTAGTACTGCAGAACTTATCATGCCATGGACAAACAAGCCATGCACAAGAAACTTTTCCTTTAAGATTTGCACAATTGGAGACTCACAACATTCTTAAAAGGGACCATGCAGTGCAACAAATCAGCTGTGTACAGCATTGGGAAATTGGTGAGAACATGATTACTGAGCCGTCTAACACTGGAAAGAGTTTATTTTTACTTCTCTACCAAAGCCACTGAGAATTTTGAATACTATCAAATCTCCCTTAATTTTCTGACATCACTCTGGAAAATGTCTTGTACTTTTTCTAAACTTCTAAAGCTCAATTCAGAAAGGTTGTCTAGAATGGAACACAATATGTCAGTTGACACCTAACTAGTGTTTTAGAGAGGTTTAACATAACTGCATTCTTTTCATATATTAATAAGGCCTAGGTGTCCTTTATAACAATCTTTTCAACTTAACCTGTCAACATCAGAGATATGTGTACAATAACACAGTTCTCTGTTCCCGCACCCTCCATAAAATTGTTTGGACCATTTACATTTGTATTGCTTCTCTCAGTTCTTCAAATCAAAATTTATCACTTCACATTTCTCTGCATTAAATTTCATGATGCATGCGTCTGCCCTGATCTTGAAGTGTCCTCCTGAAGTCTGCAACAATTCTCCTCTGTTTATGACAAACAGGAATTTCATGTCATTTGAAAACTCTGAAATTTGTAACTACCAAGACCAGGTAGTTAATAAATATCTGAAAGGGCAATGGTCTCAATACCAATCCCTAAGTAACATCAAGGTATATATCATGTCCTGTGTGAAATACAAAAAAAACTACTCACCACTTCTCTCTGCTTCTTTCCCTCAACTTATTTTGCGTCCATGCTGTCACTGTCCCTTTCATACACTTTAAGTATCTCCCAGTGTTTTATATACACTTCTTCTTTACCACTTTTTATTTAATATAAGATTCCTAATATTTTCTCCTTCACTGCTATATTAGCAGCATTATCTTTGTTAGTGAAGACTATTCATTCAGTATCTCAGCTATGTCCTCAGTCTCTGCAGGATTTTTTTCCTTTTGACTAATTTTTTATTACAATCTTATTATTATGCAAAGTTCATTTTTCTTTTTAAATTAACTCCTAGTTGCAGGATAAGTTATTTATTTTCTACAGCCCATCTGGACACTATTGCTGAGATATTATTTAACATGCATTTACACCACTTAATATTGAATTGGAGAGACTACAGAATGCCAGGAACAGAGGGATCTGGGTGCCCTTGTAGATGAAATAGAACTATTAGCTTGCAGGTACAATTAAACAATTAGGAAAGCAAATGTACTGTGGCCTTTATTTTGCATGAGACAGTATAAAAACTGGAAGTCCTACTAGAATTATACACATTTTATTCACACCTGGATTATAACACATATTTTTCATCTTTTTTTTTTAGGAGACTTGTTATTGCATTGAAGGCAGTTCAACAATGTTCAGTAAATTGATACACGAGATAAAGGTGTTATGAGGAATAGTTGGTTCTATAACTATTGGAATTTAGAATAATGAGATGCAATTCTGATTGGACCTGGCAATAGTAGGTGCTGAGAAGATATTTTCTTTCTTATCAGAATCTACAACCTGGAGCCACAGTTTCAGTGAAGGGTCATCAATTGAAGGTAAAAGGATTTTCTTCTTTCAGATGTTGATGTTGGATATTGCTATTTCAGAGACTATGGAAGCTAGAAACATGGTGGAGATGTTCAAAAAGCTGTCATTTGGTAAGGGGAAAGGCTCACAGTGGAGTTGAGGCTTAGACCTGGTCAGCAATGACTGCTAATTGATGGAGCAGGCTTGAAAGGCCATAGTGCCTACTCCTGCTCTTATTTTTGATCTCCTTATTTCAGTCAGCTGCTTGACTACAAATAACATATTCAATTAGAGTCATAGTCATAGAGGTCTATGTATAGAAACAGGCCCTTTGGCCCAAATTGTCCGTGCCGACCAGTTTTCACAATTACACTAGTCCCATTTACTTGCATTTGGTCCATATCCCTCCATACCTATCCCACCTATGCACCTGTCAAAATGTTTCTTAAATGACAAAATTGTACCCGCCTCCACCACTACTTTTAGCAGCCTGTTCCAGACTCTCACCAGCCTCTGAAAAAAATTGCTCCTCTGGACCCTATTGTATCTCTCACCTTAAACCTACGCCCTCTAGTTTTAGTCTCCCTTACCATGGGAAAAAGTGTTGGCTATCTACATTTCCTATTCCTCTCATGATTTTATAAACCACTATAAGGTCACCCCTCAGTCTCCTATGCTCTGGGAAAAAAGTCCCAGCCTATCCTTATAACTCAAACCTTCTAGTCCAGGTAGCATCCTAGTAAATCTTTTCTGCATTCTTTCTAGTTTAATAATATCCTTTCTATTGTAGAGTGAGCAGAACTGCATACAATACTGCAAATGTGGCCTAATCAGCATCTTGTACAGGTGCAACAAGACGTCCCAACTCCTATATTCAATGTTTTGACCAATGAAAGCAAGCATGCTGAAAGCCTTCTTCACCAGCCTATCTAACTGTGACTCCACTTTCAAGGAACTATGAACTTGTACCATTAGACCTCTTTCTTCCATAACATGCCCCAAAGCCCTACCATTGACTGTATAAGTCCTGTTCTGGTTTGACCTCCAAAAAGCAACACCTTGATTTATCAAAATTAGACTCCATCTGCCATTCCTCTGGCCCAGTTGATCAAGATCTCACTGTCTTCCCAAATATAATCTTCTTCACTATGCACTGTACCATCATTCTTGGTGTTATCCACAAACTTACTAACCATACTTCCCAAATTCTCACCCAAATCATTTACATAAATGAAAAACAACAGCGGACCCAGCACTGCTTCCTGTGGCATACCGCTGGTCATAGTTTGAAATACCACTACCCTCTGTCTTCTACCTTCAAGCCAATTTTGTATCTAATTGGCTAGCTCTCCCTGGAGCCCATGAGATTTAATCTTACTCAACAACCCACCATTCCATATCTTGTCAAAGGCCTTGCTACAATCCACATAGACAACATCTAACACTGCCCTCATCTATATTCTTGGTCACCCCTTAAAAAAACTCAATCAAATTCGTGAGACATGATTTCCCATGCACAAAGCCATGCTGACTATCCCAAATGAGTCCTAGCCTCTTCAAATACCAAATTCTGGATCATGAGAGCAGTGTTATTCAATAACCGAGAGTTTACATGTATGAACAAAGTCAAATGGTTGAGAGAATTTTTATATTGTTTCACACATCAAAATGGCTGTCTTTTTTGTAACACAGATCTTTAGATTTTCCTAATTAACCTGTTTAGTGATGTTACTGCACACCTCTTAAGCAGGGGAACTTGACCCCAGGTCTTCTGGCTCAGAGTCAGGGATATTACCTCAGCACCACAAGAGCCCTTACTTAGATCTTTAAAGACCAGAGGCAAATTAAACACCTATAGCTACATCAGAATGTAAATTAATGCTCTGGGCTCTGGGCTCTTTACTCATTTCAAAAAGTAACAAATAAGCATGCTTGACATTTTAACTGGTCAATAAGACTTCAGTAAAGCTGAAAAAGACTAAGGTGTCAGTTATATCGGCACACAACAGGATTACATTTTTTTCATTTCTGTATTTATTAGCTAAACATGAACAGGTAATTTCAAACAATATCAGTTCCCACACTGAAGCGTTTCCACTAATAGCCAAGTTGCTGCAACACATTAGCTGAAGCCAAATAATCTTTCCTGTCAAGTGGTGCATCTGTGATTGTGCAAAGCTCAAATGACAAACAGACAAGGGTTCAAAAGAAAAACAAGAAATAATGCCAATATGTGTAAAGCGTAGTGGCTAGAAAAGCAATGTAACAGATTAATATAATACAAATCTTGGATCAACTGGTTTCTCCTGACTACTCTTTCGCCATTAAATACTTGTGTTCACATTATAATGGAATACATAACTTTACATTAAGGAGTACATTCTATCAGCACTCTCCAGTTCGATTATCCCCCACAACTTATCTTAGCTTCACCTGAAGACTAAATTTGGTTTCAATTCATTGTGTGCAACACCTTGGGATGTTAGGAAGTATAAAACGTTTTTTATTTATGGATTTAATTTGAAAAAGACATTCCATTTTAGCCATACCAAAGCTAGAAAATATTCAACAGAAATAATTAACAGGTCAGACTGTATCTGTAACGAGAAGCGAGTTAGTTTTTCAGTTTGATGTCCCTTCACAAATCATAAAAAATAACTCTACTTCTCATCGCAGCAGCTGATGGAACTGACACCTTTTCTGTTTTTAAATTCAGATTTCCAGCTTCAGCTACATTGTGCCTGGATATCGTTTTACCTTATTTGCTTGTATAAGATGGAAATTTTTGCCATGAACCCGAAGTCCATGTTCAAAATTTCTGCATTCCTCTTCACTCCATGCACACAGTTCATCTGCAAGTGCAAAACCATGGTATGTTATCACTACAACACAGAGTGATGTGATACTTCCAGACGTCGATAAAACAATTTCTAAGCTCCAAATGTAAGGTTATATCACAATTGGTAGCCAAGTAATAATTTGCAACACAAACCAGTTACTTACTCTCATCCTGTTGGACTACAGCAAGTTAGAATAGATAAAGGAAATTTCAGAAAGTCTTTCCATTATAAATAAAGTATGCAAGAAACTGCAGAAGGCAAGTATCTGTAAGTAAATCCGTCATCATATGTCCATAATAGTTATCATGGAAGAGGAATGGGTCACATGAGAAGCACTGATGAGATAGGAGGCCTCACTCTAAAATAAATCGCTTATTGAATAGAGGGTGAAAGATTTTAAAAAAAAATTCCCTACCTTGCACTACTTTGACATTAAATCTTAGTCTTCTGAGGGCTTCCTCTGCATTGAAGTTACATTTTACAAGTTCATACAAGGCCTGTAGATTAAAAAGGGGTTGTAAAATAAAAGAATTGAAACCTTACACTCTATAGATAAAAATGCAGACTAAATTATCACTGAAATTAATGTCTTGAAACATGAATCTATTTAAAAATTTCAAAACAAAAAAAAACAAATCTTGGAAAATGAGGATAGACAGGATCTGCGACAAGAATGGAGAAACCAAGAACAATTAGTAATTCAGATGTTCACTTTAATATAAATACTTGTTCTCTCAGATAGTAACATGTCATGGCTTCATATCTATACATGAACATGTCTGTTCCCTCCACAGAAAGACTTGGCCAACACTGTTTCCAAAAACTTGTTTTTTTTTCAGATTACCAGGATTTTCAGTTTTTTGTTAAAAATAATCAATGTATACATTTAAGTTAATGATTACAGTCAAAATAAACAAGGATGAGAAACGCCAGCAGATTTTTAAAAATATCCATTAATATCTAGAAAGATCACACAGTGTCTCTTTGCACTGTCAAGTTTGATCTACCGTTATATCCAGTTATTTATTTCACGTATTAATCATTTTGGCTGAAAAACATCTTGATGATATTAGTCAAAAATTTGCCTGGTGCTAGTTTGAACCAAATATCTTCTTATCCCGTCAACAGTTTGAATTTACTTTAATGGAAGCTCAATGGTCACACTTGAAATGATCACTTGAATGAACATGTCCTTTTAAAAGTGCTAACTTTATCCATGACTCTTGCACGACCTCTTACACATAAATTTTGAAAACTGTGTTGCTAAGCTACAACTGAGTTATTTTGCTATCTTTCCACCTCATACATCAAATGGAACATAAGAGCATGTTCGATGGTAAATAAGAACTTTCTTGCAATGTATTACCTCTGAACTGATTACAGTATGAAATGCATTCTGAGATTTGTCTGGTAGTGTAATCAGTAATTGTAAGTTGATTTTAAGTTATAGATTTGGATAAAACTTAGCGATTGTTAATGCTAAAATGTTAGATAAAGTACACTTCAGACTTCCATTAAAAGTAATCTGTATAGACTGACTTGTCACCTGCTCACTATCTTTAATGAGTACTCCTTCAGGCAAGCTCTCATTGGTTTTCTCATCTCTTGTTCTCTTTACCGCTTTGTATAGAAACTCTTCAACTTGTCTTTCCGGAAGAACATAGGGATCCCAAAGCAACTGATCCTCATTGTCATAAACTAGAAGTATAGAAAAATAGCAGATATAAGGACAATCAAAATACAAAACATAAGAATCATTCAACATTGAATCAATATCATTAATAGCCTAACTGCAGATGTTGATTATTCAAAATTACAGGCTTAACAGAGAACATGCACTTTTAACGTTCCTTTCACATCCCCAATAAATTCCTAAGTACTTTACAGCAAATGAACTACTTTTGAAATATAGTCACCGGTTGTTTGCTGAATTCATAGAATCATAGAAATATTACAGTTCAGAAGGAGGCCATTTGGCTTGTTGTGTCCAAGCCAGCTTTCAGCAAGAGCAATTCACTCTAATCCCTGATCTCTTCCTCGTAGCCTGAAGTTTTTTAATCCTCAAGCAATTGTCCAATTATAAATAAAAACCAAAAGAACTGTGGATGCTGTAAATCAGAAACAAAAACAGAAGTTGCTGGAAAAGCTCAGCAGGTCTGGCAGCATCTGTGATGGGAACTCAGAGTTAATGTTTTGAATCCAGTGGCCCTTCCTAACAGCGCTTCAGTTCTGAGGAAGGGTCACTCGACCCGAAACATTAACTCTGATTTCTCTTCACACATGCTGCCAGACCTGCTGAGCTTTTCCAGCAACTTCTGTAATTGCCCAATTCTCTTTAGAAAGTCCCGAATGAATTTGCTTCCCCCATGTTTTCAGCCAATGCTTTCCAGCATATCAGGCCTCAATGTGATAAATAACCAGTCAATCATTTTTTGGTGATCTTGGTTAATTAATAAATACTGGACAAAACACTTGTAGAAATCCACCACTCTTCAATAATGTCATGAGATTATTTATGTACATCCAAACCGGCAGAACTTCTATTTAATACCTCATCCATCAAGAGACACTAAATAGATGGTCCAAAGTTAAAATAAAGGAAAAACCATGTGCTGCATTTGTATAAGAGATAGTAGAAACTGCAGATGCTGGAGAATCCGAGACAACAAGGTGCAGGGCTGGATGAACACAGCAGGCCAAGCAGCATCATAGGAGCAGAGAGGCTGACGTTTCGGGCCTAGACCCTTCATCAGAAAAGGCTGCATTTGTATAATGCTTTAGAAACCGATCAATGGTTTGGATTATGTGGGCTGGATTACACATCAAAATAAAAGTGAGATTAATAATAGTGTCTCTGTTACACATACATGACACAGTAACTTCAGGTAAAGAGCAGATGCCAATATCAAATTTCAAATGTTACTGTTTGAGTTGCACTGCTCAATTCAGCACCGACATGATGTGGAGGTGCTGTGCTGGAGTGGGGTGGACAAAGCCAGAAGACACACGACACCACGTTATAGTCCAACAGGTTTATTTGAAATCACAAGTTTCGGGGCGCAGCTCCTTCGTCAGGTGAAGTGATACACATGGAATGTCATGAAATGCATGGCAGGTATGCAATAAACCCCCCACAAAGTGTTAAATCTCATAACTTCAAGTGCTTAAGGTGTGAATTGTTCATTACTGCCAATCAATATGCCTGGAGCCGAAAATGCAACATGGAGTTTCATTTCTGTATGTGTAAGCAACTGCTGGGAGATTTCTAAAGATGTGCAATTTTAAAAAGAATTAATATTTCCTGTCTCTTTTCGCTCTTTCCTTCTCAACCTACTTACTTTCCCTCCTTTTCTATACCAACTTTGACATCCAAACTAATTTTTCTAATTTATACTTTCTTTGCCATACATTTCCACAATTATTCAGTATGACTGATTCATGAGACGTGTAGCTGGTTTCCCTCTTCATACAGGCTCCAGATACTCTGTTTACCTCACTGTGGTGTGTCTACTTTGAATTTCAACAACTCTATGGGTGTAGGAGTAAGTTCAGCGAATGGAACATGCCTTACATTTCCTGCGACAGTGAAACCTGACCAATTAGGTTTCTTGCTCTAACCCACTTCAGTTAACTAAAGAGTCTTGACTCTGTTCAAGGGACACAACTGGAATTCTGCTCTGGTATCTTCCAAGCAGTGACAACCTTGAGCAGATTTCCACAGCATTGAAAAGGTTCACCAGACTTGACACTACCCTGCACTGCATCTAAATGCATAGCAACCCACACAGAAATTTGTTGGAACATTACAACACTGGAAGAAGACAAGAAATGCCCCCTTTTTACAGCACCAGCTGCTATATGTTGATGAATGGATAATTGGTAGAATGGATTATGCAGTTTAGTGGGTGAGTGAGCAGTACCAGCTGGATGCTGTAGTCAGATCAGGCTGGTGTGGTGGTCTAATTGGGCTGGGTCAGAATGATAGTTGGGATGTCAGGGAGAGGAAGTGTTTAGAGCGCCAGTTGTGAAGTAATCCAGATTTTAGCCTAAATTCCCAGAACAGCATAAGAAGTAGAACAGAAGTAGGCCACTGAGTCCATCAAGTCTGCTCCTTCATTCAATTAAATCATAGCCAGTCAGAAAATCCTCAACTGCACTTTTCTGCTATTTCCCTATAATCCTGGATTCCCTGACTGACAAAAAATATGTCTGTCTCAGCCTTGGATATTCTTAATGACCCAACCTCTTCAGCCCTCCATGGTAAACAATTCCAAAAGCTCACTATCACCCTCAGACAAGAAATTCCTTCTCATCTATCTTAAATGGGTTTTCTCTGAAATGATGCTCTCTGGCTCTAGACTCCTCCAGAAGTGGAGCACCTGCCCTGTCAAGCCCTCGAAGAATCATATGTGTTTCAATAAGGACTCCTCTCATTCTTCTAAACTTCAATGAGTACAATTCCAAATTACTCAACCTCTCTTCATAAGAAAATTACTCCATATCTAGAATTAATCGAGTGAACCTTCCCTGAATGTCTCTAGTGCCAGTATATCTTTCCTCAGTTAAGGGGACCAAAACAGTTCACAGCATTCTAGGTGTGATCTAATGCCTTGTGTAGTTGTAGCAAGACTTCCCTAAAGACCAACAGTCCATTTGCCTTCCCTATTACCTCCTGAACTTGAATGCTAGATTTCTGTGATTTTGGCATGAGGAAACCTGAATCCCTCTGTGCTACAGCTTTTTACAGTCTCTATTTAAATAATATTCAGCTCTTTTCCAAACCAAAGTGCATAATCTCACATTTTCCCACATGATATCCGATTGGCCAAGCTCTTGCCCACTGATTTAACTCTGCAGAATCTTCATATCATCCTCACTATTTGCCTTCACGCCTCTTTTTGTCTCATCCACAAACATGGTGATTGTACATTCACTACCTTCATGCAAGTTATTAAATATATAACTGTGACTCCAGTAATGATCCCCGTGGCACTCACTAGTTACAGACTGCCACCCTGAAAATGCCCCTTTTATCTAAACTGTGGTTAGTCAATACTCATCCATACTAATATACTATTCCTAACACCACGGGTTCTTAATTTTTAAAAGACCTTATGTGTGATAACGTATTGAATGCCTTTTGGAAATCTAAATACACTGCATCTACTGGTTCACATTTATCCTGCTTGTTGTTACCTCCTCAAATAATTCTAAAAAATTGCCATCATGGTTTTTCCTTCATGAATCCATGCTGACTCTGCTTGATTATATTATGTATTTCTGAATGTATTACATCCTTTATAATAAACTGTCAGTATTGTTCCGATGATGGATATTAAACTAAGTAGCCTAAAGTTATCTGTTTTTCATCGCTCTCCCTTTTTGAACAAGGGAGTTACATTGACAGCTTTCCAATCCTCTGAGACTTTTCCAGAATTTAACTATTATTGGATTTAAGGATTTTAATAGCAGATTCATTATCTAAGTAACTATTTCCCTTAATATCCTAATCCTGAGCAAATACACAGGGCAGCACGGTGGCTCAGTGGTTAGCACTGCTGCCCGTTTCCTCCCACTGTCCAAAGATGTGCAGGCTAGGTGGATTGGCCGTGCTAAATTGCCCATAGTGTCCAGGGATGTTTAGGTTAGGTGGGTTAGACATGGGAAATGCAGGGGTAGGGGAATGGGTCTGGGTGGGATGCTCTTTGGAGGGGTGGTGTGGACTTGTTAGGCTGAATGGCCTGTTTCCACACTGTAGGGATTCTACGAATCTATGAAGTACCGTGTAACAGTGCAAAGTGTCCAACTTTAACTCAGCGTCAAAGACATTAAGGGTGCATGCATCCCCAAGATGGTAGTTTAAACTTCCTGTGAAATATCCACATAGGTCCATGGGTTGGAACTTCCAGGATTCCAACTTATGCCTTCAGTTGTAAATCTGGTCTCCATTGAGCTGGAGATTGGAAGATTTGACCTACTGCTTCCTATGAAGTTCAGGGCACTGATGCTTCTCCAGTTAAGCATGAGTCGTGCAGCAAGCAGTGGAGACAAGCAAGTGAGTGAGCATCTGACGTGTTTCTACTGGGGCAGTATACTTAATTCTCCAGCAAAAACAGATTGATAATTTATTGAAACATTTGAAAGAAACATTCTACAGATTCAGTACAGCTAGGTACTAGCATGAACAATATCCAGACGACCAATGCCTCAGAAGATGGTGGAGGGTGGGGATCAGATAACATTTTCTGTCATGAAATTGCTTTATTGTCGAATATGATTTTACAATCACACCATAGAAAAAAATTTGCTTTGAAAAGAATGATTGTTACCATACATTTAGTATTTTTTAAACACAAAGGTGGATAGGTCCTTGTTAAACAGGGTTATCAAAAGCTATTGAGTATAGACTGGGAATGTGGAATTTGAAATACAAGCTGATCAGCCGTGAACAAAAAAACAGAAGTTGCTGGAAAAGCTCAGCAGGTCTGGCAGCATCTGTGAAGAGAAATCACAGATTTTATTTTGGTTCTGGTGACCCTTCGTCAGAAGTGAGGAAGAGTCACTGGTCCCGAAACATTAAATCTGATTTCTCTTCATAGATGTTGCGAGACCTGCTGAGCTTTTCCAGCGACTTCTGTTTTTGTTTCTGATTTACAGTATCTGCAGTTCTTTTGGTTTTTATTCAGATCAATCATGATCTTGTTGAATGAAGAATCAGGTTCGAGTGGCTTAATGGTCTGCTTATACACTCCTATATTGTACGAGCAGATCTACAAAAAAAAACACACACACATGATGATTCTCTACAGGGAACATTTATACTCCACAGTGAGGAAGGATCATTTACTTCTAAAGAGCACATCAACTACTTGGAATTTAATTGGTGGGCTTTAAGCAACTTTCAGCAGCAGTAGCAATCCTCCTTTTAAAAATCAATTAGTAACAAAAGGTGCCGAATTTACAGGCCTTAATGCAGTCACAAAGTAGAGAATTTGCTTAATTTTGTGTAACTTTTTGAAAATAATCAAAAGAATGGAAAAATAGTATATTTTCCCATATCTTCCTAGAACAATCTGCTGTTTCCTCAGAGCTAAGGCAAAAGGTTAGCTATAGGTGAATGATTGAATAATATGAGTGATCATGTTCAACTAAAATTAGCATGTTCACAAGATATACAGTACAAATGGTTGCAGTATACTTGATGCTGGTTATTTTAGCCTAAGCATTTAAAATGTGTTTTTAGCTGCAATTTATTTTGAAACATTTACAATTTAAAAAAATGTCAACATGCCAGTTAAGATTTTCACTGTTGTCACCTGGAGAGAATTATGGGCGGTTTCACTTGTTCAGTGGGTATATTCATTTCAAACAAATTATAAATCAATAATATCTTCCTTATAATTTCAGGTTTTGAGCAGATATCAATGTGAGTTAACGCTAACCCTATATCAATGTTTTTAACTACCCATAACTTAGAGATCATATCTTAGAGACAGAAGATGGTTGGTTTCTTAGTTAGAATGCATTATTATTAAAACTACCTGTACACTTTTAGAAATTAGGTTATCCATCCCAGTTATCTTTCAGAGAAGGCTGAAACATTCACAGCAATCTTCAGACCAAAGTGCCAAATGGATTATCCATTTTGGCCTCTTCCAATGCTGCCCAGCATTACAAATGCCAGTCTTCAACTAATCTAATTCATTCCATTTGATATAAAGAAACAGCTGAAGGCATGGGATACTGCAAAGGCTATGGGCCCTGACAACATCCTGCAATAGTATTGAAGACTTGTGCTCCAGACTTGCCACTCCTAGACTAGCTGCTCATTCAGATATAACACTGGCATCTACCAGACAATGTGGAAAATTGCCCAGGTATGTCCTGTACACAAAAAGCTGGTGAAATCCAACTGTCCCATTAGTCTACTCTCAATCATCAGTAAAGTGATGGAAAGAGTAACCAACACCAGAAAGTCAAGAACGTCAAGAACTACCTGCTTAACAACAACCAGCTCACTGAAGCCCAGTTTAGGTTCTGCCATGGACACTCCACTCCTGTCCTCGTTACAACCTTGGTACAAACGTGGGCAAAAGATCTAACTTTCAGAGGTGATGTCAGAGTGATTGCCCTTGACATCAAGGCCACATTTGACCATGTGTGCCATCAAGGAGTCCTTGAAAACCTGGAATAAGTGTGAGTTGGGGGAAAACTCAGCTCTGGTTAGAGTCACACCTGGCACATAGGAAGACGGTTGTTAGAGGACAGTTATCTCAGCTCCTGGACATCACTGCAGGTGTTCCTCAGGGCATATTTTTCTAATCAACCAATTCAGAGATGGCCGTTTCATATCTCGTGCCCTCAACCCATCCACCTTCAGTTGCTTAATCAATGACTTTCCCATAAAGGTCAGAAGTGGAGATGTTCACCAATGGCTGCAGAATGTTCAGCACCATTCACGATTCTTCAGATACTGAAGCAATCCATGTCCCAATGCAACGCATGTAACAATTGCGCCACACCATTTCCAATGAGAGATAATTTAACCACCACCCCTTGACATTTAATAGTGTTACCATCACTGAATGCCCCACTATCAACATCCAGGGGGTTACCATTGACCAGAAACTCAACTGGACTCATCCTATAAATACAGTACCTATAAGAGCAGGTGACAGACTAGCAATAATGCAAAGAGTAACCTATCTCCTGACTCCCCAAAGCCATCTACAAGGCACAAGTCAGGAGTGTGATGGAATACTCCCCCCTTGCGAATACTCCCCACAGGTATGGATGAGTGCAGCTCCAACAACACTCAAGATGCTTAACACAGTCCAAGACAAAAGAGACCACTTGATTGGCATCACATCCACTCCCTCCACCACCGACACTCAGTAGCAGCAGGGTGTACTATATATAAGTTGAACTGCAGAAATTCGCCAAAGATCCTCAGACACAACGAATCAAACCCACAACCACTTCAAATCAAGAAGGACATGGGCAGCAGACACACGGGAAAACCCCACCTGCAAGTTCCCCTCCGAGCTACTCAACATCCTAACTCGGAAATATATCTCCATTCCTTCACTGTTGCTGGGTCAAAATCCTCCCGAATGGCGTTGTGGGTCTACCAACAGCACATGGCTTACAGAAGATTCAACAGGCAGCTCACCACTACCTTCAAGGGCAACTAAGAATGGGCAGTACGTGCTAGCCAGCCAGCAACACCTACATCCCACGAGTGAATTTAAGAAAAAGTTAATCTCTTATATGAAATGACTAGCTGATTTATTTGAGGACATTAGGAAATGGTCACCAGCACCCTCTGTGCAGGACACTGGCAAACCTAAAAATGTAGCAGAGAAATAGAAGTCAGTGCTGATGTTTACAGTACACTGTACTTTACTGCAAAGACACACTGGGCTGAATTTTACTACATGCTGGTGACTAGACCAGAGTTTGGAGTGGGGTAGAGGGTAAGTAAAACAGTGGAATGTTGTGTTAGGGTAATTTCTCATCATTGTAGCGCAGCCAGGGAATTTCTTCGAGATGGGCTGTTCATCCAATCCAACGGTTGCACATGGAGGGAGGCAGGCAGGCAGGCAATTTCCATAATTTAAAGATCAGTTAAGGGTCTTTTTATGATAGATTGCCAACAGCAGGGCAGAACCCTTTCCACCAAATGGGGGGGGCGGGGAGCGCATGAGCTTCATGGAGGTAGCCTTCCTCTGTCAGACTGTGGGGACAATCAGAGTCGGAGATTCCTTGTCACATAGAAGGGATCCTGGGAAAAAAAAGGCAGCCCCATGGTCCCAATGATACACACCTGGAATAGTCTGTCCTGAAAATGGTGTGCCTGTCCGAATCAGCCATCCTTAGTTTTAATTTACACTTGTCCCTAACAAGGGTTGTGTCCAAGATACCACCAAGACTCATCTCTCCTGGTGGCTCTGCTGAGACTCCACAGCAGTCTTAGGATAAGGCTGGCAGTGCAGAAAATCTCTTTGCTGTATTTATTGGACAGCAGGCCCTCAGGCAGTCAAAAGAAGGCGTCTGCAGTAAAAATACTAAGTCTGTGCTGCCAGCAACATGGGCTGTGAACACACTTTTTTAGTCTAATGTCAGGGTCTTGAAGCCTGTTGTTAAATTCAGCCTAAAAACACTACTCGCCAGAGCCTGTTCTAGACAAAGTAATGCTCACTACTACATAAAAATTGTAAAGGTTACAGTAACATCCCTGCCTCGGAGGCAGGAGACCCAGGTTCAATTTCCACCTTCCCCAGAGTTATGTAATAACATCTCTGAAAGGTTGATTAAAATATTTTTACATTTTGAAGGCAGCATTTTCCCGCTGTGTAATTTACATTTTAGAAAGAAAAGTGACTAATTGCTACCACCCAGTGGATAAAAGGAAGAAGACAATATACAAGCTACCGACTGTTTATAAAAATTGTCCGACAACTTCAACTTAAATCATACTTTAAATTTTAGTATGACATCATGCACTGAAAAAATAAAGAATTTTGTCAAGACTGCAACTTTCTGCATTTGAGTTAGTACTAGAGGGGTTTATAGCACAGATGGTGGTCTTTTGGGTCACTTTTATCTTGCTAAAAGAAACATAGGAATTCTGCTAAATTTAAGTATTAGCTTCAGTGAAACTGCACCGAATTATTACAGAGTGAAAAGTAATTGTCCAAAGGCAATCGTGTGAAAGGAATGAAACTTTAAAAAGTGGAACAAAAAAATCCATTACTGCTGAATTCACCAGCTTCCCGCGATCAAGCAACAATCCAATATTAAAATTATCAGCCTGGTTTTCAATTTTGTGTTATGGCTTTGCCCATTCCCATCTCTGTAATCTTTTCTAGCAACAACAATTTGTAATTCTACAGCTCCTTTAACATAGTGAGAAAGCAAAGAGGTTCCACAGGACAGTTATAAAGCAAAACTTGACATTGCAACATAAGTGACACTGGAGTTGATGGAACAATACATGGTCAAAGAGGTAGGTTTTAAGGAGCAACTTAAAGCAGATAAGGAAGTATGAGAGGTTTAGGGAGGGTAATAGGTCTGGGGAGGGGGGGTTGGGGCAGCTAAATGCATACCTATCAATTATGAAATAATTAACATTGGGAATATTCAAGAGGCTAGGGTTAGAAGAACAGATAGTTGTGCCATTTCAAAGGTCACAGCATCTAAACAGTATAAATCTTTAACAATACCAGTTATGTGATAAAACACATTTTATATACACAACTTGTTTTATATATTTCCATCCATTTGTACTGGGGAGGGGGTGGTTCAAGTCTGTTGAGATTGTAATATTTAAGCTCAAAAGCATTCCAAGGTTTTTTTTGCATTTGATTTATCCAGGAACAAGGGCAGGGCTTGTTGCAAGATTTTAATATGGTCACTCAAATCAGTTCAAGGGTCAGTCAGTTTGTGAGAAACACAGAGAAGGTGACTCCATATTGCTAAAGTGCTGCTGTCAGCTTGTTCCACGCAGTTGGGGCAAAGGACAGCCACGAGCAGTGGGATTCTGCACAAAGCAGCCAGAGATGTGGAATTGTATCAGTGATTCAGCACTCGGGTGCAGCCGTGTGAACTGAGAAGCAGTCTTAGGAAAAGAGAGCGAGCAGCTGCGAGATGAGCAATTATTGACAGCAGTGTGGCTGGACTACAGCATGGCCAAACAAGAAAAAAGCTTGTTATCAGAAAGTTGGTATCAGAAGTAAATCAACCCAGCTGAAAAAGAAGGCCAAATAGGTGGTATCGGAGACCTCAGGGGAACTCAGGGGCAGCACAGTCAGTTGTTTGGCGAAAGGTTGAAACTGCACACTAATTAGCGGCCTGCAAGCATTTTCAGGAATTCTGGGGAACATTGGAGAAAAGAACTATTAGGACATGAGCAGTTATTGAGGAAAACTAGAGAAAGAATGAACTGAGTTTGGGACAAGGGTGGCTGGGGGATCATTGGCTCAATGTGAAGGGAGGGTACCAACAGTGTTAACTCATTGGATTATCTGAATTTTATTGAAGAAGAGCTCCTTGCAAGTGGTGGTATTCCCATGTGTCTGCCGTCCTTGTCCTTCTAGGTGGTTGGGGTCATGGGTTGGAAAGGTCCTCTTGAAGGAAAATTATAGGAGAGAGCTCAGACCGAGAGGTAAGGGTCCCTTAGTGGGACAATGTTTATGTAGGGTGGAGTGAACATAAAGCACCAATAAACTGTTGTCCATGTTTGAAGACGGATGTAGTAAATGAAGACAGGAAGCTATTTAAGAGTAGAGTATCAAAGGACGAATTGGGAGGTATTGTACTTTGACCACAGTGAATTTCTGACCAGGAACAGAATGAAGTTGAAACTATAAAAATAGTATAAACTGTGGCTAGTCAGAAGTTTGGCAGGGAACTAATATCTCTCAGTCACAGCAACTGTGGGGAAAGGGCTATAAACCCAAAGTTGCTTTAAGTTATAGCAAAAGAGCAGCAAATTGGAGAGAGAAGCTAAATCTCCCAGTAGTCTAACATAATCCAGCACAAAAGCATAACCTTGATGATCACAGAAGTCATTTTCAAGCCTGAGACAAAATCCAGACATTTTATTCTTTCCAGAGCTCTCAACCATTTGAAAACTAAACCCACCCTCTAAACAAAATCTAGAGATATCTACATTCCTCTAATTCTAGCTTCTTGAACATCCTGATTTCAATTGCTCTACTATAGGTGGCCATACCTTAAACTCTGGAATTCTGACCATACAACTTTCTGCCACCCTAGCTTACTTTTTTCCTCTAAGACATTCTTTGGCCAGGTTTTAAGTCATTTGTTCTAACAACTTGTGTGCCTCAGTGTCACATTTTGTTTTAGAATGCTCCTGTGAAGTGGCTTGGGACATTCCATTATATTAAAACTGCTATATTAATACAAGTTGTTGCTGTTGCAAGTGGTTATAAGCAGGCCACAAATGCCAACTTATTTTGAATAATGCACTAACGTTCACAGGTGTAGCCAGATAAATATAAATATAAAATGAAATGGGTATGTTACTTTAGAATCAGCACCAGTGCATGATATCAATTAAAGTCAATAGTAGGATCTAAAAGCATCTAAAATCATCACTGACCGGCATTTAGTGGCATTGCAACAATTAAATCCGGGTTTTAAAAAAAGTTTACTCAATGTGTGCTTTGGCTTCTTTGATCTTATTACTAGCTCAGCTGAGCAGTATTTGATTTTCTAAAAAGGTAAATAGATTGTACTTCATATTAAAATAATGACTTAGGTTAAACCTCTAGTTCATTCAACTATACGCATGCCCACCTGAACAGTAACTGAACACAACTTAAACTATACCAATTACGAAAGTTGATAACCTTGAGTGCAACAGTCAGTTTCTCTACATTGAGTCAAAATAAATTTTGATTCATGCTTGCATTCATATCAGAAAGGCAAGTGCCAAGTATTGAAGCCTGTTGGCCCTGCTATGATAATATAGCAGTAAATGGATTCCAATAAACTGCATTTTACTTATCAACATTAAAATGTCAACCTGTACAAAGATTATTCAGTACAATCCTAGAATGTTGCACTGTGCAATACAAAGCAAACAAATCAGAAGTGTATACAAATACCTATATATTTGTTAAAACGTTTTGGTAATTAATAAAATATCTAACTATATTGTGGGTCTATACAAATGAATATATTTCAAACAGTGCTTTATGTAAAAGAAAGATCAGACATTAAATCCATTGGACAAAGAAAAAGGAAATACCAATGAAGAAGAAGTTACATTCTCTCTCCTATTCTTACCTTTTTCATTTTGTCTATATCGGCCAATAAATGGTGGAATAGGGGCTTGATACTGAGGTCCAACCATAATCTCCTGAAATAAACCAAAATATACTTTTGGTACTTTCTTCTTTAAAGTGTGAAATATATTCTCAAGTCTCAATGAACATATCTAAATTGCAACAACTTTTGACCAAAGCTAATCACATCATTCGCAGTCTTCACCATGGTATAAGTTTACGCTTTGACACAGCAGAATATAAAGTATTAAGTTGAGACCACTCAACGTTGAGAGGAGTGGCAAGACCATGAAGTGATTTGAAAACAGGATGAATTTTTTTTTAAATGAAGGGTTGTTTGCGTAACTGGGATTCAAAGTCAGTCAACTTACCACCTCCTCCAGAATTCCCCGGTCCCCAACACCTCATCTTTACCATGGACGTCCAGTCCCTCTACACCAGCATTCCCCATACAGATGGCCTAACGGCCCTCCGCTTCATCCTGTCCCACAGGCCCGACCAGTCCCCCTCCAGTGACACCCTCATCCGCTTAGCCGAACTCGTCCTCACCCTCAACAACTTCTCTTTCAATTCCTCCCACTTCCTACAGACAAAGCGGGTGGCCATGGGTACCTGCATGGGCCCAAGCTACGCCTGCCTCTTTGTAGGTTACGTGGAACAATCCCTCTTCCGTACCTACACTGGCCCTAAACCCCACCTCTTACTCCGTTACATTGATGACTGTATCGGCGCCGCCTCGTGCTCCCACGAGGAGCTCGAACAGTTCATCCATTTCACCAACACGTTCCACCCCAACCTTAAGTTTACCTGGACCATCTCTAATACCTCGCTCTCCTTCCTGGACCTCTCTGTCTCCATCTCAGGCAACCACCTAGAAACCGATATCCATTTCAAGCCCACCGACTCCCACAGCTACCTAGAATACACCTCCTCCCACCCACCTTCCTGCAAAAATGCCATCCCCTATTCCCAATTCCTTCGCCTCCGCCGCATCTGCTCCCAGGATGAGGCATTCCACTCCCGTACATCTCAGTTGTCCTTGTTTTTCAAGGACCGTAACTTCCCCCCCTCAGTGGTCGAGAACGCCCTCAACCGTGTCTCCCACATTTCCCGCAACTCATCCCTCACACCCCGTCCACGCAATAAGAACCAAAAAAGAATCCCTCTCGTCCTCACGTACCACCCCACCAACCTCCAGATCCAACACATCATCCTCCGACATTTCCGCCATCTGCAATCCGACCCCACCACCAAAGACATCTTTCCCTCCCCACCCTTATCTGCTTTCCGGAGGGACCACTCTCTCCGTGACTCCCTTGTCTGCTCCACACTCCCCTCCAGCCCCACCACACCCGGCACTTTTCCCTGCAACCGCAGGAAGTGCTACACCTGCCCCCATACCTCCTCCCTCACCCCCATCCCAGGCCCCAAGAAGACTTTCCACATCAAGCAGATGTTCACCTGCACATCTGCTAATGTGGTATACTGCATCTGCTGTACCCGTTGTGGCCTCCTCTACACTGGGGAAACCAAGCGGAGGCTCAGGGACCGCTTTGCAGAACACCTACGCTCGGTTCGCAATAAACAACTGCACCTCCCAGTCGCGAACCATTTCAACTCCCCCTCCCATTCCTCAGACGACATGTCCATCCTGGGCCTCCTGCAGTGCCACAACGATGCCACCCGAAGGTTGCAGGAACAGCAACTCATATTCCGCTTGGGAACCCTGCAGCCCAATGGTATCAATGTGGATTTCACAAGCTTCAAAATCTCCCCTCCCCCTACCGCATCCCAAAACCAGTTCAGCTCGTCCCCGCCTCCCTAACCTGTTCTTCCTCCCACCTAGCCCCTCCTCCCACCTCAAGCCACAACCCCATCTCCTACCTACTAACCTCCTCCCGCCCCCTTGACCTGTCTGTCCTCCCTGGACTGACCTATCCCCTCCCTAACTCCCCACCTACACTCACCTTTACTGGCTCCATCCCCGCCTCTTCGACCTGTTTGTTTCCTCTCCACCTATCCTCTCTTCTATCCTCCTCGCCCCCCTCCCTATTTATTTCAGAACCCCCTTCCCCTCCCCCATTTCTGATGAAGGGTCTAGGCCCGAAACGTCAGCCTTTCTGCTCCTATGATGCTGCTTAGCCTGCTGTGTTCATCCAGCTCTGCACCTTGTTGTCTCGGATTCTCCAGCATCTGCAGTTCCTACTATCTCTGGTAAAATAACCAGCATGCTTTATAGTAACTGCTCTTCCCAAAGATTAAACAAGAAATTGAACAAGTTAAATAGATAATAAAACATATCTCAGGTTCATCTTCCACCCTCAAAATGGCCTTGTTGAGTCGCTATGCAGTACAGTTCAGTAGTAAGCAAGGAGCACCCTTCAATATCTCAATTAACCATTATACATGTGAGCCTGATAGTCGGTTTTGACAGATTATCAGATAATGACAATTATAGAATCACAATCATAGAATCATAGAATCCCCACAGTGTGGGGACAGGCCATTTGGCCCAACAAGTCCACACTGACCTTCTGAAGAACATTCCACCCGACCCACACCTCTATCCTATCCCTACATTTCCCATTGCTAAGGCCCCTAAACTACCTATCCCTGAACACTATGGACAATTTAGCATGGTCAATCCACCTAACTTGCACATCTTTGGACTGTGGAAGGAAACTGGAGGACCCAGCAGAAACCCACACAGACACAGGGAGAATGTGCAAACTTCACACAGACAGTCCCCCAAGGCTGGAATTGACCCTGGGTTCCGGGCACTGTGAGGCAGCAGTTCTAACCACTGAGCCACTGTGCCGCCCTAATCAACATCAATAATTTCACCATTCAATAATCTGTGCTTTTTTCAGCAGACGTAACTATTCTTGATTGCTGTTTAGTTAAATTAGCTGATCACCTCTGCTCAGAATTACTCAAATCAATTGTGATGCACCTTCTGGCAACCCAGTTCTAAAAATTAGATAGTTTTCACTCCAGATAACTTAGTTACTCTATAACTAGAGCTTGGCAGCGTTAAAAGACAGCAAGAGTGGGAAGTAAAGAAAGAAAATTAACCAATAAAACAAAAAAAATAGAAAGAATATGGCTAGAATTGTTTTGAAGAGAAAGCACAATTCAATATTCAAAAGTTATGCTGTGACAGATATCCCTAGCTGACAGTAACTTACCTGGACCTATGCAATAACTCGTTTTCAAATACTGAAGAAATGAAAATATAAACTATACCTTGTTCAAAAGGCACTAACCTTTTTACAGTCATTTGATAAAATTGAATCATCTTCTTCAGAATCCTCATCTGATAATGACAGTTCCTTATCATCCTCAATAGAATTAGCTGGAAACAAAATAAATGTTACAATTCAATTTTAATTATAATTAATCAAAGTAATCATCACTTTTTTATTACATATCAGTAATTGTTGTGTAATTGTGTTAATTATTGTTACCAGAAAGTGCAACATGTTATCTCAACAAGAATTTCTTTCATTCCCCAGAACAGTTTTTGCGCTTGTATCAATAAGATGACAGCATTTTGGAGTTCATCTTGGCACAAAGTGAACTTAGCATTTTCTCAAATCATCAAAATCAATGTCTCAACTAATGTTTTAGAAATAATTCTCAGCATATTCCAAATAGAATCTGAACCCATCAATGATAAAGGGTTTTTTTGAAAAAAAAGTTAATTCCGATCCAAGATGCAAATTTTGAGTTGATTTATAAGACATGATATCAGACAAAACAAACACACACTCACATACACACTTATGTGGTTTGAAGTCACAGAAGCAGGTTTGCAAACTTGTGGGCCTTCGGCAATTATTTTCCAGGAACAGAAAGTGTAACGTTTCCAAGATGCTAAATAAAAACTGAAAGAACTGCGGATGCTGTAAATCAGGAACAGAAACAAAATTGCTGGAAAAGCTCAGTCTAGTAGCATCTGTGAAGGAAAAAACAGAGTTAACATTTCAGGTCCAGTGACTTCAGTTCTTAGGAAGGGTCACCGGACCTGAAACGTTAACTCTGTTTTTTCCTTCACAGATGCTGCCAGATGTGCTGAGCTTTTCCAGCAAATTTGTTTTTGTTGCAAGATGCAACTGTTTCCAGTTGGTCAGTGGACATCACAACTACATCAGTTGCAGTCCTGTTAATACTTCAATGTCTACTGTATAGCAGCAAGTTTTGAGGCACTGGAGAAAGTATAAAGACAGATTTATACAATTATACCAGAGCAGAGAGATAATATCTGTCAGGAAAGATAAGCTCTTTTCTACAGAAATCAGAAGACTGATGTGTGACCTGACGAAGGTGTTCAAAATTTTGAGTTTGAAAAGTAGACATCAGGAAAATGTTTCCACTTGCAAGTTGGAACAGGACTAGGTGCCACATATATAAGGTTGGTAGTCACTCATAAATCCAATAGGGAATTTAGAACAAACTTCTTCATTAGAGGACATCATAATTTTGAAATGATTAACTCTAGTAGCAGCAGGGGTGGTTACTCCTGGTGAAAGGAAAACCCAAGGATCAACACAGGACGCACAGAATTGGATGCATTATCAAGAAAAAACTCTGTCCACTGACGCTTGGAGGTCCAGTTGGCATCAACAATAGCCTCATGACTCTCTGTCTACCACTTGCCAACAACCAGCAGGCAATAGTTGTGAGTGCCTATGTTCCAACGCCTGACGTATAGATGAGTCCAAAGAAGGCTTCTACTCTTGCCTGGCACCATATTCATCAACATCCCTAAGGAAAATACAATTGTTATCTTCGGGGATTTCAATGCCAGGGTTGGAAAAGATGCCTGACTCTGAAAAGAAACCATCAGAAGGGATGCAGTCAGGAGTCAGGAACTGCAACACTTTTCTTACAAAATCTAGGCTTGAAGCCAATCCAGATCAATTAGAGGAGCATTCCTACTAACTTTATAAGGAAGGACAAGTGGTCACCTATTCTTTCTTTCTTCTATAACTACGTATCATAACACCCACACCCCCAACAACCATTCACATCCCTCTACCAAAAAGAATGTGGTTTTGTATCTGCAGAAATAGCTCATCTCAACTTCAAAGTGCCATAACAGCATTACCAACAGGTCACAATTCCTCTGGGACAGATTGGGAGAATAAAAATGCCAGGTTTCATATATAATAGTTTCTGTCTATCTGCATTATCTGAGTGGTTGGTGGCTTGACTTCCTGGACCGAGAGTGCTTGAGTCTTAGTTATTACCCCAGGGCTTGCACCCTTGTCCAGCCTCAGTTACACAGCTCCTGTTGACAATGTGGGGAGAAATGGTACGGGGAGTTGTGTGTGAACAAAGATAAAATGGCATGTGACCATTGGAGAAGTTGAGGAATGGTTTCTATTTGTGTAATAATGGTTTTAAGGGTTTTCTCCTCAAGGCTCCATTTATTTCTTCTTTGTAAGGCTAATTAATGAATCTAGCTAATACTTAGCTCTTCACAAACAACATCAAACAAATTACCTGGTAAATTATCACATTGCAAGGGATGTCGTACAAACTGGATTTTATATTTACTTATGACAATGACTGCATTTCAAAAACATTTCATTGACTGTGACTGCAGCATTCTAGGGTTATAAAAAGTGCTATATAAATGCACGTTGTTTTTTTAAAGCAATAATGCAATATGTAAAAGTCAATAGATGCGAAGCTGGGAAAGCACAGTAGGTCAGATAGCATCTGAGTAGCAGGAAAGTCAATGTTTCGGGCAGAGACCCTTAATCATGACTGGGGAGGGGGAGAAGAGCCCAGAAGTAAATAGAGGGACGGGGATGGTGATAGGTGGATGCAGGAGGGGGTTATTGTGATTGGTCAGTGGGAAGGGTGGAGCAGATAGGCGAGTAGGGAGATGGACAGGTTAGGTCGGGTCAGGGAAGCAAGGAGGAGGGGGAGGGCTGGACATGGGATAAGACTGGGGGTGGAGGGAGTTTGAAGCTGGTGAATATTGAGGCCATTAGGCTGCAAGCTCCCAAGGCGAAATATCAGGTGTTGTTCCTGCAGTTTATGTTTGGCCTCACTCTGACAGTGGACCTGTAGTGGGAGCTTACAGCGCAATGGCCTCAATATTGACTTCACCAGCTTCAAAATCTCTCCACCCCTAGCCTTATCCCATGTCCAGCCCTCCCCCTCCTCCTCGCCTCTCTGACCTGACCTAACCTGTCCATCTTCCTATTCACCTATCTGCTCCACCCTTCCCACTGACCAATCATAATAACCCCAACCTGCATCCTCCTATCACCATCCTACCTACCCTTCCCCCAGCCACCCCAGTCCTGATGAAGGGTCTCTGCCTGAAATGTTGACTTTCCTGCTCCTCGGATGCTGTCTGACCTTCTGTGCTTTTCCAGCTTCACATCTATTGACGCTGGCTTCCAGCATCAGCAGTCCTTAATGTCTCCAACTATTGACGTATCTTTTTACCTGAAAGAGCCAACAGTTTTAGTCTTCCAAATGTATGTGATTAATAGCATTTTTGATTAATACAAAAAAGGATCACATACCAAATGTGGATATGTGATCACAGTATTCATTCACATGACACATGCATGTGTACTCAACCTTTTTTATACAGTCTCAAAAGTAGAGTATGGATGTGTTTAATTATTGGATGTGCTTTATTTATTATTGGTCATCTGCTAAAGTTAGGCAAGAACACCAGACTTTAGCACCACAGAACAACTGGATCGTATGCAGGGAGGAATTGTTGCGATCAGCTTGACTGATACGAACCACTCCAAGCCAGCATACAAAAACAATCTCAACCAATAACAAACAGCTTCAATAGGCACATTATGGTAAACAACTAGCACAATCTAAATGTTTTTGGGATGGAAAGCAGGCATGAATTTTACTTTCATAGTTCTTAGCTGTCATGCAAATTAAGTTGGCAAGAACACCACGCTACACAGAGACAAAAACTTAGAAGCTGCACAAAAATGTGATGCTTCTCACCAGTCATGTCAGAATTCAAACCTTTAAAACTTTGAGAAGGGAAATACTACAAAGTTTTGCTCTGAACAGAGGTACAAGTTTGTCAAATAAATATACACATTAAGTAACATCATTTGTATTGTGTATGAAGCATAATTTATGAAAATAGCATTGCTTTTGCCAAACCTGTGGGAAATCAGCAATTTCTACTGGGCAACTTTGGTTTTTAAATACAACTATCATAGTTTCTGGTTTCAGCTCAAATATCACTGACGCTTCTGATTTGATATTTCTATCCTTTGGGACCCTTTACTTCCAGCAATAAAATTCTTTCATGTCCTGAAGGAAGCGTCTTGCTAGGTCGCTTTTCCCAGACGAAAACCTGGAATTCTAACAATGTAATTGACGGGGGTATAAAAAATTCTTGAATAAATACAATTATAATGTTCCCAGTCAGTTACATTTCTTTAATGAAATTAGGCCAGATAGAGATGAAAATGTATTTATTAAGAGTTATGAATGTTAATTATCTGCAAATGAGGTAACTCAAAGCAATATAACCTCAGGACTTCAAATCTATTTTGAAGTGAAGATGAAAAGATGCCAGCTTACACCAGAGAGAAAGAAAGTAACACAGAGAGGTCAAGTAACCTGCTTATACGCATTTCTGAAGGAAGAAATCAATGAAGTTCATGGCAAAATAGACGTAACTGATCTATATAAAAAGGGTGGGCTTGTTGAATGTAATGTCTTTTTCATGTCTCTAAAAATCTGAATGCATTCGAAAGCCCATGACCCACACGGTCACAGTATATTCTAGTGATTCTGCCTTCTTACTCTAGTCACTTCTTTTTCCTCTAGAATTTTTAAAAATTTTCTTCTCTGTTTTGGCTTCTACTCATAGTTTGTCTGTTTCCTACAAAAACTCTTCACGATCATAAGATCGATTGTACACATGTAGTTTACCAGTTTTTTCAAGTAACTGCTCCACACTTTGCTGACCTTGTCAAGTCCCTGTTTGATTGTCATCTTCAGTTTTAAAAATAAAAAAGTGACAAGACTGCACAATCTCATGGATACAAGTCAGAAAGGGTTGAAAATAATTCAAAGTTAAGGATTTGGAAGGAACAACGGGACAACAAAACCAGATAGAGAAGGAAGATGATGGCCAACAGTTACCCCAATCACAACATTTTACCGGTTCCTGCACTAATGAGATTATTGCAGATAACAGAAGCTCAGAAACTTAGTGGTGGTGTAACTACAGACCAATCACATCACTCAAACTGAATTCAAGTCAATTCTTTTAAATTCATAATACAGCAAAATCAAAAGTGATTATTAAAATTGTAAATAGTTTAAGATCACCTCTGGAATACAGTGACCATGCTTGGGCTCTTATTTCACAGCAGACATGATATTAGCCCAATAAAGGCCACAATGCTAAAACCTAGTGAGCTGAATTATGAAGTTCGAACCGTAATTTTTCTTCCTCTAGAAGGCCATGGAAGTTGAAATTTAACATTTTTTTCTGAATTATGAGACTTACAAAGTTAAAAGTTGCCAACGTGTTTATCTTGTCATAAATTTAACAATCAAGCTGCATAAATTCAACTAAATTTTCTTTAACAAAGAGAAAATCAACATTTGGAACTAACCACCTGCATAGGCTGTTGAGCAGAAATTTTTAAATGGGATTTCACTTCTGAGAGCTGAAGAGGATTCATGGTTATTAAAATTATTGGAATATTTCATTAGAAAGGAAGAAAAAGATTGGAATGGGTGAAACATGATGAGCCATTGGTCTTCCTTATCTGAAATGTCATCCTGGTGGTTCTTGTGTTGTAACAGCCAAATATCATTTGCGGAATGTAATCAACATTGAATAAAGCAGATTGCTAGGAGATTTTCATTAAATATTTGAAAAATGAGAATTTTTTTCCACCTTTCTGTGCAAACTGTACTGGATCATATTTTATTAATTCTCAACAGGAAGATAATGGTAAAGCTAAAGTTATGATTAAAACACATTCAAACCAGTACATGCAAGTCTAAAAGTGATTTGGAATATCCTTTAAAAGCGGAATGGTGAATATGTAGAATAGACTTCCAGGCAAAGGATGTGCTGATGGCTCATGATAATTTTTTTTTTGGAAAATTGGATTTTAATGTCAACAAAAGCATGTAAAACTTTAAGTTTGATTTGTATTTCTACACTGTGTGAGTTAAGAGAAAGGCTTTGTTCAACTTTTGAGTTCTCAGACTGCCATCAGGATGTCTGGATTTTTTTTTAACATGCATTTAAAATGAAGTTTTAAAGAATCCTTAAAGTCAATAGTTTAATGCTCTAGATAAAAAAACACAGAAGAAAAACAATTTGGCTATTGCCTATTAACAAGGTTTCCTGTGCCACAAGCTGACAGAGATAGAAACAAGTTTTGGAAAAAGAGATCCATCCAGAGGTGAGGCAGTATGCAGGTTTCTGACAGAGCGAACAGGTCTATGACGGCAAAGATTCTGTTACCTTAGCACTGTTCAGTACATTTTGGGCTGAAAGTAAGTCCTGAGTGGTTAAGTGTCATTAAACAAGTGTGAAGAATTGGGGCAGCAAGGTGGTTCAGTGGTTAGCACTGCTGCCTCACAGCACCAGGAACCCGGGTTCAATTCCACCCGCGGGCAACTGTCTATGTGGAGTTTGCAAATTCTCCCCGTGTCTGCGTGAGTTTCCTCTGGGTGCTCCAGTTTCCTCCCACAGTCCAAAGATGTGCAGGCTAGGTGGATTGACTATGCTAAATTGCCCAGTGTTCAGGGATGTGTAGATTAGGTGGGTTATAGGGGGATGGGTCTGGGTGGGAAACTCTTGAGGGTTGGTGTGGACTTGTTGGGCCAAAGGGTCTGTTTCCACACTGCAGGGATGCTATGAAATGAAGTAGTTTGTGCATTTTCCCCTCTGTGTGTCTAATAACCTTTTATGCTCTTTTGTTAAAAATACATTGACAGCCTCTTGTGCAAATGCTGAATGACTGACCAGCATGATAACTGAATTGTAAAAGTAAAATTTGTGGCCCATCAAATCAGGTTTCACTTTAGGAACTGTCATGTCCAGTATTACCATTAGCTTAGATCGTAACAAGGATAGGCACGAAAACCATGGAACAATTTAGAAACAATAGATGCAGCAATGCAATGTGTATACAGTTATTCTGTATAAATGAATTAAAATAATTTATTTGACCTTCCCCATACATAAGTAAACCATCACTTTTTTGGAACTTACATCTCAGAGGGTGGGGAAAAAGATCAGATGCCTCATGGGAAGTGACAGATGGAGTTAAATCATCAGCTGAAGACTGGGTTTCTTCCTCCTCTTCTCCAGAAAGAAGATCTTTAGCTATTTGCTCCTGTCAACAAAAGACAGGGTTCATCATGTATGTTTACTTACTCACATTTCTGCAGATTTGCAGCAGGACCTAGACAACTTTGGTTGATAACTAGTAACTAACATTCAGAGCAGGAAATTTCTAACAAAAGTCTAACCACTTTCCTTGACATTCAATGGCATTACCACTATCAAATCTCCGACCTTCAAAATTAGAGGGTCACACTGGACAAAATTTAACCAGACCAGACACAAAAATACTGCAACTAAAAGAACTAATCAGAGGTAGGATATTCCGTGGTGAATTACACATCTCATGACTCCCCAAGACTTTCCACCAGTTTAAAGGTATAAAAATCAGGAGTGTGATGGAGTACTGCTCCAACGCTCAAGAAATTCAACATCAAGCAGAACACAGTAGCCCACTTGATTGACAGTCCACCACCACTTTAAAACATTCATTCTTCAAACCATTACTGCAATGCACATCATCAAAAAGATGCACTGCAGCAACTCACCAAGGATTCTTCATGATAACCTCCAGAACAAACAACATTTAACAATCAAGAGGACAAGGGCAGCATGTGAATGGGGAGCACCAGCATCTCCAAATTCCCAGTGACATATGAAACCCTAACTTGGAAATACATTAATGTTCTTTCAACATCTCTGGATCAAAACCCTCAAACACCCTCCGTAATAACATTCTAGGAAGACTTTTATGATATGAACTGCAGTGGTTGCAGAAGGCAGTTCAACATAACGTTCTCAAATATTTTTCATTGTATCTCGGTACATGTGACAATAATAAATCAAAAGTAATTAAAAATGGACAACAAACAATGGTCTCAGCAGTGACTCCCACATTCCACAAACAAATATAAAATTTATCATTTATTTTCATCAGTTGTTGTCACTAATGATGAAAAGAAAACTAACATTTTTCTTGATTATGCAAAAGGAACACTGTTTGTAAATGGGGCACAATTTGAAAGGTTCTTCACTGTTTAGTTCAATTTTAAAGAATTTGCCAAGCTTGATACGAACTGTGCAATAAACTGACAATCTTTCTTACTGATCATTCAATTATATAGGCCAAAAGTTTGCTGGGGTCAAGCTACAATATAGCAATACATGAAAACAAGGTCAGTTCAGCTGCAACAATAAAGAGCAAGTGGTTCACTGAATGTTAGTTATTAGATTAAAAGACAGAGGTTCAAACCGACTGCCAGATGTAAAGCACCTATGCTTTCCGGATGTTGATTAAAATAAAAACTGCTACTAAAGTACAATATTTGAAAGAGAAAAACAAGTTTGTGTGTCAGGTTTAGACTACCAAAACTGAACTTGAAAATTTAATAATCAAGTAAAATGGTTAAAAACAGATAACAAACAGTTGCAGAATGTGGGTGAAGGATGCAAGGTGAGCAGATGCTTAAACATAACAGATCTATCTGTTATGTTTAAG
>NC_063360.1:26737306-26747938 GCF_021869965.1 Rhincodon typus | reverse complement strand
CTTAAACATAACAGATAGATCTGTTATGTTTAAGCATCTGCTCACCTTGCATCCTTCACCCACATTCTGCAACTGTTTGTTATCTGTTTTTAACCATTTTACTTGATTATTAAATTGGCAAGTTAATGTGTACTTTCCATCGATAAGCTCCATCTAAGAAATGACTATCCAGCATTCTATGTGCTATGCGGTGGAGGTTAGATAGACCTTAGGTTTAGGGTAAAAGTTCAGCACAACATCGTGGGCCGAAGGGACGGTACTGTGCTGTACTGTTCTATGTTCTATTTCATGCATTTAGGCAGACTCCAAGAAATATTTTACCTGGTGTTTCTTAAAGAGTAGAAAATGATGCACACTGTCAAGGAAGGTTTTGCATTCTCACTACAGGTTTATGAAGAAATCATGTTGACCACAGCAAAGTTGATGCCAAAACAGCAGAGTTGTTAGACAGAGAAAATGGCTGAGAAGCTAAGAGTTTCCTTTGATAAGGGTGTGGATTCGGGTAGTCTAAACTTCATCAGCACAAACCATTGCACATTAATCAGGTGTGGGATTTGTTGGTTACTCCTCATATATAATACTTCTGATTATAACAATGAAACTTTAATTTTAAATGTACCAATAGGACAAAGAAAGACCATCTTTCTGATCAGTCAGTCATTTAGATTTTTCAGTAACCCGAAAACATTACTTCCATCGTGCTCACATATTAAATTTCACACAAACACTGATGTTTTCCTTTGATCTATAATGACACATCAACCAAGATCCACTAGCTTCCTATAAAAGTGTTGCACCAATTAGTTGACTGCTTTAAAAAGTTCAAAACAACTCAACAGAAGGATTATGATTACCTTATCCAGAGTCATATCTGGCAAGTTATCAGCAAGCTCACTAGGTGAGCTGCCCTCACTTTCATGCTCGGAGATTGGATCGGATGCTTCATAACCATAAAGTGCTAGAAGTTCTTCGAAAGGCACATCACTTTCCTGTAAATGCAATTAAAATTAGCTTTCTTGCATCTTGGTTCATTGTTTTTCCTAATTCCTTTGAACATAAATAGACAACTGTTAAGAAGACATGTGGCAACAGAGTAATGAAGCTATAAAAGGCAAGACTAGATGAAATCACATTACTAGTCTCCACGAGATAATTTTGCTGAAATCACCTATGCTTAATTCAATTTTTTTGTTAATTAGTTTTTAACTCAATCTCACTTTGTTGTGTTACCATCTTTTAATTAAGAATTTAAGTTAAATATTGGTCTTTAGGTTAGTTTAAGGGTGTTTGAGTACAAGGAATAAGGTAAGGTCCTTAGCATATATTGAATATTCTTTAAACTAGAGAAAGTAAACAAATAGAGGGTAATTTATGGTTAAGGCATGGCAAGGCAGCTTGGCTCAGTGGAATGCTCCTCCTGTGCGATTTATGAAGTCTGGGGCATTTCCAGTGTCCAGGGTGACCACAAGTGCATGAACTGTCTCCAGCTGCAGCTACTGAAAATCTGCGTTTCGGATCTGGAGTAGCAGCTAATATAACAGTGGAGAATACACAAGGTTGAGGCCTACGTAGATAGCTTGTGCATTGAGGTGGCCACACCACAGGTAAAGAGTGCACAGGTTGAAAAGGAATTGGGTGACTGGCAAAGTAAAAGTACCAGGTAGATAATGCAGGAATCCCATCTTGCCAACGCCCATGTCTCAATGTTGAAGCGGGTAGTTTCTCAGCAGAATGCAACAAGAGCCAAGACTGTAGCACCAGGAGCAACTCAACAGCACAGAGGAAGAAAAATGTGGAAGAATGGTAGGACGAGGGGATTCTATCATAATGGGTGCAGACAGATTATTGGTTCCATAGTGTAGTGGTTATCACATCTGCTTCACACACAGAGGGTCCTGGGTTCAAGCCCCAGTGGAACCACTTCTCATTTAAGGCAGCACGGTGGCTCAGTGGTTGACACTGCTGCCTCACAGCACCAGGGACCCGGGTTTGATTCCACCCTTGGGTGACTGTCTGTGTGGAGTTTGCACATTTTCCCCGTGTCTGCGTGGGTTCCACCGGGTGCTCCGGTTTCCTCCCACAGTCCAAAGATGTGCGGGCTAGGTGGATTGGCCACACTAAATTGCCCATAGTGTTCAGGGATGAGTAGATTAGGTGGGTTATAGGGGGATGGGGTCTGGGTGGGATGTTCTGAGGTTCGGTGTGGACTTGTTGGGCCGAAGGGCCTGTTTCCACAGTGTAGGGGTTCTTTGATTTATGTTCTATGATCTAGATGTTTCTGACAAGTGACAACAGGATGGTATGCTGTCTTCCTCATTCCAGGGTCAGGATATCACTGAACAATTACAGAACATTCTGAAGGGGAGAGACAGCAGTCAGAGCTTGTGGTCCATATCAGTAACAAGAGAGATGAGATCCATAGGCAGAATATAGGGAGGTAGGAAGTAAATAAAAACACTGGACTTCAAATGATTGCAGTCTTAGATTACAACCAGTGACACATGCTAGTAACGTCAGGGACAGAAGAATAGCTTGGTTCAGTGAGTAGTTGGAGGGATGGTGCAAGAGTGAGGGATTTACATTCTTGAGGCCTTGGGACCAATTCTGAGGAAGTTGGGACCTGTATAGGCTGGACAGTTTGCATCCCAACAGGACCAGGACAGATATCCTCACAAGTGCATTTGCCAGTACTGTGGGAGAGATTTTAAACGAGTGGCAGGGAAAGAGAAACCTAAGCGTGCAGACACGACTGCCATGGAAATCAGAGATAGAAAAGTGAGGAAACAAGAACTAGCAGCAAATCAAATGTGTAAAAATGTCAAAAAGTTGCATCTAAATATACCAAATCTGAGTGCACAGAGCAGTAGTGATAGGTCAGATGAATTAACAATGGAAATAATTATAAACATGACAATCAGATTCTGATTTTGGAGATATGGCAGCTGGATGGCTACGAACTGAACATGCAAAAGAATTCAATCTTTGGGAAGGACAGGAGTTGAAAAATATGGTGATGTGGCATTGTTAGTGAAAGGTGAAATCAATGCAAAGAAAACATATTGGCACAGGAAACCTAGGCATAGAATCAATCCAGTTGGAGCGAAGAAACAACAAGGGGCATATGACAAAAATGGGAGTTCGCTGTAGGGCTCCAAACAGTAATGGTAAGTTAAAGGATGACATTGAACAGGAAATCAGAGATGCATGCTAAGGTGTTACAGCAATCATGGGTTACTTTAACCTACTTATAAAAGAGTGGGCAAACCACATTAGCAATAGCACTACGACAGATTAATTGATGGAATGTATACAAGATGATTCTTTTAAACCAGTGCACTGAAGAACCAACTAGATGTTACGAGACAGAAAATGCAAGCCAAACCAAATCAGCCTCACTATCACTTGAATTTAAAACATTCAAATGATCCTCAAAATTGCTCAATTGTTCCTAACCAGACATTACAAAGAACAGATCTTGGACACGAAGTTTGTAACTTAGACAAAAATTAACAATTTATTATTCAGAATGTAACTTTGGCAGAACACAGATAAACTACAGGGCACTCCAATTAATATCTACAATCTAAGCCCAACCTTCTCTGAACATGAACCCCTACTTTCATACCGACAGACAGACTTAGTTAAGAGATAAATTTTTTAAAAATCTTAAGTTGCCGGTTTGATAACCATTTCAAAAATGAATACCAGGCTATCATGAAATCTTTGCACATTGTAAGACAGGCATGAAAAACTGGAATTATAAAGCTTACTTCAGTAATGACAATCATAAGATCAGTGGACTATCACAAATACCCACTAGGTTCACTACTAAACTTTACAGAACTAAATCTGCCTAAATTGTATCTGGTCTGGCCTACACATGACTCTAGACCACTGCAATGTGGGTGATTCTTAACTCCTACCTGAAATGGCCTGGCAAAACATTCACCTATATCTCCACGGCAAAAATACTGGCACTGCCAGCCAAGCCTACATCCCATGAATAAATAAATTATTGGATGGTTCCCTTTTTAGTGCAAAAAAGACAAAAAGACAATTATTCAGAGGATACCATTGTTGTCTGCTAGCAATTAGATTGGTGACTGGCATGCTGAACATCTAGGGAATTCCTCTACCCACCATCAATTATCAATACAAACAGATTTGTTTTAAATTTCAACAAATTCCACAGTTCATTTTTGCCAAATACATCTTGCAAATACAACACAGTCATGCACAAGTGATTTGCATTGCTTGGAGGTTGGAAAATGGCAGAAAAGCAGAAACAATGGCAAAATATTGCAGCAATTTTATATGTTATACAGGTGACATTAATAAATATCTAATTACCAAACAAGACCAGATATGTAACTTATACCTAAATGACATTTGGGACTTAAAAGTCAGAAAATTCCTAAGATGAGTTTACCCTTTCCAGATCCTCAAATGATTTATCGGCCTCAGGCGTTTCCTCCTCTTCCTGAGATGGGTAATTGTGAGACAGGATATCGGCCAAATTGAATCTGTGATCTGCTGAGCCCATTGAGCCAGCTAAAAGTCAAAAGTCAAATTTAACAATTACACATTCTTTTGCACACATTAGTAGAGAGAAAAAAGAAATAAACAAGGCAACAAGATTTAGAACTGATTGATTTAGAGCAGTAATCTAAGCTCTCAGTTTTATGGGTATTCATGTAGGGTGACTCCACAATTCTCAAGAATGAAATTAGGAAATTATTAAAAAACGTAAAGATTTGATACGGAGGGGTAATTTTGCTGAACTTGAATCTCGATGCATGGGGAAATGAATGGTGTTGGAAAGTAGATTGAAAACTTTACTTTGCTGGAGTTTTCTAAACTTTCTTCTTTAGCTTGGGTCTTTTTTGCTTTAATTTTTTTTACACAAAACACTTTCGTTGTTTAATAAACTTTGCAGCTTCATGTGACTGTTTCACTGACTGACCATCCCATTAACAAAAATAAAGATGTATCAAGCCAGATTTCATCTGATTTGTCCAGTAATACCATCAGCTGGGATCATTAAAATATCTCAAGAAATAATCTACAGGTTTGGTTTCTTCTCACTTGGAGAAAGCAAGCTGAGGGATGACCCTAATAGATATTTTTAAAATTATGGAATGATTTTATAATTACAGAGAAATTATCCCTCTCATGGGAGAATAGTATAACAGGATGACAACACACGACAGTCCCCAAGAAATTCAACAGGGAATTTAAAGAATCACCTAAAGAATGGTGATAATGTGCAAGTTACTACCATAAAAAGTGCTTGGAGTGAGTCATGTCAATGCATTTCAGGGGAAGCCAGGCAAACATATGAGGAAGGAAGAAATAGAGGGTTATAATGATAGAGATGATGAAAGATGGGAGGCTTGAATACAGCATAAATGGGGGAGACAATGGCCTAGTGATATTATTGCTGGACTGTTAATCCAGAGACCCAGGTAATGTCCCAAGGATCCAGGTTTGAATCCCACCATGGCAGGTGGTGGAATTTGTATTCAATTTAAAAAAAATACTGTAATTAAGAGTCTAATAATGACCATGAATCCAGGGTTGACAGTTGGAAAAACCCATTTGGGTCATGAATGTCCTTCAGGGAAGGAAACTGCCATCCTTACCTGGTCTGCCTACATGTGACTCCCAACCGACAGCATTGTGGCTGACTCTTAATTGTCCACTGGACAATTTTGGATGCGCAATAAATACTGCCTAGCCAGTGACACCCTCATCCCGTGAATGAATTAAAATGGAAAGCATCAGCTGGTTGGGCTAAATTGCCTGTTTCTGTGCTACGTAATCCTATGTAAAATTGCAAATAAGCTTGCATATGCAATTGTACAATGAGGGCTTTAAACTAAACAATAAGGCATCAAGTTTAAGTAGATGTAGCACATCAAGGGGTAAAGTCAAAGTAGGAAGATATTCATAGAATGCTTTTGAGATAGTTTCACAGTCCACTGTGGAACCAACCAGAAAGCAGGTTATATTAACTTTGGTACTATGTACAAACCAGATTAATTAATGAGCTTAAAGCAAAGGCACCCTCGTCACAGCAACTATATTATGACTGAATTTTGTAATCAATTTGAAAGGTAGAAGAGTAGATCTAAAATTGCTATTTTAACTCAAATAAGGGTAACTACTTGGACATGAAAAATGAAATAAACTGAAGTACCATTTTGGAAAATGGATCAGTAGAAATGCAGTGGCAGATATTTAAGGGGATATTTCAGAATACTTAAGAATGGGAAATTAATAGCAGATAATAAGGAAACAGCAAGTGAAATGAACAAATACTTTGCTTGCCTTCACTACAGAGAATCTGAATTTAATGTTGTCGTTTTTACTGTTGGTTTAACATCAAAGTTATTAGGGCTAAAATTTAATTGAGCGTCAGGAGGTTCATATTAACGTTGTTTACAGTACTGCAGTACCCTATTTGACCTGATCGGCACCATTTTTGAGTACTGTTTCAGCATTCTGAATGGCCGTTTCCTTCCTCATGGCAACTCTAACCGAAGTCTTCACCACGGATCCCCTGCCCACTAAGCCACCGGATTGCCTACCACCAGAAACCATCCCCCTTGACGCGACAGAGTTGGTCTGCAGCTCAAGAGCAACCACTCCCGGCTTGCAAAGGGAGGATGTAAATGCGTGGAGATGGCTCAGAGCAGGAGGAAACTGATACATGGAATTAGTGGTTTATCTTATGAAGATAGGTTGGACACACTGGGCCCATTTCCCCTGGAGTCTTGAAGAATGATAGATGACTTGATTGAAGTGCATAAGATCCTGAATGCTCTTGACATAGTGGACATGGAGAGGATGCTTCCTTTTGCTGCGTCAGTCCAGAACTAGGGGGCACTGCTTAAAAATTAGTGGTTGCCCTTCTAGGATAGAGATGAAATTTTTTCTCCCCTCAGAGAGTTGTGTGACTTTGAAACTCTGTGTCTCAGAAAGGGCTGGAAGCAAGGTCACTTCATAATTTTCAGGAGGAGGCTGATTTATTACCTTTGTCTATCAAAAATTTACAGTTGTTGGGTTTGGATGGCAATGTGGAATTTCAAACACAGATTAGCCATGAGCATATTAAGTGTTAGAGCAGGCTCGAGGGGCCAAATAGCCTACTTTTGCTCCTAATACATATGTATGTTTATATGCCCCTCGATACTATTCTTTGCCATAATTTCTGTCACCATCTTACTCCCATAATTATTAGGCTAGATGCATCTTTCTCTGAAGGATATGATGGTGATCCTGTTAAAACTATGAAGTGTCATAATTCACTAGTTCTTACCTAGAGGAGTCACAAGTGGTGGTACGTCTATAATATGTTAGTTAAAGTACAGCATTCTAGAACTAGACGTTCTCTGTTTCAATACTCATTATACTGGGATGACTTTGACCAAAGCCAAGAACATATTTTGACTTGTGAGAATAGTGCATTGTACTTCTTTATCTTCTTCAACCTATCTCAGCACTTCATGCAATGAACTATTCCATTCTCCTTCCAAAGTGTTTTCTCCATAGTCAGATTCATGACTGTCCTGTGGTAGCTCTATTCTCACCTATTTTAGACACTGTATCTACTGCAATGGCTTCTCTTTCTCACAACCCATCACTCCCACAGATCACTGTTTTTCCTTATTTGTCTGGCACAATTCAGTCCAAGACAGTAGATTTCACAGGTGGTGTCCTCAATACCCAACTTTATTTCTCTCCTTTTCTGATGAAGGGTCTAGGCCCGAAACGTCAGCCTTTCTGCTCCTATGATGCTGCTTGGCCTGCTGTGTTCATCCAGCTCTGCACCTTGTTGTCTCGGATTCTCCAGCATCTGCAGTTCCTACTATCTCTATTTCTCTCCTGTTTCCTTTAACACACACAAATCTTTCTGCACTGCTTGTTTGCCTAATTAACATCAACTTATTTGCCCTTGTGGGAGAGTCTAGGACCATACAGCATAATCTTAGAATATGGGGTCAAACATTTAATTCTGCAATTCTGGTCTCCCTCTTATAGGAAGGATGTTGTGAAACTAGAAAAGGTTCAGAAAAAACTTATGAGAATGTTGCCAGGATTGGAGGGTTTGAGCAATAGGGAAAGGCTGTGGCTATTTTCCCCAGAGCATTGGAGGCTCACGGTTGACCTTATAAAGGCTTATAAAATCACGAAGGGCATGTATAGGGTAACTAGGCAAGATCTTTTCCCTGGGGTGGCAAGTCCAAAACTAGAGGCATAGGTTTAAAGGCGAGAGGGGAAAGATATAAAAGGGACCTAACGGGCAACATTTTCACGCAGAGGGTGATGCCTGTATGGAATGAGCTGTGAGAGGAAGTGGTGGAGGTGGGTATGATTACAACATTTAAAAGGAATCTGAATGGGTATGTGAACAGGAAGGGTTAGAGGGATATGGGCCAAATGCTGGCAAATGGGACTGGATTTGTACAAGATATCTGGTCAGCAGGGACGAGTTGGATCGAAGGGTCTGTTTCCGTACTGTACATTTCTATGACTCTATAACAGAGATAAAGAGGAATTTCTTCTCAGAGGGTTGTCAATCTGTGAAAGTCCTTATTGCAAAGGACTGCTGAGGCTGGGTCATTAAATATATTGAAGGTTGAGACAAAGTTTTAGCAGTAAGGGAAACAAAAGCCATGGGAAAAGGCTGGAAGGTGGAGCTGAGGATGATCAAATTAGCCATAATCTCATTGAACGGCAGTGGAACACAGTACAGCTGAATTAACTACTTCTGCTCTTACATCTCATGGTTCGTAAGATAACCTTATTTCAATATTTAATGGATTCCTTGCATTCTTTTCAAAAAATTATAATCAAATAACAAATATTTTTATAGCTTGGAATTTCTAATAGAAATAAGAACTAGCTTTTGTTTTGTGAGATTTATGTTTTTCCTATTACCATCAAATTGTATGTTTTTTCATTATAATAAACTTGCATGTGTTTAAAACTTAAATACTCTAATTCATTTTCTGTACTGAAATACTCCGAATCCAACTCCTAATCCCTTTTGGTGGGGGAATAGTTACTCATGAGCTTCAATGGGATCCTCATAATATTCAGGAAAATTACAAACTAGCTTAAAAACTACCTCTAGATTTCAATATGAGGAAAAGGGTAAAATTCTTGGCTTGGATTGTTCCTTTGCGTGGAGGCAGTTTAGATCCAGTGGACTCAGATTCATGACCTTATGGCTAGGTCCATCTAGCTGAAATTGAGAGGAATTCATCAGGAAGCTTAGGTGATCATGATAGCTACAGGTATGGAATTAGGATTGTAATACAGCCCTGGTGAACAACAGAGGGAACAACACAGAGGGAACAACAGGACTATCCAGAGATTTCTCTAGAATTTGGATTAAAATCTGGGTATTTAGTCTAAAATTTTGGAAATTTTTGGCTTTTGGCTGCTTAATGATTTTAAGAAGTTATAACTTCATAATAATATTCTTGCATATTGCTAAAAGGTCTCACTTTGTTGAAGTTTTTTGCCTTGCACACATCAGGACAATTCACAAGGATACCAATAAAGCAGAAAACAAATAAAATCCCAACAAGAAAGACATTTTAAAAAGTTTCAATGAAATGTTTTTCGGTAATACTCTAGTTCTATGTAATCAAATGACTAATTATATTTCTCTTCAAAATGATTATGAACTGGGGGGGGGGACAATAAACAGCAATACTGTTAATCCTCCTCTATATGCTATTTAATGTAAATGCCAGAAGTCGAATAACTTTACAAATATTTTCAGATTTCTGAATGATCTAACTCTATAATTACAAAGGACACATTCCACAGCATTGATATCATCAGAGCAGTGTGGCAGGTAGAAAAAGATTCCATTGAATAAAGTTCTGAGATCAGCAATACAGTGACTTTTACATTTTAAAAAGTATTAACTAAAATACAATAGCTGTACTTCTTGACAAACCGAATTACAACAATCCCTATTAAGTCGCAACTGTTCTTAAAAAAGTTAACATATTATACCTCCTCCAGACTGAAGCCTGTTTTCTAAGGAACATAGATCCTGTGTTCGATATAACACCACACGTGGACTCTGTCTACCAACAGAGGCCTAAAAATAATAAAAAAAAGATTAGCTTTGTCCAAAATAAAACTGTCCAGTCTTAGAAAAATTTTAGCTTAGATTTTATCATCGACATTGAAATAAGGACACAGCCGCAGCCCTCAAAGAAAGCTGCCCATAAAGATCCAGGACTCTGTTGTATGATTTTCCCATTTCCTGATGGCAGTTTAAACCTGACACCAAGATGAAGGGATGAATTGGCATGCAGCAGCAGTGATGTTATCAAGGAGGTAATCAGCTAATCACAGTGAAACACTCTCCCAAGCAGCAAGTGGAATGCATTTAACATCCTTAATATCTCATCTTAAATTCCAGATAACAGAACAACTGAATGTGAATATTTTAGCTTATACGTTAAATTAATGATAACAAATTCTACATCAATATAAAATAATTCAAAGAAATTTGACATTCTATAAAGTTCACTCCTGAAGGCCAGAAAAGGTGTTTAATAGTATGCTATTAAAAACCCAGTTACACCTCAACAAGTTGTAATT
>NC_063360.1:26736105-26736806 GCF_021869965.1 Rhincodon typus | reverse complement strand
GGGATAGTGGAGGACGTACGGGAATCTGGAGGAGGAGTTTCTCGGGTTGGGGGTCACAGGGAGAAGGGGGTAGGGTTGGTCAGAAGCTGGAATAAGGGGTGGTTCTCAGTGGGCAGAGGCACTGATAGCATTTGACTGAGAGCCTCCTTGCCCCACCCTCTATGGGATACCTGCTGCAGCACAAGCCGCCCACTGGGTAGCAGGTATTGGGAATGCCACATGGTAACAGGTCCACCTGCAACTAGATCCATCCCAGTGATGATGGACTGAGCCTCATAAAGTGGTTCTGCATTTCTAACACTGATAACTACAAATGAGTTGAACTTAATCCGACGCAACAAGGAGCCTTCATAGATCTCAGGAGAAAGTTTACTTAACCTAAGAGAAAAAATGCAATACTGAAGATTAACTACATCGGTGCTTAACAATTCTTCTCAACTGAAAGATTAAGAGATACCACTGATTTCATAGGTTTGGCGAAACTAATCGATTGTCTTCCAAAAGAGATAAATCTTCAAATTCTAATGTTCAGATATCTATAACACTTTAACCATCAGGATTTAGTAGAAAACTTTTGATAATCAAATGAGCTGTTTAGAAAGAGTATCAAACTCACTCAGAGATAGTAGGAACCGCAGATGCTGGAGAATCCGAGACAACAAGGTGCAGAGCTGGATGAACACAGCAGGCCAAGCAGCATC
>NC_063360.1:26678251-26735705 GCF_021869965.1 Rhincodon typus | reverse complement strand
GGCCAAGCAGCATCATAGGAGCAGAAAGGCTTTCTGCTCCTAGGATGCTGCTTGGCCTGCTGTGTTCATCCAGCTCTGCACCTTGTTAGCAAACTCACTCAGTCTGCTTTACCATCCATGATTGAACTTAATCAAATGACAATGTTATCCAAAATATTTATGAGCAAGGAAAGAAAGAACATGTCAGTATAACTTGCAACATAATTATCTTAGAGTCATAGAGTCAGAGATATACAGCACGGAAACAGGCCCTTCGGTCCAACTCGTCCATGCTGACCAGATATCCTAAATTAATCTAGTCCCGTTTGCCAGCATTTAGCTCATATCCCTCAAATTCTTCCTATTCATATACACATCCAGATGTCTTTTAAATATTGTACCAGCCTCCACCACTTCCTCTGTCAACTCATTCCATGCACACACCACCCTCTGTGTGAAAAAGTTACCCCTTAAATCCCTTTTAAATCTTTCCCCTTCACCTTAAACCCCTGCCCTCTAGTTTTGGATTTTCCCATCCCGGGGAAAAGACCTTGTCTATTTACCAATGCCCCTCATGATTTTATAAACCTCGATAAGATCACCCCTCAGCCTCTAATGCTCCAGGGAAAACACCCCAGCCTATTCAGCCTCTCCCTATAGCTCAAACCCTCCAACACTGGCAACATCCTTGTAAATCTTTTCTGAACCCTTTCACAATTTTCACAACATTCTTCCTGTAGCAGGGAAACCAGAATTGCATGCAGTATTCCAAAAGTGTCCTAACCAATGTCTTGTACAGCCACAACATGACCTCCCATCCCCTATACTCAGTGCACTGATGAATAAAGGAAAGCATACCAAATGCCTTTTTCACTATCCTATCTATCTGCAAATCCACTTTCAAGGAACTATGTACCTACACTCCAAGGTCTCTTTGTTCAGCAACACTCCCCAGGACCTTACCATTAAATGTATAAGTCCTGCTCTGATTTGCCTTTCCAAAATGCAGCACCTCACATTTATCTAAATTAAACTCCATCTGCCATTTCTTGGCCCTTTGGCCCATCTGATCAAGTTCCTGTTGTACTCTGAGGCAACCTTCTTTGCTGTCCACTAAACTTCCAATTTTGGTGTCATCTGCAAACTTATTAACTATACCTCCTCTGTTCACATCCAAATTATTTTTATAAATGATGAAAAGCAATGGACCCAGCACCAATCCTTGTGGCACACTGCTGATCACAGGCCGCCAGTCTGAAAAGCAACCATCCACCACCACCCTCTGTCTTCTACCTTCAAGCCAGTTCTGTATCCAATTAGCTAGTTCTCCCTCTATTCCATGTGATCTAATCTTGCTAACCAGTCTTCTCTGATATGGAACGAAAACAAAAATTGCTGTTTCTGATTTTCAGCATCTGCAGTTCTTTTGGTTTTTCTCTGATAATTTTGAGGATTTGAGGAAACTAAAGATCTGGCCATGATAAACAAACCTTCAACAGTGACATTGATTCCAGAAGACATCCTCAGCAAAGAGTATCCAGGAAATCAAAGACTCACCAAGTTTCCAAAGTGACAATAAAATGTACCTGAACATTTTGTTCTCAAGTGGCAGATTTTCAACTCAATCAAGTTATCAGTCATTTATAAAATCAGAGACTTGATGGTAGGTGAATATGACAGTGGTAACCTAGAAACAATATTACATAGAAATTAACAAACAGATAAAAACTTTTAAGGATTTGTTGTGTAAGGCAGTTAGTACTTTCAAAGTTAAATGATATCACAAGATAAGCTCCACCCAGTGCAATATAACAGACTGTTCCTGGGATTAGCCAGTCAGGGTCCTGTAGTTATCTTTTATTTATTAGAACATAGAACATAGAACATAGAACAGTATAGGCCCTTTGGCCCACGATGTTGTGCCGAACTTTTACCCGAAACCTAAGGTCTATCTAACCTCCACTGCTACCTTATACTATCTTCCATATACCTATCTAATAGCCGCTTAAATGCCCCTAATGAGGCCGACTCCACTACCCTCTCTGGAAATCCATTCCACGCCCCTACCACTCTCTGACTAAAGAACCTACCTCTGACATCTCTACCTCCTTTCACTTTAAAACTACGTCCCCTCGTAAAAGCAACCTCCACCTTAGGAAAAATTCTCTGGCTGTCTACTCTATCTATACCTCTGATCATTTTGTACACCTCTATCAAGTCACCTCTCATTCTTCGTCGTTCTAAAAAGAAAAGCCCTAGCTCTCTCAACCTTTCCTCGTAAGACCTTCCCTCCATTCCAGGCAACATCCTGGTAAATCTCCTCTGCACCTTTTCTAACGCTTCCACATCTTTCCTGTAATGAGGTGACCAGAACTGGACGCAATACTCCAGGTGTGGCCGAACCAGGGTTTTGTATAGCTGGAGCATAACTTCACGGCTCTTGAACTCAATCCCTCTATTAATGAAAGCTAACACACCACACGCCTTCTTAACAACTCTATCCACGTGGGTGGCAGCTCTCAGGGAACTGTGAACATGAACCCCAACATCCCCCTGCTTCTCCACACTGCCAAGAATCTTTCCGTTAACCCTGTATTCTGCTTTCAAGTTTGTCCTTCCAAAATGAATCACCTCACACTTTTCAGGGTTAAACTCCGTCTGCCACTTCTCAGCCCAGCTCTGCATTCTATCAATGTCCCTTTGTAACCTAGAACAGCCCTCCGCACTGTCCACAACGTGACCCCCCTTGTATCGTCCGCGAACTTGCTAATCCACCCTTCCACTCCTTCATCCAAATCATTTACAAAAATCACAAATAGAAGAGGACCCAGAACAGATCCTTGTGGTACACCACTCATAACTGAGCACTATGTTGAATATTTTCCGTCCACTACTACCCTTTGTCTTCTAAGAGTCAGCCAATTCTGAATCCAATCTGCCACATTTCCCCCTATCCCATGCCTCCTTACCTTCTGCATGAGCCTACCATGGGGAACCTTATCAAACGCCTTACTTAAATCCATGTATACCACATCCACTGCTCCACCTTCATCCATGTGTTTGGTCACCTCTTCAAAGAATTCAATAAAGTTTGTGAGGCATGATCTACCCCTCACAAATCCATGCTGACTATCACGAATCAAACTGTGCCTTTCCAAGTGATCATAAATCCTGTCTCTCAGAGCCCTTTCCAATAATTTGCCCACCACTGACGTAAGACTAACTCGCCTGAAATTTCCGGAGTTATCCCTGTTCCCTTTTTTGAACAAGGGAATGACGTTTGTCTCTTTCCAATCTTCCGGCACTATACCCATGGACAGTGAGGACAAAAAGATCATCGCCAAAAGCCCTGCGATCTTGTCCCTCGCTTCCCATAGAATCCTTGGATAAATCCCATCAGGCCCGGGGGACTTATCTATCTTCAACTTCCTCAGAATTCCTAGCACATCTTCTTTACTAACATCAACCTCCTCTAGCCTACCTGCCTGTTTCACAACGTCCTCCTCTACAACTAGGTCCCTCTCAGTTGTGAATACTGAAGAAAAGTATTCATAAGGACTTCTCCTATCTCTTTAGGCTCTGTGCACAAATTCCCTTTACAATCCTTGATCGGCCCTACTCTTTCTCTGGTCATTCTCTTGTTCTGCACATACGTGTAAAAAGCCTTGGAGTTTTCTTTGATCCTATCCGCCAAGGTTTTCTCATGCCCCCTTATAGCTCTCCTAAGCCCTTTCTTCAGCTCCTTCCTGGTTAACTTGTATCCCTCTAGAGCCTTTTCCGTTCCTCTTTTCCTAAACCTTACATAAGCCTCCTTCTTCCTCTTAACCAGTGGTTCGACCTCTCTTGAGAACCAAGGCTCCCTCACTCGACCGCATCTTCTCTGCCTGCTAGGGACAAATGTATCGAGCACATGCAGTATGCATTCCTTAAACAATCTCCACGTTTCTGTCGTGCTCTTCCCTGACAGCATCTGTTCCCAATTTAAGTTACCCAGCTCTTGCCTAACTGAATTGTAATTACCATTCCCCTAATTGTAAACTTTACCCTGCCGTATGTACCTATCCTTATCCATGACTATCGTGAAAGAAACAGAGTTATGATCGCTACCGCCAAAATGCTCTCCTACCAACAGGTCTAAGACTTGGCCCGGTTCATTGCCAAGTACCAAATCCAAAGTGGCCTCTCCTCGTGTTGGTCTATCTACATACTGTGTCAGGAATCCTTCCTGAATGCACTGGACAAAATCTGCTCCATCTAAACTATTACAACTAAAGTGTTTCCAATCAATATTTGGAAAGTTGAAGTCACCCATGACTACAACCATGTGACTTCTGCACCTTACCAGTACCTGCCTCCCAATCCGCTCCTCTACTTCTTTGCAATTGTTAGGAGGTCTGTAAAAAACCCCCAACAAAGTGACTGCTCCTTTCTTGTTCCTGACCTCAACCCAAACTGACTCTGTAGACATATCATTCTCGAACTGCCTTTCAGTAGCTGCTATACTCGCCCTGACTAGTAATGCCAATCCCCCACCTCTTTTTCCACCCTCCCTATTTCTTTTAAAGCATCTAAATCCCGGAACTTCCAACAACCATTCCTCTCCCTGAGTTACCCAAGTTTCTGTAATGGCCACAACATCGTAGTTCCAAGTACCGACCCATGCTCTGAGTTCATCCGCTTTATTTCTGATACTTCTAGCATTGAAGTACACACACCTCAAACCATCTCGGTGTCCGCAATTACGCTCCATCGACCGTATTTGTTTATAAACCACCTCACTCCTTGTTGTGTCTGTTGGAAGGCCAATACCTCATCCTCTGAATTATAAATCCGGTTCCCCATCCGCTGCCAAACTAGTTTAAACCATCCCGTATAGCTCTAGCAAACCTCCCTTTCAGGATATTTGTGCCCTTCCGGTTCAGGTGCAACCCATCCTTACTGTACAGGTCCCACCTTCCCCAGAATGTGCTCCAATTATCCACATAATGGAAGCCCTCCCTCCTACACCAGCTCTGTAGCCACATGTTTAGCTGCACTCTCTCCCTATTGCTTACCTTGTTATCACGTGGCACTGGTAGTAATCCAGAGATAAATACCCTGTTTGTCCTGGACTTCAGCTTCCAACCTAACTCCCTGTACTCATTTTTCACATTCTCAGTCCTTTTTCTCCCTATGTCATTGGTTCCGATGTGTACCATGACTGCTGGTTGCTCATCCTCCCCCTTAAGGATCTTGAAGACACGATCCGAGACATCACGGACCCTGGCACCCGGGAGGCAACATACCATCCTTTCATCTCGTTCGCGTCCACAGAACCCCCTGTCTGTGCCTCTTACTATTGAATCCCCCACTACAATTGCTCTCCTATTCTTCCCCCTTCCCTAATGTGCCACAGGGCCAGGCTCAGTGCCAGAGACCTGTCCGCTATGGCCTTCCCCGGTAGGTCGTCCCCCCCAACAGTATCCAAAACGGTATACTTATTATTGAGCGGAACGGCCATAACGGATCCCTGCACTGTCTGCCTATTCCCTTTCCCCCTCCTGACAGTCACCCAGCCACCTTTTTCCTGTACCTTGGGTGTGACTACCTCCCTGTAACTACCCTCTATCACCCCCTCAGCTTCCCGAATGATCCAGAGTTCATCCAGCTCCAGCTCCAGTTCCCTAACACGGTTAAATTCATAGGATGTGGGTGATATTGGCTAGGCCAGTAGTTATTGCCCATCCTTAAGTGCCCTTAAAAGATGGTGATGAGCTGCCTTCTTGAACTGCTTCTGTCTGTGGGATGTGGAGATGCCCACAGTGCAGATAAGGAGGGAGTTCCAGGGTTTTGACCCAGTGACAGTGAAAGAATGGTGATATAGTTCCAAGTGAAGATGATTTGTAGCTTGGAGAAACATGTAGGTGGTCATTTGCGACTCTTGTTCTCTCAGCTGGTTAAGATTATGTATCTAGTTGGTGCTGTTAGAAGGGCCTTGGTGTTTTACTGCAATACATTATGTAGATGGTACATACTGCTGCCTCAGTGCACTGGAACTGAAGTGAGTGAAGTTTGAAGATAATGGATGGGGTGCTAATCAAGTACACTGCTTTGCTCTGGATGGTGTCAAGTTTCTTGAAATTTTTTAGAGCTAAACTTATTCAGGCAATTGGGGCGTATTCCATCAAACTCCTGACTTGTGCCTTGTCGATGGTTGGCAGAAATCGGGGAGACAGGAGGTGAGTTATTCCCTGCAGAATATCTAGTCTCTGGCCTGCTCTTGTAGCTATAGTATTTTCATGACTGGTTCCATTTATGTTCGGCATGGTCTGGTTGAACTGAAGGGCCTGTTTCCTTGCTGTATGACTGTATGGTTAAAATTAACCCCCAGGACATTGCTAATAGGGACTTCAATGATAATAATGCTACTGAATGGCAAGGGTCATTTGGTTATTCTCACTTGTTAGAGGTGGTCATTGCCTGGAATTTGGGGATGTGAATATTATTGGTCACTTATCAGTCCAGGCTTAGATGTTGTCCAGGTCTTGCAGCATACAGGCATTGACTGCTTCAGTATCTGAGGAGTCATGAATTGTGCTGAATGATGGTATGAACATATATAGTCATCAGATAACTTCTCTACTTCTTATGATGAAAGTAAGTTCATTGATGAAGCAGCAGAAGGTAATATGTCCTAACTAGTGTGTCAGTGATTGTTCTTAATGATAACAGAATGTAATTGAAGAGAACTATGTGTCAAATGAAATGTAATTAGTTATTAAGTAATATGTAATAAACGCTTATTATTTAACTCATAGAGAACACACATTTGCCTAAGGTGAGCATCCTTCCTCACATAGTATCATGACTGATACCAGCAAGGATTGTCAGCGCTGAATCTACCCAAGGTACCCCAGATGGTTCCGGTAGGAACCAATATTTATAATAACCATCACACCTAATCAAGAATCCTTCCTGCCTCCAATCTTGCCAACTCCAGGAACAGAAGATTCCACCTGATGTCTTGCATTCCTCTATATTGATTACTAATGATGTGTAGGATGTAACAACAGAAAGTGCTGAAGAAGCTCAGCAGATCTGGCAGCATCTGTGGAGAGAGAAACAGAGTTAATGCTTTGGGTCTACTCTAGCTGTTCTCTGGAACAGTGTCAGGTGCCCCTGTCTTCAAATTAACATTTAAATAAAGTCCCCACTTGTTTGAATCAGCACTTATTCAGTGACTTTCCTGGTCCATGAAAAATTCAGCAGATTGTGCAATGTGCGGACATCCTCTGAGTGCATCTCTGTCCATTTTCCCTAATTAGATAGTCTGGTAAATCTGGTACACCTCATTGGAAAATGTAACCTTCAACTCCAAGCCTTATACTTGAACAATGGACACATGTAGAAGGTATTAGAGGTTTGCTGAAGTCCATGCAATGATATTCAAATAGAAATCAAGTCTTTTGGGAGAGCAGAATATGAGAAATTATATTTTTCTTAAATATTTTTCTTTATTAGAGTGAATGCTGAAAGTAGAATACTTGCCTGATTATTCTTGTAAGTCACTTGCATTACTTTTTAAAGCTTAGAATACCTTGTTCTTCATTTATACTGAAGTGAAATATATTTTGTTTCAGTGCAAAACAGACTTACTTTATGAAATCAGTGATACCTTGGTTCTATTTCATGCTTTGCTGCCTTCATAGGTGATGAAGTATTAAAAATTTGCTGATATTGACCTTTGCAATATACCTTAGATTATCTGACTATCACTGAACGTTCATGTTGGTAGCAATTTGCATATTCAGGAATATTATTTTACCACAGTGTCCTAACTAAGTTTATGTTTTCTATTTATTGTGAAATTGAAAGATAAAGTTTGTGCAATTGAATGGGTAAGCTCTGTTTGTTTATCTCTGTTATTTTATCTATAAATCTGTTGAGAAGAGAATATTTCATCTCATTCATCCATTAACCTAATTAACAACGGAGAAAAGGGAGCAGAAAACAACCTGCAGAATATCAGTTGGAGCTTAAATTCAAAGTCAAAATTGAATTTTAAGAAAGGAAAGGATATTATATTTATCAACTTGAATGTATAATGTATTTTAAATTAGTTACAAGCCAGTTGGTGAGTTTGAAACTATCACACCTTTTTGTTAAGGATTAGATTTTACTGACCACTCAGTCTTACTGCTCCTTCCATGCACCAGACATACATATTCCCTGTTTATTATATGTTTTCCCTTTTAAAAAAAATCACCCTGCTCAGAGACATTATTTCACCCTTCTGGAATAGGTGGAACTTGAACCTGGGTGTTCCAGTTCAGGGTAGGGATGCTACCACTTCCCCACAACAGAGCCCTAGTTCCTGCTTTATATCTACTCAATTACTTAACTAATTAATTAATTAATCACAACTACATGCTATTTTAACAATTTACACACTGTGGAAATCAATATCAAGGTAAAGAAACTCAAATTAGGGCCTGCTTGTGGTCAGTGGTAGTGCCCCTACTCCTGGCTTGGGAGGCTCAGGTTCAGGTCCCACTTGCTCCAGAGGTATGCAATAACAGCCCCAAACTAGAGTGGCTCAGTGGCTTGCACTACTGCCTCCCAGCATAAGGAATGTAGGTTCAATCCCAGCCTTGACTGACTGACTGTGTGGAGTTTGCATGTTCTTGCTGTGTCTGTGTGGGTTTCCTTAAAGTGCTCCAGTTTCCTCCCACAGTCCAAAGATGTGTAGCTTGGGTGGATTGTCCAGGGATGGGCAGGCTAGGTGGGTTAGCAATTGAAAATGCAGGGTTATAGGGATTGGGTGGGATGCTCTTTGGAGGAACAGTGATGAGCTGAATGGCCTGCTTCCCACATTGTAGGGATTCTATAACCAGGTAATTAGGAAAATAATTAAATTAAAGAAACTCACATTAGGAAAAATGTCTACCAGGTCCCAAGAAAGTCACTTTTGTTTTATATAAACACGCAATCACATTCTTTCCATGTGTTTTTATCATGACAATGATGCTAGGCTCATTTACAGGATGAAATGTGCTCTCTTTGTATGAGCTGAAATGAATTGATCACACAAGATAATATGTGCTTAACTACAGTGCTTTATCTCCCCTTCCAATTCCATTTTGATTTAGCCCCCTCACTGTTCCCCTTTCCCTCACGTTTGATGGTGTGCATTGCCCTTAATGGGCTTTACATGTAAATATCTAATAATATCTAATTGGCTACATGGGTGATTTACTGGTAATGGTCAATAGTTAAAAGCAAAAAAATAGTCACAATGATTTGGTGATGGGGATAAAAAATATTCAGTTGTGTGTAAGAGCACTTTTGGATATAAAAAGAAGTGTGTGCTTAATGTATTTCAATATTTCAGCAGTACTCTTGCCATATGGGTTTCTCTGTGGGGTGGGTATGGCACCACAGAGGTCTGGGATTGAAATATCAGATGCCAGAAGACCTATAAAGATTGCTGTTAAAAGCTGTCATTTATTTTTAGTGAAAGCAACAAATGCTGGAGATCACAGTGGGCCAGGCAGCATCCATGAAAGAGAGAGCAAGCTAATGTCTCTAGTCTAGATGACTCTTCAGCAGAGCTGACGTCATGTGACATGAAGCTCTATTGAAGAATTATATAGACTCAAAACGTTCACTTGCTCTTTCTCCATGGATGGTGCCTGACCCACTGTGATCTCCAGCATTTGTTACTTTCAGTACAGATTCCAGCATCTGTAGCAATTTGCTCCTACATTTATTTTTAGTGGTTGGGCATAAAATTCCCATTGAAGCTGGCTGTATGAAAAAGTGAATGAAAGGACATTAAATAAGGGTTATCCTAAAGTAAGATCTTTTCACTGACACCTGTTTGGAAATGGGCAGCCAGCAATTTGAGCATTGTTCAAGCACTCCAGCTAGGCCACAAAGAAGCCTCTCTTCATAACTAATCAAGTCAGTGTTTTAATGAACCATGTACACAGGACCTAGAATGTACTGTCTGTGAAGACACGTATCCTCTCCCCTACTTTGGCTACATTTACAGGCCTCAAATCCCTGCAACTCATAATCTGGAACCCTATTTGCTTCATGCATCCTACAATGTATTATTGTCCCTACAGACCCTTTTCATACCAAAAGCTGGGAAAGAAATCTAAGGTTGACTGTCTAGTGACTAGTAAGCTTGTTTCTTGGAATTGTGTCATATATTGGAAGAATGTTAAACTGATTATAACAGTAGTTTTTACCCACTTTGATCAAATATATTTATTAATGACTTGAACAAAGGCTGGTGTTAAAAATATCCAAGGTGAAGGTAAATTATACCTTTATACTTTGTTAACACAGATTGAAAGTAAATTCAAATCAAAGTAAGGCTTGGTTAAATAAGGAAAAGCTTGAGAATTTGCCCAGTTAATTAGCATCATTATGGGTCATTCAAATTTAAGGAGTGCAAAATCTTACCCACCAGTTAGATTTCTTGGTTGAAGTGTGACAGCTGAGGGAACAGCTTGTTTGGGCACCATGCACAATATTGAATTATTTTCTAGAGTGATAGTCCAGTGTTGTACCATCAACAAAGTACACTGCAGCAACTCACCAAGGTTCTTCACGCAGAGATGTAGGAACTGCCGATGCTGGAGTCTGAGATAACAAGGTGTGGAGTTGGATGAACACAGCAGGCCAGGCAGCATCAGAGGAGCAGGAAAGCTGACGTTTTGGGTCTGGACCCTTCTTCAGAAAATTTTCATCCAGCTCCACACCTTGTTATCACCAAGGTTCTTAGGTAGTACCTTCCAAGCCTGTGACTTCTAACACCAAGAAGGACAAAGGCTGCAGATACATGGGAGCACTGCCATCTACAAGATCTCCTCCAAACCATCTTAATTTAGAACAATATTGTCATTCCTTCAATATTACTGGGTCTAAATTCTGGAAGTCCATTTGTAACAGCACTATTGGTGTATATAGTCCCCATGAATTGCAATGATTCAAAAGGGTAGATCGCTACCATCTTTTTAAGGGCAATTAAGGATGAGTAATACTGGCCTATCAATCCCATGAAGGGGTTAAAAAGGAGTCCTGGGTTTGCTGCATTTTGTCCTTTAGACGAGGGATTGAACTAAAAATTCCACCCATCTATCTGGTTATTCAATCCAAAGCCAAACATCTCATTGAATAAATGCGGAAAGATGTGAAGCTCTCGAATGTCCTGACCAATATTCCTCCTGAAGTCAACAACATCAAATAACAGGTCATTAATTTTATTGTCGTTCAGGGCATCTTGTTGCATATACAATGTTTGTCACATTTGCATACATATTAATAGTCATTATAGGTGTTGCATTTCTTTGAATCATGTGTATATGTAAGATTTTCTTCAGGGTCATAATAAGTCTCCACTCAGTTGAATTACGTGTAGTTCAGGAAAAATCAGTGGTCATCACCAGCTCACTCTTGCATATCAATGAGGAAGAGGCAAGCACAGTTCTTTTGCACCTTTAATATCCTTCTCTGAAATTCCACTAGTTCTGGAGATTTGTGAGCCCTTACCCCTATTACATTACCCATCATAGCTTTTCTATATACACTACTGAATGTAGGGTTCTCTCTCTCACTAATCGAGTTTTTCCTGAGCCACTGGTAATAAATCCTGCTCTTTCATTGTGATACCTAAACTAAAACTGTTCATTTAGCAATTCTGCCATGTACTGATCATCTGCTATTGCTATATCTCTAGAGATATATCTCTATTTTTAGCCATAACTTTGCTTGGTCTATTTATAGAAACATTTGTTTGACAGTTTTCTAGAATTTCCATGGGGGAGAATCATAGATTTTCTTTGGGTTCGTACTTATAATCCCTTCAGTTGAATTGAGCATGGGCCAGGCAAAGTCAGTGGGAAGGTAGGAACATGTGAGCAAGAGTAGGCCATTCAGCCCCTCAAACCTGTTATGCAATTCAATGAGATCCTGTTGATCTGTGGCCTAACTCAATATACCTGCTTTTGGCCCATATCCTTTAATACTTTTGCTTAAGTGAAACATATCTATCTCAGATTAAAAACCAGCAACTGCCATTTGTGGTAGAGAGTTTCAAACCTTTATAAACTGCTAAATTAAATTACATTTATAATCAGTTCCTACTTTACCAGATAATAGTTTAAATTTATCTACCCTGTTTTTTCCTGTTGATATCTTCAAGTCTTCAACCAGATCACCCCTTAACCTTCTAAATTCCATAGAAAATAGGCCTAATTGGTTTAATCTCTCCTCATAACAAAACCACTGAAGTCTAGGTATCATTGTTGTAAACCTGTGTTATACACCCACCAAGGCAAATGTATCCTTCCTAAAATGTGGTGCTCAGATCTATTCACACTCCAAGTGGATTCTAACCAGGGTTTTGTATTGTGCATCATAACTTCTGCATCCTTATAATCCAGTCCTCTAGATATAGAAGCCAGAATTCCATTAGCCTCTTGATTATTTTCCAAACCTGTTTAAAGATCTGTGCACCTGAATCCCCAAGTGTCTTTGGACATCCACTGTATTTAACTTCCTACTATCTAGAAAGTACCCTGATCTATTCTTATTCAATCCAAAATGAATAACCTAACATTTGCTTATATTGAACTCCATCTGTCACAGTTCATCACCAGGTTTCTCCTGCACGTCAGCTTTGAAGAAGGAGTTTGGAAGCAAATTCCCTCTATCACTCATCACATTGCAAGACCAGAAAGAAAGGACAAATTAATTGGAACAAAACAATTTGCAGGAAGATCACATTTCTTAAAGGGCATACTTTTAAACTTGCCTTTTAGTGTGAAAGTCAGAAAGCGTTGACGGCAACATTGAAATTTTCAACACATGACCTGCAGGCTCCTTCTGATTTATTAAACTAAATATCTGATTATACTGTTAGACATGCATTATTATTTCTTCTCAGTTGACAGTTAAACCATTCTAGTGTGGAAGATGTGTTGTTTCATTTTAATGGAAAATGGTTAAAATAATTCATTGCAGTGAAATAATGCCCAATATGTGCACAATGTAATCTCATTGTAAAAACTATCTCAGTAGTTAACCAGAAATGATGTCAAGCCATTCTGTAGCTAGCCTTCAACATTTACAGATATTTGCACGAAAATTTAAGCTCTCACTTTCAAAAGCAAAATACTGCGAATGCTGGAAATCTGAAATAAAAGCTAAAAATGGTGGAAATTCACAGCAGTTCAGGCAGTGCTCTCTGGCAGCAAGCTGGGAGGCAGGGAGGGCATTTACTAGGTGGCAAAACCCGAACCTTGAGATGTTCCTGCCTCCATTAGACTTACGTACTGGGCAGAAAGATCTATGGTTCACCTCCCTACCCCAGTGCCAATTGCAGCATTTGAGACCAATTAATGACCAATTAAGGCCTTCATCCCACCACCACTGGAATTATCCCAGCTAAAGGTGAACCCGTCAGCCATATGCAAGTGTGACTGCTAAAACACTGTGGTCAGCTTGTCAATGGAAGGACACTTGAATAAGTAGGCAAGATTTCTCCATCACCAGGGGTCTTGGTTCCATGGAAGGTCTGCTGGTGGCCTTAACGCTGCCTGATTGACTTGAGGTTGGGCGAGCCTTCCCTGGAATGGGCATTGTGGTCTTCTTTTTGACTGACCAGCTGGAGGATGAGATAGGCACCTCAAAAAGATTCCGCTCAGGGTTTCAGATCTCAATACCTTTCATCAGAATGGATTTGTTTTTGTTTTTAGAAGCAGGAAAATATTGCTTAAGTTTTTGAAAGTTAAAATTTAAATTGAACTCAATTGAGGTCTACCGGCATGAATATAAGTTAATCAAATTTTGGTGTAATTCCTAAATTAAATGAAACTTATAATCAATTCCTACATTACCAGACCAGACAAGATTGGCTGTCAAAATATCAGTGAGGCAAAAGGTTCTTCCATTGCTTATGTGAAAATTGTACAACAACTTCAGAAGTTCAGTTAAAAGCAGCTAACCAAAATGGACTCTCAAGTCGCACCACTCTTCCATCAGCTTTATGAAAACTATATTCTGCTTCCTTGTTTCAACATCAAAATGTATCAAATGGCTTGAAGTTGCTGTTTTCTTTGTGGCAAATATACCCGGGATGTTAATGAGCAGCACAAACCTAAGGCCTTGTAAATTCAAAAGCTGGAAATTGTCCTGATTTCTGTTTCTCGCCCTCAAAGGGAAATCCTGACCATATTGGATATGTTTGAGCAATGGACCAAGAATGGAATAAATTTCTGCTCATGAACCTGTCGACAAGCACGGAAAGGATACGCACTGAAAATACCTTAAGTCTATCTTCAAAAGGCCGACAGAAGTTGAATGCTGAACCTCATCGTTATGGCTTCCTTACTGAATTGAATAACTGTGCAAGCAACTGACGGTTCAATATGAAGAGGTTCAAATCTGATACAACATGCAGTTGGGAGAAAGCCTAATGAAATGGTCTGAACACTTCGAAGGAGGAAGTAAAGATGTTCAACACGTGATCAGCCTCATCTCTACAAATCAGATTTGCTTGATTTCTCAGCACTTCACCCTATTTGTAGGATTAAACTTTGAATTTGTGAAACTTTACTTACTCTCATTAAGTGGACTAACCCGAAGCTATCTAGCTAACCAACCCAACAGCAGTGAGATATTTGACAGTGAAAGTGGGTGGTACTAAATTAAGAAAATATGAGAAACACTTAGACAAGATGACTTTATCAAAGTTTCTTGCGTGTCACTTTTCTAGGGAGTGGAAGAGAAAGTTGTTCAAGTCTGGGAGTTGCAACAGCGTTTTTAGCAGACTCTGATATTTCAAAGGGATTTTCAGACTTGGTTGCTACAGCACGGATCTTTGGTTTAGCAAGTTCTCCAATTCTTTCTGTGGCTATGTAACTCATTGCAGCATCAGATACAGGTTCATCCACTGGTCTACGGGGAACATACCCTGCGTAATCTCCTTTAGGCTCTAGAAAATAAGAAGCATTACTTTTGTTATGGCATAAGTATTGGAAAATGTAAGTAAAAACTACATGGCTTAGTAGCTCTGTCAAAGTCTTGTCTTCTTTCATCTGTTCAAAATATACATTTGAGATGCTAAGCTCACTTAATGTACATGGGTAAAAATGCTATCCTGGTTTTGTAAGCACAATCCTGTGATCTAGTATTGAGATTTTCCATTTATGTGACACATTTTCACTTAGTGGCCCGATTTCCGTTCTGGGATTGGGAATGATTGTCAGAATTATTTCTGGGTGCCAATCCTGACCTTGATGGCAAGAAAAGATGAGTTCTTAATTCTGTGGCAGGGAATGTGAGGGATTGATCTATTTGTTGCCTGATAGTTCCAGATTTTATTGTGATTAGTCTAAATTCCAATTCCCACTCTGCCATATGGGAGCTCACAGTCTTTTGGATTGCTAGAGCAATGACATAATCACCACTATAATGGGGTCCAGGACAGGGAGATTTGAGGCAGATGCTGCCACCTCCTTTCCTATATGACCTGTGCTGTTTACTGGGATGACTGTTCTCCCTGAGATTCCAACTCTCCTTCCTTTAATTTGGATTGAACATAATTCCACAAAAAATAAGACATTAAATACTCAGCTTATCCCTTTTGGAGCACCAATCTTATTAATTGCATTTCCAAAAGCCTGCTCAGCCCTTTTATTGCATGTCGCACCTTAGATAAGCCTGCTACACTCTTTCTTTAAACCTTTCCCAATTTTCAACCCATCTTCCTTGCTAGGGGTCACTTGCTTTGTCTATTAATGTTGTTTAAATGACCTGATTTCTGAAGGTATCATTAATCCCACATTTCTGCAAGAGTAACACAAACAGGTAGCACGTGTTCCATCTCAGGGTAAGGATATTACAAGCTAAACTAATTAAATTTTTCTCAGAAATACATTTTGAGCTGGCAGTCTCTTTACTTCATTTGGATGGATTTAGAAATTTGAAAGTGAGCTTTTTCCCCTTTCTGACATTTATCTGGAAAGATGCATTAGAAAGTTCAATTTTCTCTTTTCAGTATTACAATTAGCATTGGTACGCTGTTGCACACTTAAATTCAGTAATGTCTTACTTGCTAGTTCCACAAGCCTTTCAGTTGGTGATATGGTTTTTGCTTCTTCGCTGATCTGATGATCCCAGAAGGGGTAGTCCCACAAATAGGATTTTCGGGCAGGTGGCTCATGGTAGGTTTTATGCTTAGCGAGCTCTTCTGTTCGACTTGAGATTACATCATACATCATATCATCACCCATTGGGGTCTAAAATTGCAAAACAAAATATGGCTATAAAGAAAAAGCTGAGCATTTGATGCTGATAACAGTAGATCATGAATGGCTTGTATTTATATAATGGCTTTACCATACACCATAAAATGCCTGATGCATTGGGAAGCCTGCTAGAAAGCTTGTGCACTAGGTCGTGGAACATGGAGGAGTTGAGCTTTAAGTTAACAAACGGTTTTATCCATCCTTTCCTAATATTGAACTGCCAGTCAAGGTAGTCTGTACAGATGTAGAACACACAATGATGGTGTGTTTAATGATGAATCTGACAGGTTCAGTTGCAGCACAGGTACAATTTTGGCTCTGGGTACTATGGGTGAAAGGACCTTCCAATATGGCAGCTTGGCATCCACCAGCTGCTGTCTTCACAACACTGCCACTGACATTGCTGTTGCCTGCTAGCCAGCCAGCCTGGACAACTACTATCAGCCCCTCTAGGGCCAGAGCTGTTTGATTTTCTTTTCTAAAGGACATCCGCAATCTCCTCAGTGGAATTCCAGCAGCCTGACACATCCCTAGATCCTGTCATTGGGCAAGTTCCTCTAATTCATAGAAAATTAATGTATTAATTTGTATTAATATATTCATTCATACAATTATTTGAATTTTGAATTGATTTTGTGCTTGTAGTTAATGTGAGAGATATCAATGTGCTCTCCTCTCCATTTAGGGAAACGAAATGCAGATTGGTTGACTGCTATGCAAATTCCTATGTTCTGTTCACAAGAATGACCCTGAGCTTCCAGTTGCCTGCCATTTAAACAGACTACCAGGTTCCCTGGCCAACATCTCTGTCTGGGGCTTGCTACAGTGCTCCAGCGAAGCTCGGTGCAAGCTGGAAGAACAACACCTCATTTTCCACTTGGGGATCCTGCAACCTTCTTGACTCAATATCAAGTTCAATAATTTTAGGGCCTGAGCACTTTCTCCCATGTCCTTACCCCGACCCCCTCACACCCCAGGCCTTGTCATCACATAGGCTGCCGCCGCAACCAACCCATTGTCAGCTACTAACGCTCTCCACCAGCAGCTATTCATTCTCCCAGGCTGACCTTTACCAACTCCTTTATCAGCCCAATCGTTTTTTTTCCGTGTCTCTGGGCTCAATCTCCACCTATTCTTAAATCCTACATCCTCCCATCACCCTTTCTCTAGCATATATTCCAATCTTTTCCCAGCTACAATCAGTTCTGAGGAAGGGCCACTGAACCCGAAACATTAACTCTGCTTTCTCTGCTCAGATGCTGCCAGAGTTTTTGCCAGCAATTTCTGATTTTGTTGGGAGATATCAATATTTTGATAGAAATTGGACAATAATTGAAAGTGAGTGATAAGGAGTCTGAGAAAGCTGAGAGGTGCTGATGAGATTAATGGAAAAAGTTCTCAATGAATTTAAGGGTCTAGTGTTTCTGCACATTTTACACCCAGATATCAGCACACTGTGAAGGGAATCAGCTAGAAAGAGCATAAAAGATGGCAGAATTTAAAGCATCCTATTTCCAAAACCACTCAATTTCCTAGCTTGATTTTATATTTGTTTAAAAGTCATTTTGCCTGAAGCAATCTTGCCCAAAGAAAGTGGTCAGGCCTGCAAGTTAGCATGATAAATTTTCACTAATTGTGCTCATATCAAGTTGCTCGTCCCATTAATCCATCATTAATGAGCAGTAACCAGCAATTAATCAAAGCCTCACTCACATTACTGTCTCACACTGATTTTAGAATAACATAAAGATCAGTTGAAATTAATTATAATTCAACACGATCCTGAAAAACAGATAGTGCATGACCAAACTTATTCCCCATGAGCTAAACAACAGGCTGAATTGTGAATTTGGAGTTTGAAGGCTGATTTCAACTTTGGATGTGATGGTGTTAGGAGATGTGGCAAAAGGAATTCCCATGATTTCCTTATTTTAAAAAAAACTGAAAGAACTGTGGATGGTGGAAATCAGAAACAAAAACAGAAATTGCTCGAAAAACTCAGCAGGTCTGGCAGCATCTGTGGAGAGCTAATGTTTTGGGTCCAGTGACCCTTCTTCAGAATTTCTTCATTCTACTCCTTGGGCTTTTTTCTACTTCATTAATGGGTTTCCCTTGTGATTGCAACAGAATTCAGCAAAACGCCCATCAATTGCATACAATTTCCAAAGTGCTAATGATGGTCTATTTAAAGTAGGGACGTATCTCTTAATGTAAGGTGCCATCCCCTGCTTTGAACTTTCACTGAGAAACACTGGACAATCCCAGCCATGGAGAAGAGTAGAAAGTCTGTGTCCTATGTTTCCAATGTACTCTGGAGGTTCTAATGTCAAAAATTAGGACAAGGGGACAGGACCCCAAAAGCCACAGAAACATCCACAAGCCCACATACAGCAAGCAGCATTACAGATGGCTGACAGAGTCAGTGGCATAGAATAACCCAAGAATCTGTAATCAATACTGAAAGAGGTTCAAAGACTTCACAACAGTAATAAGGTGGGGTATATCTCTTCACCTCTCTACCTTTTTCAAAATGACAACTCTCCTTTAACTCCATCCCACATCCAGCAATTCCTTTCTCCTTACCATACTTTCACCATGCTATCATAATGGTACATTGTAACACCTGTTTCACACACCTCATTTCTTGGATCTCTTCACAACATACTGTGACACCATTATTTTGTCATATTTTCTATGTCTGCAAAACCACCAGCTCCTCCCAGCACTCCTTTCTCACTTCACAGCCTCCACATTTGGTTATTCATCACAATTCATCACTGATCCACATTTCATCCTGCATCTTTTTTAGATGTCAACATAAGATAAATGGACAAGCCTCAACATTCATAACATCATAGAATCCCTATAGTGTAGAAGCAGGCCATTCAGCCCATCAAGTCCACACTGAGCCTCTGAAGAGCATCCCTCCCAGGCCCACCCTATCCCTGTAACGTTGTACTTCCCATTACTAACCCACCTAGCCTGCACAACCCTGGACACTATGGGTAATTTAGCAAAACCAATCCACCTCACCTGCACATCTTTGGCAGAAACTCACACAGACACAGGGAGAATGTGCAAACTCCACACAGACAGTCACCCGAGGGGAGAATTGAAGCCAGGTCCGTGGCACTGTGAGGCAGCAGTGCTAACCACTGAGCCATAGTGTCACCCATTGTAGGATCAATATCCCAATGGAGAGGTAAGGCCCGAAAAAAACTGCTTGAGAATGTCCTCATAATATTGAGTTCTGCTGCAAAACTGAGTTCTGAGGAGTAAATTGTGACAGGCTTTTGACAACTAAATTAAAACATAATAATCTTGGCGCTGTTTCAGGAAAGAAAGCATTTTCCCTGACTTTCAACACCATTGATGGCTTTGTCTTCAGTGATCTAGGCCTTAATTGTTGGAATTCTTTCCTTAAACCCGGAGGTTAAAATGATGAGTGACAAAAGTGACAAGAGTGATCAAGAATGCAGCAGAAATGAATGACCACTGTTGCAATCAGCTTTCACGTTCCACTAGGCAGGTGACGTTAAAATCAGAACTTGAATATTTGCCATTAACTTACTGTCATCTTTTCACCACTGATTAATTCTATTAAGATTCACATGGACTTGTATTTTCATGCTGCTGGGATAGTAAATGATGAATACTGACTGACCAATCAGTCAGGCCATTGCTGTAGAATGTTGAATAGAATTATTTTCTGATTATCTCTGTGTGGATCAAGGGATGTGTCTTATCTGTACTTATCTTGGGGTCTTCAAAAACCTCGATCTCAGGTTCAGTAGAAGTCATTTATACAAGCAAACATAAACTGTGCAGTCTCTGGAGAAATATTGCTGAAATTTAGCTTGTTAATCATGTGACTTTTTTACAAACGTTTAAGGAAAATAAAGACATGTATTAATTCAGTGCATTTTATGACCTCGTGGCATCTCATAGTGCTTTCCAGCCAATGAAGTATTTTAATGTGTTGTCACGGTTGCAATGTAGCAACTATGGCAGCTAATTTATGCACAGTGAAGTGCTCACAAACAGCAGTTTAATGATGAACAAATAATCTGTTCTTGTGGTGACTGAAGGAAAAATATTGGTCAGGATCAATGTTCCCTTTAATCTTTTTCTTGTAGTGCACGATCAAATTATTTAAGTATTCAACTTTTAATGTTTTCATGTGGTCTGCATGCACAGTAACTTGTAGGGGTCAACTTGTATGTGCCTGCATGGGATCTTTCAGGTTGCTGCATGGCTACACAACAGCGGATCCTAGAAGGAACGTTGGTCAGGAGGCGTTGTGAATATGGTCATGACCTTCAAAACAATGACCTTTAGGCAGATAGGACTTCATCCATAAGACAAGGCCTTTAGCAGTGCAGCACTCCCTCCGTTTTTCACTGGTGTCTTCATCTAAATTATACACTCGAGTCTCTGGAGCAGGATTTGAATCCACAACCCTCTTCTTACTCAGAAGTGAGAATACTTCCATCAAACCGTGAAGTACACCTAATTATTTACTGAAATACTGAGATAAATGGCCAAGGGCTGTTATATAAATGATCATGAAGGTTGAAATAAATAAAACGGAGAACAAGGAAAATCAAAAAGTAATGGTTAAGACTGACAAACTAGAGATTTTACAGTTTGAATGTTGTGTGAAGACAGAAAAGCTAAAGGAAGTATGAAGTTCTTAGTTGGAATCCCTGTGAAATGATGAATGAAGGAGGGTGTGTATGCCTGCAGTATTGCAATCATTCTTTACTGGCTGCTTTTAAAGCTTTAAACCAACTGAACAGCTTATGAATGTCTCAGCTGAACTGAGAAAATGCAGGAAATGTTTATTTTAAAAATGTTTCAGTCTTTATAATTGAAAAATAACAAATGAGGTAGGCTCCGAAGAGGAAGTTCAGATTGCAGGTTCGGATTCTCTGGTTGATGATAGTCTTCAACCCCTTGAGATCAGATGATGTGGTGTTCAATGCTATCAAACATCTGCAACTGAATTGCAAATTTATAATTCCCTAGCCAGCTTCCATTACTTATTTGCAATTCACTGCGACATTTAACACTTTCACCCATGAAGCAGAAACTAACTCAGTTCCTGAATAATTAAAAGCCTGGGGAATCACGGCTACCAGATTATGAAATAGTATAAGCATGTGAACAGATAGCCATACATTTAATTCACCCGCATAAAACCTCCTTCTCCTGATACACTTAATGGTTTGTGTCAGGAAGGTGCATTTCTCATTATCAATCTCAGACCTATTATATTAAAGACGAGGGTATGTTAGTCTTGTACGTGATGACAATTCTATTGGCCCTATCAACCAATTTCAATAATATTATTAAGCCCAACAATTTTTATTGCTCCTGTAAACCCTCTAGAAATCACTGTTTTAAACTTAGGTATGTCTTTAGAATTATTTTGGTCATTCATCAATAACATTGGAAATGTGGATCAAAAATCTCTAAAGTACTAGGTTTCAGAAAATACAATGAAAGCAAGGGAACGACTGTGTGGTGCTACAAGAAGAGGAATAAAGACATATTATCACAAATGACTCAATGGGTAAAGCTCTATCAGTTATGGTACTGAGCTATGCTAGACCAGGAAGATCTGATGTTCAATTTCTGGTCCCTACTGATGTAGAAGATGCCAACTGAACTAAATTAAAATAAAACTGGACTCAACATGGTGAAGAGGGGAATTTGATTGGATACCTACTCCTCAGTACAGTCCAATGATTCCTGCTGTGTATGCAGCTTTCAGAAAAGGATATCCAAACAAACCTACGCAAGATAGCCAAAGACTATTCCCCAGATGTCTGCTTGTTGAACTGGGTACATTGGCCAGTGAATTCTGCCCAATTAAAAAAACCATAATCCTAATCTTCAGGTAATAAATAAGGGGATCATTTGGTTTTCAACAGGTACTGTAATGGTGCTGGCAGTGTCTATGCCATTGATGGTTCTGTTATTATTGACTAAGCTTTCTGCTCGTTAGAAATTCAATATTCTCCCTCTGCTGCCGTGGCAACATTGAACATCAGGGACTAAACAAGCATCTCCAGTGTCTAATATATGTCAGAAGATGTCATTCTTATATTTGAATATTCTCTACCATAAATGGGAGGGCAGATTGCATGCTATAAACAGCCTGTCTGAAATCACAATTGATGTATACATGGGAATGTGATCCAGAAACACATCCTAACCTATTTTCTTCTCATACTTACCCCTTTTAGCAAGAGAGCAAGATATCCCAGCTGAGGCATTTAAATCGCAATAATGTTTCAGAAGTAAAAGATTATTGGTATAGTTTCATTTGACAGGTTCGAGCTCAGGACTTTTACTTCATAGGAAAATAAATTCAGTCCCAACCATGGAAAGCCTGCCACCATTCCCTGTGTACACTTACATATAATGACTAGTCAGATGATAAACCATGAGATTTTCTCACGACTCCCCAGTATGGTTCCATAATACTTTATTACCGGCACGACTGACTTTCTGTGAGAATCGCTAATTACAGGGTAATTGCCGTTAGAATCATACTCAAGCAATTTCGGGGAGGTGAGGGGAAAGGCAAAGCAGGGAAAGCAGGGAAAGCAATACAGCTATCTTTAGGGATGTAAAGCCATCTTTAACTTAAGCACTATTTATTTTGGGTGGGGAATAATAAAAAGTCATAATAAAACTGATTATATGGACTTGCATTCTTTCTGTTGGACTATGAAACAGACTGCTGATTCACTATTCTCCACTTCATGTTACTGCCCAAGATGCGTTTCACCCTACAATTAGTGCAGAGTATGTTTCAAGATGAACTTATCCACAATCTCTTGGCAGCGTTAAGCTTTATTTTCTTCCACATTTTTCATCTCTCCATGGTGCCCAGGACAAACCACAACATCTGGACAGTACGGCTGCTGGGTTGTTAGCACTGTTGCCTCATAGCACCAGGCGCCTGGGTTTAATTCCAGCCTCAGGCAACTGTCTATGTGGTGTTTGCACATTCTCCTTGTCTGTGTGGGTTTCTCTGGGTGTTCCGGTTTCCTCCCACAGTCCAAAGATGTGCAGGCTATGTAGATTGGCCATGATAAAATTGCCCATATTGTCCGGGGATGTGTAGGTTAGGTGGATTAGCCATGGGAAATGCAAGGTTATAGGGCAGGGGATGAGTCTGGGCAGGATGTTCTTTGGATAGTTGGTGTGGACTTGTTGGGCTGAACGGCCTAGTTCCACACTGTAGGGATTTGATGATCTCTCTGATGCTTTTCTTTTAACTGCATTTGGCTTCATTCTCAGTAATTCCACATAAAGAACTGAATGGCACGGGGTCCAAATAAAATGCTCTCAAGATTTAGAAGATCTATTATTCACGTCTAGAAAGTATCCAGCAAAGGTCCTTCTTAGTCCCGACCTGAAATGTCAACTTTCCTGCTCCTCTGTTGCTACCTGGCCTGCAATGTTCCTCCAGCTCCACACTGTTGTCTCTGATTCCAGCATCTGCAATTCTAGTTATCTCCTGGCAAAGGTCCTAACTTCTTTCAAAAACTCATATAGTGATACAAGGAAGATGCTTTTCTCACACAGCCTGATGGATTAATTTAGTCACGCAAACTTATCAAACTGAACTTCAAATGAAATTAATGTACAATGTGTTTTCACGACCTGCACTAAATATTAACAATCTATGTATAAGGTTTTAAAAGCAATCTAATTTTAGCAACCATTCAAATATTGTGGTCTTGCAATAGAATGACAATCTGTAATGGGGATTTTGCACAACTCCCCTGGGAAGCCAAGAGTAGGCATGAGTAGAAACCAAGAGTAGGCAACCTTCTCCCAAGAAAGCATAACATTTTCAGAACTTTATTCTTTTGGAAATCTGTAAGCATTTTCATCTATAGCTTTTTTTAAAGAGATGGGTGATGGGGTGGGGTAGTTTGGACATGGTATGCTGTATAGTGGAGAAATAGCTACAAACTTATTTAGCAAAATTGAACTTCCTGCTCTTATACTTATGGCAGGCATAAAAGGATAGAAAAGATCAACGGAATTACCAATAAGACAAATCTCATGTCTGGATACGTCTAGAATGGAAGAAATTCAATCTAAATGGATTAAACATTCTTTCCATTTTAATTTGTTAATGTTCATGCCACTACAGTCATCTTTTATATGCTGCGAGGATGAAGATTTGGCCAAGTTTTATTATATTATGAATGTGGTTATCCTTTTCATGTCCTTCCCTCTGCAAAACTCCCACTTTTTAAGTTTGCTGATTTGCAGTGGGTGTAGTTTTCTGGTGAATCATAGTAGGAGTCCCTGCTGAGAGTTGTCTCTCCTTTATTTTTAAGAGTGGGGCTCTGTTCTCTCCATTTGACTCAACAGTCATTTTTGTTTCGTTCTTCTCTCAGTTTTGATAACTTTCTTTATTCTGGTTGTGCTCGGCTGGATTTTTTTAACAATGTTCTCAGATTGCTCCAAATGGAAATATCTTGATAACTGATGAAAAATGCTTGGGTCTTGTCAATCTTTAAACATTACTTGCTTCCTTGCGCCAAGTTGAAAACTTGCTTACTTGAAATGATTGGCTTTTATGCATCTTTTATTGCTGCATAATTTTTCAGAAGAAAAAAAAAGACTTGCGTTTACTCAGATCAAATGATTTTAAGTATTAACATGTTTTATTTCAAACTATTAGTCCTTATTAAGACCTTCACTGGTTTATCAAACTGTAAGATTGTGTTTCCACTTGCTCTCAAAATAATATTCAACACTGGAACTCTTATTTTAGCCCCAGTGACAATGTCTTCAATTGTACTTCCACTTATATTGTTCATCCATTTTATGTTCTTAGTAGTTATGCCATTGGTGTTCATAGTTCTTCATATATCCATTCAGGACCTCACAGAAATGCTTCAAGAAGCCATCCTTAATGGACAGGCTGTCAATACTACAAAAGAAAGAGGTTAGAGCAGTATTGATATTCTGCCGATAGAGGTCACTAGAACACTTTGCACAGAATGCCTACTGAGCGTGAAATTACTCTGTGGGTTAAGCGTGTGCTAATATGGAGCACTTTGACTGGTTGGCATTGATAACACATTTGATCATTTTACTAAAGTTCCTCCTGTGAGTGACTGGATTAACATACATTAACACAAAAGTATTACTTGTTTATATAAACTTATTATGCACCAATTTAAGGAAATGATGCAAATTATTTTTGGCTTTCCCTCCATTAGCCAGTGTTTTAACAGACATTGGGCTGAAGTTTCACTCTCAAGGTGTGGAAGTTCAGTCAAGCAGTTTCTTGACTTGGCACACTGCCTGGTGCTAGATTTGGAAAGGGGGAGGTGAAATGAGATTTGGGTCACTTTGTACACCAGTTGCTGGAACCAGCTGGTGAGGAAGAAGGCGTAGCGAGAGATTTTGAGTACAGAAGCAATTGTCTTGCTGCAACTGTACAGGTCCTTGGTGATACCACACCTAGTGTATTGTGTGCAGTTTTTGTTCCCTTCTCTGAGGAAGGATATTCTGGCTATGGGGCAAGTGCAACAAAGAATTTTTTTTCACATTCATTCACAGAATATGGGCACTGCTGACTAGGCCAGAATTCCAGGAGCCAATTTCCAAGAGGGCAGTTAAGAATCAACTTCCTGTTCTGGCATGATTGACATATGAAGAGAGACTGGATTGGTTAGGACTATATTCATTGTAATTTAGAAGAATGGGGGGAGATCTTTGAGAAACCCATAATATTCTAGACTGGGTAGACTGGGTAAAAGCAGGAAAGATATCTCCTATGAAAGGGGAGTCCAGAATCAGGGATCTTAAGGCTAAAGGGATTGAAGGGTATGGGGACAAAGAAGGACTAGGGTACGGAGTTGGTTGATCAGCCATGATCACACTGAATGGTGGAGCAGGCTCAAAGGGCTGAGAGGCCTACTCCTGCGCCTAGTTTTAATGTTTCTGGAAAAAGTTACTTGAATGACGTAACTTTGGCTGGGGTGGGGGATGGCAGGCCGCAGGTATGGAACGCAGTAGGGCTGGATGACCCAATGTAGATTGGACATGGCCAAGGGCTGCAGAGTGCCAGCATGGGCTGGTTAAAGTGCCCACCTTGTTGTCTGACACTTTGTCCCAATTGTTTTGGTAAAATTAGAACCTTTAAGCCTCAAAACTCACCCACACCCAATTGCCCCTCATATTCTTCATGTGCCCAAACCCATGGCCCCTTATATCTCCTATGCTGACTTAGTGCCTACTTGTGACCCTCACACATTCCTATGGACCCTTACAAGCCATATGCCAACAGTGCAAACTCATGACACTCCCACAAACCCTTTTGGCCCTTTACTCCCCCATGCCAACTTTGTACCAACTCATGACTATCAATTCAGCCTCATAGCTCCTTATAACCCCTATACCAACTTACTCTCAACTCATGCCCCTACCCACCACCCTCTGCCTGTATAGCCTGCATGGCAACTCTACCAGTATCATTATGGACTGACCTCAGGAGCCACGCTGAGGATGGACTAAAATAAAATTCTCAATATCTATTATTGAGTTTACAATATTATGAAAATAAATGCCATTCATGGAAGGCTCTTCGATAACAGTTAAATTCCCTTCAAAACTCAATCTCTCATAAAAGCAAATACATTTATTGTATTTATAATCCTACTTCAAAGGCAGCATATCCTTCAATAAATTCTTTGAGCTGCCCATCAAGCTGCAAATTTACAACCCCCCACAGACAATATGATAGACTGTGAAAAGCAGACTCGTACCAATAATGCTATAATTATAGCACTTAGGGCTACTTCAATAGACAGCTGTCGACAATGCTAGAATCTTTTTTCAATTCACAGACACATGCAGGCATTTTATTTTCTCAATTTTTAAAAGACAGGGGTATGAAATAACTTCCCAGCTTGACAGTTCAACACACTATAACTGTCTTTCATTAGCTTTACGTCTCCTCCATGAAATCAAGGAACACGCACTGTGGGTTGAGAACATTCCTAGTCTTGTGCATTGAGCTTAAAAACACAGCTGGTCCATAGTGACCGCATGAGCTTCATCACCCACACCTTTTCCCCAGCCAGGAAAATGGGATTTGCCAGAAACAGGGCCTGGACTTCCAAATATAGGTTCCATCCACCACTTCTAATTGTCTGCAGAGTCTCCATGATGCTGCAAATCTGGCCGTTCCTGTTTATACAGCAAAGCAGGAGACACTAATATCTTAAAGGGTATTAAGTTTCAATGTCGTTCTTCCATTCTGGCTCAATCCAAATAGTGTCCCAGACTCTCCAATGTGCAGATTTCATATTCAATTATAAGCAATGTTTTTCTCATCCTCCAGGTATTGTCAGGCATATTTATATCATCTATCATGTTCTGCAGATCTTGTTCCATAAATCTTGCCATGACTTTTTTTGCGCTTTCCTCCAAGCACTCCACACATGGGATAGGCCACAGTTTGCCATTCAGATTGTTAAACAGCATGTATTGAGCTTCTTTGTGATTGTCTCTTTGCTTACACATTTTTTTAACTTTGTCCTCATGAATCTATTCTGCATACAGCAAAGGTAAGTATCCTGCTAATGCATTAAAGAAAAGCCAACGTTTAAATTCCTATGTGCTGGATAATTTCACTTCCATCACAAATTTGAGATCTGGCAAGTGTGCTATCATTATTCATTCAACAAGATTCCTCAACCTTGACAACCGGATGCAATGCTAAACTTGCAAGAGCTGGTTGAGGGACTCTAGATAGACTCCTTAATTGTAATATTCTAGATCCAACAGTGAATTCTGGTGAAACATTCATGCGATGGACAACTAATACTTTTTCTTGCCATTAGGCTTTTGTTTTCTAAGTATATATGCTCAAAAAATCATCAGTTGCATATTATCTGTCTTGAACATGAAGGACTCCAAAGTATATCACCACGAGTTCATAGCTTATACATGTTTGCCAGCAAATGGTAGATTAATGGATCACTTCTTGTAAAGCTCAAGGAATATACAGAAAGGATGGATTACAGAAGTTTATTCTCAGACCCACATTCATAAAAAATAAAGTATAAAGTGTAGAGAAGTATTACAGCAATTAGATAGAGCACTGGTGAGACCACACATCTGTAATGCTGTGTACAGTTTGGCCACTGTACCTGAGTAATGATTTATTTGCCTTGGAGGAAGTGCAAAGGTTCACTAGACTGATTCCTGGGATGAGGGGATTGTCCTACAGTGGGAAATTGTGTAGACCAGGCCCATACTCGCTAGAATTTAGAAGACTAATAAGTGATCTAATTGAAACATATCAAAATTCTTAAAGTCATTGATGGTAAGGTAGATGATGAGAAGCTGTTTCCCTCTGGCTGGAGAAACTAAAACTAAGTCATATTTTCAGAATAAGGGATTGGTCATTTACAGCTTTGAAAAAGAGAAATTCTTTCTCTCAAAGTACAGTGGATCTTTAGAATTACCGACTCTAGAGTGCTCTAAGTGCTCATTCAGTATTTCAAAGACAGATTGATACATTTTTAAGTACTAGTGAGATTAAGGAATTGTTGATTGCATATTAATTGCTTTTAATTGTAGGCAGGTGGTAGGGCATTAACTGGGGCTTCATGTCTCCTCTAAGTAGGAACAGATTCAAACTGTGGCAGTTGAGTTTAGAGGTGGATGTTTCTCATATGTAACCTTGTAAATAGAAAGCCATAAAAGAATGTAAAGTCTGATTTCAGTTCTATCCATTGTCGCCTGACTTTCTGGGACATACCAATTACGGAGACAGTGCGAGATGGTGGAGTTGAGGTAAAAAGTCTGGAATGATCCTACTGAATGATGGAGCAGGCTTTTTAAGGATCAAATGGCATATCACTGTTCCTATTTCTTTTGTTCTTATGGTGCCCACAATTTGACAAGATGAGAGAATGATTATCAATCTATTAGTGCTCAGCAGTGATTCTGATTAGGAATGCAATTTTCATGTATAGAGATGTGCTTTGAATAAGAAATTAAAAATGTGAAGGTAGAATTTCCTGAATCTCCTGCAATATTTATGGAAATCCAAAGAAACAAACTAAATAGCTGGATGTCTGACAACTGTTTATTAATATTGTGTTAAGATTGTGAGGAATCATCCCTACTCGTACCAACCTCTTTGGAACATCCTGCTGGTGCAGAACACATCAGGTGCCAAAATTCAAGCTTACTACAAGTGGTGACCTTGAGATTTTTTTTATTCCTGAGAATTCTTGGACCTGACATTGGATTCAGGCTCTGTGCTGATGGTACAATTGTAATACAAATGCAGCATGAAACTAAATTGTAAATTGTGGCTCCTAAATTTTCTTCATGGGGGTTATAATAACTATAAGCAGTCACTGGGGTTTTTAAAAGTGGTTTTTAGGTTCAAAGCACTTTCTGCATCATGATCAATGTTTCGTCTATTTGCCCACAAATTCTGATGAATCATCACACGTTCAGAAATTGATACCCAACTTTAAAACAATTCACCTGAGATTCAATGCAAAATAATGACTTGGCTGCAAATGAATGGTAAAATCCACTTCCTATTTTCTTTCTAAGCATGCTGTTTTGCAAAATTATCTAAAATTCACATCCAATTGGAATTACAATTAGATGATTTGTCATATAAATACCCTTTGGCATTTTCAATCTTTTGGAAGCTAACATTGTGTGTTACAGGAAGTCTTGTTGGCTCAATTGGTAGCACACTGAGTCAAAAGCATTGGACTCAAATCTCACCCTAGAAGGGCCAAGGAACATAATGTAGCCAAATAGTTTGAGTATTGTGTGATGGAAAGAAAGTTGGAGCCTGTAAAATCACTAACCCATAGTTTTAGACTACAATGCACTTATAAAAGATCACGTGCTACATGATCAATTCCTGAAGACAGTAACATATCACTGAAGGTGGCAGTGCAGCTAGATAAGGTAGCAAAAAAGACATATGGCATGCTTGCCTTCATTGGAAGGGGCATTGAGTATAAGGATAAACACATTATGATGCAGCTTTATAAAACTTTAGTTAGGCCACACTTCGATTTTTTTCCTTTATTCATTCATGGGATGAGGGTGTCACTGGCTAGGCAGCATTTATTGCCCAGAAGAAAGTTAAGAGTCAACCACATTGCTGTGAGTCTGGAGTCACCTGTAGGCCAGTACAGATAAGGATGATGGTTTCCTTCCCTAAAGGACAGTAGTGAACCAGGTGGGTTTTTCCTGACAATTGACAATGGATTCATGGTCATCATTAGATTCTTAATTCCAGATATTTACTGAATTCAAATTCCACCATCTGCTGTGGCTGGATTTGAACTTGGGTCCCCAGCACATCATTCAGGGTCTCTGGATTAACAGTCCAATGATAATACCACTCGGCCATCGCCCAGAATAATGTGAGATAACAAGGTGTAGAGCTGGATGAACACAGCAGGCCAAGCAGCATCAGAGGAGCAGGAAGGCTGACGTTTCGGGCCGAGACCCTTCTTCAGAAATGGAGTTCCTGCTCCTCTGATGCTGCTTGGCCTGCTGTGTTCATGCAGCTCTACACCTTGTTATCTCAGATTCTCCAGCATCTGCAGTTCCTACTAGCCCAGAATAATGTGTACAGTTCTTGTCACCACATTACCAGAGGATGTGGATGCTTTGGACAGGATACGGAAAAGGTTTACCAGGACGTTGCTTGGTATGGGGGATTTTAGCTATGACGAAAGGTTGGATAGGCTAGGTTTGTTTTCACTGGAACACAGGAGGTTGAACGGCGACCTAATAGAAGTTTATAAGATTGTGAATGGCTTGGATAGAGTGGCAAGTATGAGGCTTTTTCCCATGAAGGAGGGGTCAATTACTAGGGGACACAGGTTCAAGGTGAAAGGGGGGAAGTTTAAAAGAGATGTGTGTGGCAAGTTCTTCACACAAAGGATGGTGAGTGCCTGGAACATGTTGCCAGAGGAGGTGGTGGAAGCAGACACCATAGCAGCATTCAAGAAGCACTTGGACAAATACTTGAATAGGAAGGGACTAGAAGGATACGGATCATGTAAGTGAAGACAGTTTTAGTGTGGAAGGACAAAATGTGTCAGCACAGGCTTGGGGGGCCAAGGGCCTGTTCCTGTGCTGCACTGTTCTTTGTTCTTTGTACAATAAAGCACACTACTTATCAAATGTACTAGATGTGCCACGCTATGATAGGGAACAACTTTTGGAAAATACTGAGTAATGTTATGAACTTACAATAAATCCTTCATTATTTTAACAAACAAAAACCAGATCAATGTTTCATGTAAAACAATGGAGTGTGGAATTTCAGATAAACATGTTAACATTTATTCATTAGTGCTCTCTAGTATAATGTTGGGGCTGGTACATAATAAAGAGAATTAAGTCAAACTGTGGAAACCTACTGTAGAATAAACTGATTTGCTTGGCTGCCAATCCTTATGAAGCTGCTTTGGTTTGGCAAGTTCACGAATTCTGGAACTGGGCTGAGCTCTCATTGCTTGACGTTTCACAGGCCAGATCGGTGATAATCTATATCATAAAAGATTCATGTTAGCATTGGATAACTTTTTGTCAATGTTTGAATAAATTGTATTATCTCATACGTATTGGAGCACAGAATCTCAATCATCACGGAAATCTTTGATAACTAAAATTAATGTGTAGATATGTTCACATTCATATCCAAACCCGTGGCATCGATCACCTAGAAGGACAAGGGCAGCAGATGCACAGGAACATCACCACCTGCCCGTTCTCCTCCAAACCACACATCATCCTGACTTAGAACAATGTCATAATTTTTTCACTGTCATTGGGTCAAAATTCTCAAACTCCCTTCCCAACATCAACTGTTGATGTACCAACGCTACATGGACTATAGCAGTTCAAGAAAATTACCCACCACTACCTTCTCAAGGGCATTTAGAGTTAAGCCAAAAATGCTGGCCAGCAGCAATGCCCACATCCTGTGAATAAGTAAAACAAAACACATACTACACTCACATACAAATTATAGGTATATGTTACCAGTTTATGTCTTACATATGGAATAAAAGTTCTTTGAAAAATTTATGATCTGTTACTGGTTGCAAGGCATAGCCCTACTTCTCTCCAACCTTCAACTGTCTAGTAAAATTTGATAAGTTTCAGATTTTAATTCAGTGGTTTTACAAGGATTGATCTTACATTTGAGTTGCTATGTGTGTAGAATGTTCAGTAAGAGAATTTTATTTTTAAATATTCATTCATGTGCACTGTATTTAAGGCAGACACTTGGCTAATTGTCTGCTGATGCTTCACCCTGAGCTGCTTTTATCACTGAGCTTTTTCTTGCCTTTCTTCGTTCATGGGATGAAGGCGTTGCTGGCTAGGCAGCATTTATTGCCCTATCCTAATTGTCCAGAGGGCAGTTAAGAGTCAACCATATTGCTGCGGGTCTGGAGTCACACGTAGTCCAGAATAGGTAAGGATGGCAGTTTCCTTCTAGTGAACTGGATGGGTTTTTCCGACAATTGACAATGGATTCATGGTCATCGTTAGATTCTTAATTCCAGATATTTATTGAATACAAATTCCATCATCCGCTGTGGCAGGATTCAAACCCGGGTCCCCAGAACGTTATCTGGGTCTCTGGATTAACAGTTCAAGGATAATATCACTAGACCATCACCTCTCCTTTGGTCACTGGAGATTTGCCATTGGCTGCTCTCTTAAGGGGAGGGTAAGGAGGTTTGTCTCAAGTCTATCTCAGCCAGAATGAAATTGAACCAGCACAAGTGATATTCTGAACCATAGGCTAGCCATCTCAGCAAACCAGCATCTCCCTCTTTTTAAGTATAATGTGTGCAATAACATTATTGATGCTGTTAACAAATGACTCATTGAATGACCATAACTTTTAAGCATATTGGATTAATTCTTTTTCAGGATATTTTGAAGATAATTTAAGTCATTGAAGTTGCTTGAGGTGCTAGTAGGGAGTTATCACTGCAGGAGGGAGTGGCAGGTAGGAACAGGTTCCATGAGCTGCAGTCCAAGGATTTCCATGACAATCACGACAACTTGACTACAAAAGATGTTCCAAAACTAAAAAAAAGCAAATATTTTTCTCATACCTAGGAAGGTTTGTTGTATCACATTAGTCTTTGCAGCTTTTGACATGAAGCAAGAGAAAGCATTATAAATGATAGTTGATTGTTATACAATTCCAATCCATCCCTCCATCCCATGACTTCAGGACTGAGAGATTGGGGTGATTCTAACACCCAGGCCCCAACAAATGCTTATAAAAGATTTCCTCTCCAAAATGTGGTTGCCCTGATCCCGTAGCACTGACCACAATCAAGAGGACAGGTGACTTAGAGTTATTGAGGTCTACAGTTCAGAAAAAGGCCTTCAGCCCATCCACTCTGTGTCATTCAAAAACAACCACCTAACTATTCTAATCTCATTTTCCAGCACTTGGGCCATAGACTTATATGCTATGGCATTGCAAGTATACATCTACATCTGAAATTTTATTATTTCTGCCTCTATCGCCCTTATAGGCAGTGAGTTTCAAATCCCACCACTGGGTGTAAAAAGGTTTTCCTCACATCCTCTCATGTCCTGTCCCTTACCTTGAATCTATGTCGCTTGGTCACTGATTCCTGGGGTAACGTTTCTTCCTATCTACTCAATGTCCCACAAAAATGTATACAACTCAATCACGTACTCCCTTGATCTCCTCTGTTCCAAGGAAAACAACCCCAGTCTATCCAATCTCTCTTCAGAACTAAAACTCTCCAGCCCAGGCAACAACCTGGATAATCTCTTCTGCATCCTCTCAAGTGCATTCACATCCCTCCTATAATGTAGATTCCAAAACTGCATATAATACTCTAACCAACTTCTGATACTGTTCCAGTGTAACCTCCCTGCTCTTAAACTCACTGCCTCAGTTAATAAAAGCAAGTATCCCATATGCTTCCTTAACTACTTTATCTACCTGTCCTGCCATCTTGAGGAACCAGTGAACATGCACACCAAAGTTCTTGGTGCTTCATCATGTATTCCCTTGTCTTGTTTGTCCTTTAGAAGTGCAATACCTCACACTTATCTCGATTTAATTCCAATTGCCACTGATCACCACATCTGACTAGCCCGTCTACATCCTCCTCACTACTTACCACCTTACAAATTCTTGCATCATCTGTGATCAAATTGATCAACCCTCCTACACTCAAGTCCAAATCATTTTATATACCAAAAACAGCAAGGGCTTCAGCATTGATCCCTGCAAGACTCCAGCGGACACAGGCCTCCAGTCACTAAAACATCCCTTGACCATCACCCTCTGCTTCCTGCCACTCAGCCGATTCTGGATCCAATTAATCAAATTTCCTTGGATCCCAGGGTCACTTACCTTTACTGTCAGTCTCATACATGGGACCAAATCAAAAGCCTTGCTGAAATCCAGGTAAAGGTAAAGTCACTATTGTTTTACCAGTCTACAGGACTCTCTCTCATTAGAAGTGGCCCAACTTGAGGGTCACCACGCCTCAGGCAAGGGGATAGGTTGAGAAGGAGAATACTTCACTATAATCTCAGCTAGTGCAGGAATTGAACCCAAACTGTTAACATCAGCTCTACATGACAAACCAGATGCCCAGCCAGCTGAGCTAACCAGCCCCCACAAAGTCCAATCAGACCAAGTGAAATGCATTGCTTTCATTTGCACACATGGTTACCTCTGAAAAATTCAATCAAGTTGGTCAGACATGACCACCCTTTAACAAAACCAGCTGACTATTCTCGGTTAATTCCTGTTTCCCCAAGTGCAGACTATCTCTGACGCTCAGAATTGCTTCCAATAGTTTCTCACCACTGAGATTAGACTGACTGTCCTGTAGTTTCTGGTTTATCCCTTGCTCCCTTTTTGAATAACAGCACCATATTGGCTGTCCTTCAATCCTCTGGCACTTCTGCAGCAAGAGAAATTGGATATTTCTAACTATTACTTCCTTTGCCTCACTCAACAGCCTGGGAACGATTTCATCCCACCCTGGAGATTTAATTGCTTTTAGGTTTCTGAAACTCCTCTCTGTCTCTGCTAGTTTCTTTAAGAATATCACAGTCCTTCTTCCTGATTTCTATACCCACATTGTCACTCTCACTAGTGAGCACCGAAACAAAGAAATCATTCAGAATGCTACCAATGTTGTCTGGCTCCATGCACAAATTACCACTATGCTCTTTAATGGGCTCTACTCTGCCCTAGTTATCCTGTTATCACCAGTTTACTTGTAAAATAACTCAGGATTTTCCTTTATTTTACCTGCTATTATTCTTTTATGTCCCCCTTTTGCTCTCCTAATTTCCTTCAGTTCTCCATTCTGTAATCCTCCAGGGCTTCCGCTGTTTTGAATCCACAGTATCTGCCCTAGGACTTGCCTTTTTCTCTTTATCCAATCCTGTAAATCCTTTGATATTCAGGGTTCAGAGGATTTTTGGTCCTATCTTTTCGCTTTATTGGAACAGCTCATCTAACATTCTGACCCCACATTGAAGAACTCAGTCAAAGCCACTCTTCCAGCCACTGTTTCTATTGCCAGGCCTCCACTACCCATCCAACATTGTTGCTGCTACCAGCCTTTATTTCCAGTCTATCTCATTCTCAGTCCTAACTCATCATCTCCTGATACAGTGTCAACCCAAGTTCTTATAATCCCTCTTCCTGACACCTCAGCCAAAAACTCCATTCTTCTGGGCCATACAACATCCCACTTTGTGATTTCTGACCTGACCCTAGATCCTGATCCAAAGAATATGCCTAAGATACAAATAGGAACTTTGCATCAGTTGTCACTATTAAGATAATGCCACATGCCATATTAATGGATATGACTGCTGCTAAAGAGTTTTTTTTGTCCATTTACCTGTTTATCAGGTATCCTTCAGGCAGCTTTTTGGGCTCACTGAGATAAATGAATCTTGGTACTTCAGCTAAGAATACAAAATTGTTCAAATAAGAATAAACAACAAATGTTCACCTTATCCTACTAACATCAGCATTTTTTAAAAAAATGGGTTGAAATTAATTTCAGGCAGCATCTTTTTCATGGAGTCATAGAGTTATACAGCATGGAAACAGACCCTTTGGTCCAACTCGTCCATGCCAACCAGATATCCTAAACTGATCTAGTCCCATTAGCCAGCATTTGGCCCATATCTCTCTAAGCTCTTCCCTTTCCATGGAAAATAAAATTGGCTGAAGGTAAAGCCTGTTCTCAATTCCTTGTAGCCCATTTTAAGCTATTGCCCAAAACCAATTTCAACATCCTTTTTTTTTCTGATTTATTCCGATGTCTTGCATAACCATCTGCTTACTTCATACGTCTCTTAGAGTCCTGTGTAGGGACTTTTGTTGAAAAATGCTAATGTCGATTTCAGATGGGAGATCAGGGTTAGCTATAATAGTCTCCATAACTGTACAATCTGCCAAAACTCATTGACCTGGATTTTGTGATGGTAATGACAGTGAAACTGTCAGCATTTGTCATCATTACTCCATTGAAACTAATAGCAACATGCAGTCATTAATTTCCAGACAGAGCACTGTTAAGGCACCCCTAGAATGCAATCAATATGAATTGATGAGAAATTTTAACTCCTACACTTGTTGAATGAGATATCACTGAATTTCTAACAGTGCATTAACTTCAAAGCTACTGTTAAACAGCCTCACTAACCTTGAACAGCTGATTTTATATTTGTGACATGTCAAACATATCCATTACAATATAAAACATTCCCGTTTTTGAATCATAATTCATTAAAGTTTAAGCTATTTTTGCTTCTATCTTAATCCAAGCATAGTCATTTATTTCAATAAATAAGATATTTAAATTAATAATGAAGGAATTTTGTGCTTCAATTTTCTGGTTTGCTTTCTGGATATATGTCAATTTCAACCAAGTCAGAAGAGGTTAATCAATTCCCTTCCTAGTCCTATTCTTTTGCTGGTCGCAATGAAGTTTGAAACAAAAAAAAATCAGAATTTGTAAATAGCCGAGTATCAGAAAGTCAACTTTAATTAATAACTAAAGAACTAGTTTGTTGCAAAGTATTGTGTCAGCTCTCTGGAAAAAAAACTCAGCTAGTCCCACTGGATCATTTTAAACAAAACTCTATCATATCTTCTCTGTTTACTCCTGCAGTCAAAATAGCTCCAATTTCGCAATTTTATTGTTGGCATCATTGGTTGAATTATTGCTTTATGTCCTCTAATATCACTTTTAGAGTGAAGTATTTAAAGATGCAAACAGTATTTGAAATGTTGCTTAATCATTGGTTTGCACAGATCTATTAGTGCAAGGCTAACCTCGCTCCCCTTGCATATAAAACTGAAATGTTGCTGAAAAGGAATATGTTGGCTTGAGGACTCTGGTAAAAGAGCCTGTTAGTAAGTGGTGATTATACTATGAGAGAGGGCATAGTATATCTCACTAGAGGTGGGAACTGCCACCATTTTCTTCTTATCAAATGATTAACTTCTGCTTTAAGTTGAAGCAATGTTCTCTGAGGTTAAAGTCTAAACAATGAAAAGCATTTGTGTATCATTTCCATAACATCGATGCTTGCCTAAAATGCATGGAACTTCATGGGAACAAAATACAAGCATAACTTCAAAGTAGAGAAGTGGAACAGTATCTAATGTAACAGTATCAAGGTCTATACATATATATAATCAGGAAAATGCTATGTCCAATAACAATTGTAGTTCCTTGCATGTAATTTTATACAATTAATCACATCTACATGTTTACTTCCCTTCTGCTTAGGAACAGTAATATAAGGATGAATTCAACAATTTAGGTCCTAGCAGAGATTGCTGCAAGGGAGGGGCCTTTGTGTACTCCCCTCATGGAAGCACAAAATTGCTGAAAATTTACCTCACTGCCACTATGATCTTCTTTTAATTACCATCTCACAAGAGTCCTATATTTAATTATACATTCTAAACATGAGCCTGAGTCTAACATTCATGGTGTCATCTAGCTTTTGTGTGTGCTGTATACCACCCTATCAACCCTCACACCTCTCATCACCATCCTCCCGAAACTTCATTTTGCTAACATACCGTAAATGATGGATTCTTTATTTCTTCTTGATCTTTTGCCTCTAGGATATTGATATTAAAACAGAATAGAGATTTTAATGAAGAATAACAATGCAAGAAAATATTATCAAACAGTAATATCCTTTGTCCAATGTAGACTATAAATAGTGGTAATTTTCACAACATTTACCTTTCAAGGTCTATTAACAGTTTGTTTGTGGCAACGCTGGGAGCTGGCGGTAAGTGAGACAGAGAAAAAGGAAATCTTCCAAAAACCTGAGCCTTGTCCCCATTTTTTTTCTACTATTTGCATTTGATGGGCAAGGAAGACAGGAAAGTCCTAGCTGTATGAGTGAACTAATGGTAGACATCAGCCACGTTAATTTTCTTCATAGTTGCTGTGCTCTGTTGATGTCTGTACCCTAACTGCACTAGGTTAGACTGTATGGATAATATAGGAGCTTTTACTAAATTTGCAGCCTTTCGAATTTGGCAGGGAATGAGGAAACACTGGGGTAATGAGACCAAGTAGCACTGGCACATGCAGAATTTGCTGTAACTTTAAAAAATATTTTTATATTTTTCCACTGACAACTATTGAGAGGATAAGATTCTAAAAACTCACTCCTGCCCACCCCACTTATATGGCAGGTAGGGGAACACTCTGGAAAGCAGGTAAATATCTTGAAATCTTCCTGTGGGGGAAATGGTCTCACTGCAGCCTTAGCTCCCTCCAGTTGGCTCCAAAACCTTATCTGTAAAGAGCCTGGTCTCACCTTAGACCTTCAGTCCTAGTCTCAGGCTTGGTCCAATCTTTAATGGTTTCCTACTCTTTTAGTGTACTTTGCTAAAAATATTGTGGTGAAACATTGCTGAACTCACCATAGCATCATCAGGATATTCCAGTAATGTACTAGTGGGCTTCTTCTTGATGGCCCAAATCTCACCTGGAGCATTCTGTACAGCCCCAATGTTTTAGTTCACAGCTGAGCTGAAGGGGTGGATAGATCATTTGCCTTGCTGGAATTTGACTCTGAAGGGGTGGGGCACAGAGTTCTGGCATATGACATCTAATTATTTTAACGCAGATTCAGTCATTTATTCATTCACTCACTCATTCATTCATACTTGAAAGGAAGACTAGTATTACAACATATGATATTATATAATGCTTCAATGAACTTCACAGGATCAGGACTTCAAATCCAATGATTCTTACACAATGGGAAATAAATAGACCTACTGCGCCAAACCCATTTTCTACGGCTTCATAAAAGATTATATTATTTGAATGTTATTTTGCGTATAGACTCTCACCAGTGTTTTTATTATATCAAGTTTTTGGTTGCCTGATGTATTTCTTCCCATGCCATTCAACCTTCCAGGAAATCCTGTCGTTTCTTGTTCCTATCCTTCCCTGCTTTATTTGACTCCTAGTAAAGATATGCATGCTAAGCATATGAAGGGCCAACTGAAGTGCATTTGTTTCACAAGTTGAAGACGGGATTATAAATTAATATCTTCTAATATATTCAACTTGAACTGAATCGACAACTTTCCTTATCTGTCTCTGGAGTCTATTTTTTTTAAAATGTCTTACCTCTTAGCAGTCTTTGACTTGCCCTAGGAGGTAACCATGAATTTAGTTAAAGATTCAAGCAAATCAGATTTAATTCCTTAACTGCTCAAGTGTATTGATATAAATGTGACTGATGTGGTCTTTTCAGAGCCAGCAGATGCTGTGGGGACAGGATATCTAGTAATAATGAGACGCAGAGCTGAGAGCTAACAAACATCCTGTTTGCATAGAAATTTTTTAAAAAATGCCAAATAAGCTGGAAGTGCAAGCTTATCATAGCCAAATACTCTGCATTATAATGATAACATGCAGCCTAGTTGTATACATTCTAAGCTATCAAATCATATAAACAACCACATTAAACCTTCAAAATTCATTTTCAGTAAAATCATTTTCACAAAAGATAATTGGCAGAACACATCATCAGTGTTAGCAAACACATAACAGTGTTCCAAATCACAGTGAAGAACATGTAATATCAATTTGACAAAATAACTGTGCACTAGTACCATCACGTCTACATGTATCATGATGAGTAAAGGAGAAAAGATGCTCTGTTAATTATTGTTAACTGGCAAAATTCAATTCCTTAAATTCAATTCCTGCCTTGTGTCATGATGCAGGCAGAGGGCAGGTGATAAAAATTGCTTTGCTTATATACTGTACATGGATTCAAAAAGACTTTCTCTAGTTGACATTCCTTATGAAATTGTAAGCATTTCTTTTCTGTAATTTTCAGGGGTTTTGGCTGCAGAGAGAGTCAGCTCCTGAGCTGGTGAAATAATGATGACTACTCTATATCTTATTCTCAGCTCCAAGGTCTTCAGCTACCTGAGAACCAATCTCCTGGCTGTTGACAGGCAAGAAGTCTTTGTCATTCGATGGCTGGTCACTAGTCTACAGAACAATCAACTTCTTGTTGCCAACCAAAGCTCCATCTGTGTAAAAAGTCCTTGGATCCAGTTTGTCTGCAAACACTGCTGTAACACAGCGCTACGTGAACAGTGCACACAATATATTTCAAAGAACTTGCTTTCAAACTATATAGCAATCTTTGGATTTTAAAAACAGTCCTTTCTCATTTCAGTCTTTAATTTTAAAAAGCACGAGAACAAAATATATGGTCTTTATGCATAGTTTGGTTTATTTGGTATCAGAGATGCTGAGCTTCAGTTAATTGGAAAGATTTAACAAGTTGAAGTTGTTCATTTTGGAGCAGAGAAACTTGAAATACAATTTGATAATGGTGTTTAAAATTATGGCAGGCTTTAATAGAGGACATAAAGAGAAACAGTTAACAGTGGTCACTATGGTGAGTAACCACTGAGCACAGATTAAAAGTGATTAAAAGAACTGTGGATAAGGTGAAAATTTTTTACACAGCCATTCACTGCCTGGAAGAGTGGAGGAAGCAGATTCAATAATATTTTTCTAAGTAGAATTGGGTAAATTTTTGAAGAGGTAAAATTTACAGAGCGTGTGGCAGAGTCAAGAGAATAGTCTGATGAGATAGCTCGTACAAAGAGATAGCATTGGTACAAAAGGGACATCTGATGATTTACCATATTATCACTGGATAACTAATCCAGAGGCACAGGTCAGTTCTTTGGGGACATGGATCTAAATTCCACCATGGAAGTTGGTGAAATTTCAATTCAATTCTGAAATATAAAGATTGTTGATTGTTAGAAAAATCTATCTGGTTCACTCTTGCCTTTGAGGGAAGGAAATCTGGCACTTTACCTGGTCTGGCTTGCAGCAATGTGGTTGATCCTTAACTGCCCTTTGAAATGGCTTAGCAAGCTATTCACTTTAAAGGTAATTAGGGATCTGCAACAAAGGCTGGTCTTGTCAGCATGCCTGCATCCCATGAAAGATTAAAGAAAAGGAACCATGAAAGCTTAAAGAAAACGAAATGGGTTGAATTGTTTCCTCTGTGTTGTTTGATTCTGAGTTTTATGATTCTGTGAAAGAGAGCATGGCTTATGGATAGGAGGAAAATACCATAATTTAAGATATGCTCCCTGAATGCAGGATTGCTAAATTTATCATAAAGTTAAAGGCAGGAGATCTATGGCAGTGCCTAATTAGTCTTTCTGATAATATCTTGTGACTAACCACCAAACATTTCAGCCTTTTCAGTTTTTGTTATCATTGATATAAATTGCATGCTTATCCCTATAATAATCCATACCTCCACTGGTCACAAGATTAATTTGTGAGGCCCTAACCTAGTGTGAATACTCACCAACGTACAAATATGGGTTTGAAAATTGGGCTACAATATAATAACCTATCACAACTCACTTTAAAAAAATCTCAAAACTATTTCATGTGTCTTTTAGTTAGGTTTCATTAACTGAACAGCTGGGACAGATTCATTTTTTAAAGCAAGATTTGCACACAGAATACTTTTCACACACCTATCTGTATAATCTTCTTTTGATAAGACACAGTGGGATGATAGCTGAGTTTACATGCTTTAACAAAGGAATCATGGAGAAATATTATTTACTTCATCAAACATTTCTAATCATTTAAATGAAAAATCAGGCATTCATTTTTGAATAGGACATAAAGCACAAATAGGATTACAATTATAAACAAAAGGACAACTAAAAGAGAATCTATTTGGAGGCTTTTTTGACCTTTGCAACCTGATGCACAGGAATAAAAAAAATGAGTATCATTTTTCAGATTTAGCAGAGGTATTATCTGCTGTTATGGCTAGAGTGTTTGTCAATAGTTTTCTTCTGCATGCTGAGTGGAAAGATTTAAGACAATAAATAAGTTCAGCAATGTTCAATAAGTTCAGCGTTTCCCATTTATATGGTTGGTTTGTTTGTAGAAAATGATCAATGTAAACCAATTCTAACTATACATATTGATAATTAAAATTAAATGACATATATTTACCTCAGTGTAAGTTAGATTGCTGTCTTTATGAATTGACTTCGGCTTAGCTAGTTCTTTAATTCTGGATGAAGCCTTAGCTCTCATTGTAGCAGATTTCACAGGCCAAATGACTGGTCTACATTATAAGCAAACATGTTACTGTTAACTGTTGATTACACAACACAATTTACAAATATATAAATGGAACAGAATACAGGCAAACAGAGCATGGTCTCTGCTTTTCACCAGTAATATAGAATCATAGAAATCCTATTTTTGTATCTTTAATATCATAAACAAACACATCGATGGACTGGTACAATAAAAACGAGATGATAATAAACTTTTAGAATAGTTGGATAATGACAATTTGACTGTAAATATCAATTAATTTGAGAAGGAGCATTTTGGTAGGAAGAATAAAGAGTCCATACACTCCTTGGAAAACAAGATTCTAAATGGAGCAGAGAACAAAGGAATCTAGACATACAGATATAAAAACCATACAAAGTAGTGATATGTTACGTTGCATTACGGATGCTACAATCTTGTCCTTGAAAGTTGTGTGAGCCATTTCAATTCTTATATTATCTCAATTTATAAATATGTCCTACACAATAAAGTGGTTGTTCAACATGGTTCCCTCTGATAAATGTTTATTGATTTATTTAAGAAATGTAAAATAGAAATTGTAACAGCTAAGTTGCTCTCACTGCAACAAGTGCAGTTCCATGGGAATAGGTTCCATATGCTGTACCATAAAACCTACCATTGGGATCATCACAGCATTATCATACAGACTATTTTACAAATGAATTTATTCACATAATATCACACCAAGAGAACATTAACACTGGGATCCTAAACTAGTTAGGTCATAGATCAATGAGGGGGACAGGTAACTCATGCCTATCTGTTAATGTCCATGATCATGGCCTACATTATGCAACTAGGAATTCTACAGCAACAATGTTGATCTCGATACAATCTATAAGAAAGAAACCATCCCAAAGTAACTCTTGGAGGTAGAATTAGATAAATGGATACTGAGCTAAAGAAGGAATAATTAAGAGGGGTTTTGATGTGTGTCTTAAAATTGGAGACGCAGTTGGAGGGGTTGATTTATTTAGAAAGGGAATTAGTAGGCCACTGAAGGTGTCATCATTCACCTTTGGGGAAAACGTACAAGAATCCAGAGTCACGGTGTTCGCTTTCAGGGACGGGCATTATAGGTTTGTATGAACTCATGAAGATAAAGAGATGCAAGGTCAAGAGGGGTGTTCAATCTTAAACTTAATATGGCAAATGTAGGCATGGACAGAAATTGGTAAAAACGGGATACGGGTTCCAAAGCTTTAGATGAGCTAAAGTTTGCGCAGAGCAGTGGATGGGTATCTTTAAGCAAGCGATCATTGAAATAATAAAATAAAAGCAAAATACCGTGGATGCTGAAATCTGAAATAAAAATAGAAAGTGTTGGAGAAACCCAGCAGCTCTGGCAGCACCTGTGGTGAGAGAAACAGAGTTAAAATTGTGACTCCAAAAAGACTCTCCTTTAGAACATCTAGGGTGTTCTGGCTCTAAAGAAAGAGGTGTTAGTGGATGTAGTGTGTGAAAATCCAAGCATCTCACCCATCTGCAACGTCAAACATCAGCTACACCACCTGTGGAAGAGTCTGAGGTTCCAGCATATTGGTCACCTCAGAAACCACAACACTGGAGTTGAAGAAAGTCACCTTTGACCCTGAGGGATTGCCTAAGAAGACTAACAAAAGAATTAGTACAGAGCAGTAATCTCCATTTACCAAAGCAGACTGCACCAGGTAAATTGCTTCAATGTCCTGCTGTTATAAAGCAATATTCATTAGATTGACTTCCAGATTTATAGGATGTCACAAGGTGCACTGTATGGTGAGAAAGGTGCACTTTGGACACAGATGATGAAATTTAATGTTGGTGACCAGGGATCTTGTCCAGTAGGGGACAAAACTACTCATTTCAGGAAGGTCCACTACATTTTGAGTTTTAATGACATATTAACTGGACAGCAACAGGAAGAACCTCTGGGGTGGAGGTCCAGCTGAATTAGAAGCCAGCACCCCTTTATTGTTCAGTAGTAGCATGGGGGAGATAATGGCTACTATTTTAATGTGCCCATGTAAAGTCCAGAATGACCAAAATGTCTAAGCCACAGTCGAATGATTGTTCCAGTGGAGCATGGATTGGAGATCATGGGGATGGGTTGGGGGTAAAGGGCAGGGAGTGGATCTGCAGCAAAGGCAGGGTGGTGCCTCTCCACCTTTGATGAAGGGTTCCTCAATCAGGCACTTTTAATGAGAGACTTCCCTGGAAGTTTGCAAGGCACTCATTCACTTGAGTGTTCCATTTGCCACTGGATGAATACTGTGGTGGGATGCAGTCCTTATGTTGGCATTCATAGTCTAAACTTACCACTGGGCTAGGCATTATATTCTGCTAAGATGTGAAGGAAATATACAGTAGGTGGTGAGGGTTGCTTTGGGAAATTTACCTCTCAGTGGATACTATTACAAGCATTAGGAATATATAATTATATGCCTGTGGAAACTGATAATTCACTCGGTGTCAAAGTACTAATCACCATACTAATTATATGGCATTATAAGGAAATGTTATGTTATAATATTCATGAACAGTCCTCCTTAATTTGCTCCATCTTTTTAATATGATTTTGTGATTCTCAACCTGTCTTATGAATCTGATGGCCTCTGCCTACAGAGGTCAGCAAGGTATTTTGGTAAGTTCTTACATGGAAGTATTTGAGAACATATAAAATTAGGGTTTTGTTTTAAGAAAGCTAATTAGTCCTTTAAGGCTGCTTAGTTGGATATCCCTTCTTGACCATTCCCAAGCAAGTTTTTTTCTTAGAAATTTTAGTCTTTAGGGCCCATATTAATTCCAGTAAACCTGAATTCTATTAGATCATTTTTTAATGGCTGATATTGGCAGTGCTCCAGACTTTTTAACAGGTAAAACCCTAACAAAAATAAATATTAATTTTTGAAATGAAGGGAGCCCAAGGTGGAAAACTTAGCCTAAAACAAATCTGAGCAAGTAACAAGTAATTAGAGATTTAGTAGAAGATACTGATGTTTAAAAAATTTGTGATGAGTCTCAAACTGTACAATAGAATTTGACTGCAATTACTGATCATTTTTTTCTTAAAAGTACAAAATTCTAAAAAGTTAAAGTATCTTTAAAAAAATCCAATGCATAGAAATCACTAGGGCCCAGGGAACCCAGGATCCTGGACAGAAAAGGAGGAGACAGATGTGTGGAAATTTGCAGGAGTTCTGGGTTAGCTGCAGTTTTTGAAAGACAGGGGCAGAAAGGCCTCTGAGGAAAATGTTCAAGTCCATTTTTTGATGTTCAAAGACTGGATTCTTTACAGTTCAGTGGATACTATTACAGGCATTAGAAATATATAATTATATGCCTGTGGAAACTGCTAATTCACTAGGTGTCAAAGTACTAATCACCATATTAATTATATGGCATCAAAACATATTTCTATATCAAGGGCACTTAAATATTGATAAAAAGATGATTTTGTTTCAAGTGAGTATATTTAACTGTAATAGAGAAATGTACATCAGCATAATTACACTGATGAATATTTCTGCAAAATATAACAGCTATAAGTTGCTGTCATGCCAGTTATTCAAATCACACCACATGTTGAGATCACACAGACATATGAATGTTACCAACCAGCACATGCACAAAAAGAACAAATCAGCTTATGGATGTTGTTTGGCACAGGATATTGGAAGACTGTGCTTTTAACGCAGGCACGTAACCAGAATTCAAAATTAATTAATTGATCTTTCTGTGGAAAGTGACAACAAATGGAGACTATGCTCCATAAAATCATTATTAGAGAAATAATTGTGATGTTCTATGATGTCTCAGGTCTATGACTGTTTAAAAAATGAAAGGAAAAAATTATCATAAAAGGCTATTGTAATACTGCATGTGAAAGATACTGAAATGCTAAAACATTGGATGCATATTGGAATAAAATTATTCAATTACAGCATCAGAAATGCTTTAAAGATTTGTATAAAATTTCCAGATAAAATTAATTGCAAACTATTAATCTCATATCATTGGCAGTGGTTGAGATATTGCCCATCAATGAATCTTCAATTAATCAACATTTTTCAAATAGTAATCAGAAATAGTTCTTGACGTAATTTGAGTTCTAGACACAACGTACCAATGTCTGAAACTTTGTCAGTTGTGCAAAACCTGATTTTTGTATTTATTCGGGTTATCTGTTATGAATTCTGTACCATGCAATGGATGGAAAACTGGCTACGTGTCTGTACTGATGGTATATGATTCTGCCACGTGATGCTCTATGCAAGCATTCTACCATTTAAAATTTATCCCATAAGTAAAACTCCAATTTGTAGCATGTAAAAATGAAATAAGTTTTAAATAAAGTTTCAAAAGTTAATTAATTGATAAATTGCTTTTCAGTTTACCTTATAGCACCACTTAAGTTGCCCGGAAAACTTCAAAGCTAATCTATAAAATAGGCAGCACTTTGAATTTATTTTCCATACCAACACAGAAGGGACCTTGAGGTAGAAATGTGGGGGATGTTCCTCTGCTCTCCCACCATAACGTTGGTAGAAGATCTACAGAAACCCCAGAGAAATGGAATTCTGCTTAAATTACAGCAGGAATTTGAGACAAACACCAATGGAAATCCTATTTAGCCAAAATCAAATATTGTTACAAAAAAAACTGTGCATGATCAGTGTGATTGATCACATTTCTCAAATCAAAAATAAAGAGAAAACAATGATGTAAGCAACTGATGAGGCTGCAATTTAGACATATGTCCAATTTGCCGGTTTAATGGTTTTAATTCATTGTATGCTATGGTACAAGGATCAGGATAGGACTAACATGAAATTCTTTACTTGTGTTCAAGACAAAATTGTACCATCCTGAATCAATGAGCCAGAAAGGTTGCATCAGGTCACAGTTCCAATATATATTTGAAATGGAAACATAACAAAATCATTTCTGCAAATCATTACTTATTGTCATATCTACACACATGTTAAGAAGTTTGTAATCTTTGTACATCTATCTGTAATTGCTAAGCAGCTTAAGCATTTCCTTGCACATTCTGAAGAAAGATCATGGCCTGTTTCTCCTGACACCATAAGATAAAGGAGCAGAATTAGGCCATTCAATTTGCTTCGTCATTTGATCATGGCTGATATGTTTCTCAATTGCATTCTCCTGCCTTCTCCCTGTAACCCTTGATCCCCTTTCTAGTCAAGAACCTATCTAACTCTGTCTTAAATACACTCAATGACTTGGCCTCCACAGCCTTTGTGGTAATGAGTTCTACATATTAACCACCATCTGGCTAAAGAGATTCCTTCTCATCTCAGATCTAAAGGGTTGTCCCTTCACTGTGGGGCTGTGTGCTCGGGTCTTAAGGCTCTCCTACTAGTGGAAACATCTTTTCTATGTCCACGTTATCCAGGCCTCTCAATATTCTGTAAGTTTCAATAAAATTCCCCCTCATCCTTCTAAACTTCATCGAGTACAGACCCAGAGTCCTCAAATGCTCCTCATATGACCAGCCCTTTAGCCCCAGGATCATTCCTGTAAACCTCTGTACCGCCTCCAATGCCAGCACATTCTTCCTTAGGTACAAAGCCCAAAACTGCTCACAAAATTCCAAATGCACTCTGTCTAGAGCTTTATACAGCCTCAGCAGTACATCTCTGATCTGGTATTCTAGTCCTCTTGAAATGAATTTGCCTTCCTAACTGCCAACTGAACCTGCATGTTAACTTAAGAGGATCCTGAACTATGACTCCCAAGTCCCTCTATGCTTCAGATTTCCCAAGCTTCCCCATTTAGAAAATAGTCTATGCCTCTATTCTGAGACAAAAATAGAAATTGATGGAAAAGTTCAGCAGATCTGGCAGCATCTGTGGAGAGAAATCAGAGTTAACATTTTGTGTCGAGTGGGACCCTTCCTCAGAATTGATGATAGCTAGGATAATGTCAGTTTATATGCAGAAGATGGGGTGGTGGCAGGGGTAAGGAGTGAACAATACATGGGGATAGGGCCAAAATAGACAGAAGAGCAGTTGGACATAGAAAGGAGTGGATAACAATCCGGCTAGGAGGGTGAATACTATCAATGGGACTATTAGTAGTTAACAATGAGCGATCTGTAATAGCAGACTATGTGATAACAAGGTCTGGTTTGTGGGGGTTAGCACAAAGGACATGGGAGAGTTCAAGCCCTAAAGTTATTGAACTCAATATTGAATCCAGAACACTGTAAGGTCCCCAGGTGGAAAATGAGGTGTTGTTCTTCCAGCTTGTGCTGAGCTTTGCTGAAGCACTGCAGCAAGCCTGAGACAGAGATGTTGGCCAGGGAACAGGGTGGTGTGTTGAAGTGGCTCTATTCTTTCTACCAGAGTGCATAACCTCATACTTACTCACATTGTATTCCATCTGCCAATTCTTTGTCCACTCTCCTAACCTGTCAAGTCCTTCTGCAACATCCTCACTTTCCCTCCACCAAAACCTAACCTGCAGACTATTACCAGCATTTTCTGTTTATAGTTAAGTATTTACCTGTTTGGTTGAAACCGTTTATCAAGCTGTTTATGTTTGCTGAGTTGAACGTATCTTGGAACATTGTCTGAAGGAAATGAAATGGTTGAAATGAATACAATTCTGACATGCATAATTTAAATGCTGTTAACCATTCAGTTTGCTAATGGGGCTCATACAATGACAAATAAATTCTAGCTTCATCCCATCAAAATTCTCCCCAGTATCTATTTTGCAGGGAGAATTAGGAAACCAGCTTAGATATAGTATTCTTCAAATGAATTAATTGAAGCTTTGTTAATGAAAGTTACACTGTTTTATTATATTTAACTATTCAAATGGCTCTTTAGGTTCTGACTGCATCATTACATGCATACAGCACTCAGACATGACTCAATTTGATCTGAATTGGTTGACCTGAGCTGGCAAATCAAAGGGCCTCCTATGGGTGACCATTAACTGCCAGTTCATTTCTCCCACATCTAAATCTGGAGAATGGACCATCAGTCAGTATTGTCACCCATGAGAGGTGAATTTCCTTGGAGGTGCTCCCAACCTGTTGTTGCTGTGACAACATTCAAGTAAGCGCAGCAGGTACCCTGCTTTAATGTGCAAGCATGGCCCCCACATCATTTTTACAAAAGTAAAGCAGTGGAGTGGAGTCTCTTTGAAAATTCCTGCCATTCATCACCATCCAGAGACCTCTGATGGAAAATACACATGGACGGAAATTGATTTAGGAAAATATTAAAGTTTTTAATATCATCTTTGGAAAGTAACAAGCACCTGTGAAACTTGAAATCAACAAGCCAAGTTTGGGATCATCTCAAAGTCTCAAAACTCTCCACTCTAACTAACTAATCTGACTAGGGGAAGCAGTGGCATCCATTTTTATAGAAGTCTACCTTTCATAATGTGTAGCAGTGACGTAAAAGTAATGGATGCTTAGACACAGTGCCAGCAAAAGACACTTCAATGCAAATAAACGCAATTGAATCTGCCTGAAAAGAACATTAAAGCTGAGGAAACAAAAACGGAAGAACTTGCTTTAACTTACTTTAACATTCTGATGACTTAAGCATACATTTGTACATCTATTTCATTGCATAAATGACACAAGTAAAGAAATGGGCTATGATCATGTTGTCATTCCACTAAATGGCAAGAATGATTCTTCTCCAAAATCACTTGAGACAGAAATCGGATGCATGTGTCAATGGATGCATGTGAAACACCATACAAACAGCAACCAAAATGATTGGTAATTATTTTTAGTCCTATTTGTAGTACCTTGAAGGACCTTGTTTGAAGTTCCTTGAAGAACGTGCAATATACCAGAGTACATGAATGATTTTCTCACTCCAGGCATTCCTAATTTCAGTAGGGCTCATGAAGGGTGGTATCAAGGACAGGACAATGCACTCTTTGCTGAGAATGTGGGAAGAATTGGGTAAGTTCTTTGCGGGCTATCAGACAGTGAAAGTGGTAGTGATCTGGTTTCAAGCTACTCAGAAATCACAATCATAAAAGGATATGTATGAGTTAGTAGAAGCTGATCGGTGAGATAAAAAGAGTTATCATAAACACTGAGATAATTATACAGTTCTGTTCCAAGCACAGAAGGTTACTTTTTATGAAATGCAATATGCATTTAGCACTTAAAACCAATAATAAAAACAGAAAGTACTAAAGAAACTCAGCTGGTCCAGCAGTTTTTGTGGAAAATGAAACAAAGTTAACGTCTTAAGTCCAATATGATTCAATCCAATATAATTCGTTCAAAGGAAGAGTCATCTTGGAATCAAAGCATTAATTCTGTTTCTCTTTCCACAAACCAGCCCTTCTGCATTTCTCCGCACTTTGTTTGATTTCAAATCTCCATCATCTGCAATATTTTGCTTTTTTTCAGATTTCCTACCTTGTCCATCACACAATACATCGGATCCTGTAACAAAAATTATAACACAGTTAGTTTATTTCTGATCTTAGAACATTCTACATGTCATGAGCAGACTATGGGTGGGAATTCCAGTCTCTGTCGTGACTGAAGAATGCAGGGAGGTGAACTTAATCAGACAAGCAGCAGACAGATTCTTGACCTCAAGATGAACTTCAGTGCTCCAGGCAGTTCATGGATATTATTTTGCTCCAATATGTCTGGGGATCGTTGACCTGCAGCATCTGGGATAGCATCAAGGTATTTGCCACAGTATCACTCATTCTTAGCCAACACATAGCATGGGTTCATTTGGAGGACATAGGGGGATGGTACTGGTGAAACACATGGAATGGTGGCCAGGATGGAGCAATTGGATGTCACAGTTTGGAAGTTAAAGCCAGAGCTACAGGAATCATGCAGTCTTGTGGGAAGTCTCAAGGGATGTCAGGATGCAGATAGCTTCGATCAGAGGAGGAGTAAAGTTCAGCTGGGCAATGGGGCCTTGATCTTAAGGGGCTCCCGGAAAAGATTGGGGACCTTGATGGATACCGTAATTTCTGGCGTAGCAAGGCAGCGATGGAGTGTTACAGGGGCAATAAGACTGATACATGAGGATCCAAAATGAGCAAACTGAATCTCACCATGCTGAAAGTCCTCAAAGTAACAGCACAATATATGAACAGAGCAGAAATGGCTACTGCCTAAGTGGGAGGAGATTTCATTTGAGGAGGATGGCAGTTATATCTTGCATGTTTTGGTCAAATGAAGAACCACCTATCAATTAGGAATCCAATGGAGGGATAATCAGCTACAGCCATGCTCAACTGTTGCAATGCAAGATCTTTCAGGCATTAAATACCTATAGCACCAAGGGACGTATCTTGAATCAGTTTATATAAGTCTTTGCACAGAGATTGTATCTCTTTATAGCACATACCAGTATTTCTGGATGACCGTCTCCTGCCTTTGCGCTTTGATCGTCTGTCAAAAGACAACATTGATATTATATGCATTAGAATAACATTGTCAAAAAGTATTGTCAGTCATTCCGAACATAATGTTGATGATATATTCTTTATGCACTTGCATACCACATCCACTATATTGAAATGAGTGCTGGCCTACATGTTCATCTGCTGAATCAGCAATAAGTGAAATGTCACCATACATCTGTGCTGAGTATTCATCTGTCATTACCACTATTGGCATTTGCCAGGCTAACTTGTTCCATACAAATAATTGTTCCATGGTATCATGTGTGCTGTTAATTGAAATTCGTTCTATGAATTCACTATTCTAGGCTCGCATTGCAAATGAAAGCTATTTTAAAAAGCTGATCCTATCATTAAACCTAAATCAAAATTCTTCTTCGGTGTTAGAATGTAATTAATTAATATATCCAGTGGAAATTTTGGGTGTATATGGATTTAGAATTCTAAATTTTGGATTTAGAATTCCAGCTGATGTTATTATTGGACAAGTCAGATCCCAGATTGAAACCTGGCTTGATAGACAATATTTTGTTTTGCTTTGGTTTAGACGAAGTGATCTCTTGCTGAAATATTGCATGCAATGCTGTAGATTTATTTTTAAAAATAAAAGAGAAATTTATTAACAATAGAAATGATGGTAAGATAAAGTAAACCAAAGTATCTAGTTACAATGGGTCTAAATAATTTATTTTTGCTGTGGCAAATTCGATTTTAGCCAAATTTAGAATGAAATTAGCTCTTTGTAGCTGATCAAACAGTTCAGGCAAATGGTATAAGTGTTCATCCCAGATTTGTCAACCAAGTTGTTGACATAAACCACTATTTCACCCAGACCTCCTTTAAGATTCCCCAATTTGTGACAGTTCCAGATGGCATACTCTAAATTGATAAGGTCTGGGTAAGGAAGAATGAGTTGGTTTCCTCTTCATAATTCACCCGCTCCCTTGGTTGCTCACAATAAGGCTAATTTCAAACACATCCTTTTCCTTGTATTTCCCAGACTCAAATGAACTTATGTTTTAAAAGAAGCCTTAACCAGACCTTGTTAACAGAGTAAGTTTATTAATTACTAAATGTGAGAAGAACTAGTGATACAATATACATAAACACAAATTATAAATAAGACAAAAGTCCAAAAATATAAAAGATGGGTAAAAATGATCTGAGTCTGAATTATTGATGAAGAGCAGATAGTTTAATATTGTATCCATTGTGATGGGGGTTACTGGTGGCATTGATTTTGGTAACTGAACAGTCAAGCTCAAGTTTATTAGTTTTCCTGGTTGTTTGAAATTCTCTTGTTCTTATTCTTTTCAATTATTACTAAATTCCAGTATTGATGGTGAGAGAGAGTCCTCTTGTGGTACTGTTTCCTTTTGTCTTGCTTGCTAGCTGGCTGGTTTCCAACATGCAGAATAAGAGTATCTTTACCTGCAATACAGGGGTGACTAGGATGTGATTTTTCAACAATGATCTTCAAAGCATGCTAATTTTAAACCCAGGCTGCAATATCTTAGTGCATTGTCACACAAGAGAACTTTCAGTCTCAATAGCACACTCCAACAGAATTAAAGCTGATTTTTTAGCCCCTGTTCTTGTGGTTATGTCACAGAGAAAAATATAAAATGTGTCTTCAGTTTGGGACATAATCCGCAGATGGCGGCTTACTGTTAAACTGGGAGTCATCAGCCTCTTGTTGTCTTTGTTGCCATAAGGTACAGTCCAGTCAGTTTTGAATTGTCTTTTCCTCCTTTGGAGGCATGTTGTTAGAAGATCCCTTCAAATCTTTAAATACAAAATTCAGTGAGTCTTTGTCTCCAGACAGTCACTTAATTTATACGCACAGTCATTTTTAGCTGTCGACAGAAACTTTGTGATCCATTCAGTTTTGACACCATTACGGTAGTTGAGCTCCAGCTACCAGGATTCAGTTCAATAATATCATTGTCTATCATAAACATTATCTGTTCCCTCACTTGAGCTAATTTCTTTCAATTGAGTCTGTATAAATATTGTTTTAGAGATAACATATCCCTAAATTAACATCACAAGCATCAAGATGTTTTTCTTGATATATTCACACAAATTGATTTATGAGTCTGTAGTTACTGTAAGTCACTTCAATAGTTTTTTAGAAGATAAAATTTCATTTTATCTAACCTTTCAAGCGTATCTGTATTACCGAATCTGATTGCTGGAGAATCAACTATTCAATTTTCAATATTTTAATTCTCATACATTCTCCAATTATTCTGAATTTTCATTTCACGTCCTATTTCTTCCATTACTGTAAATATACTTCTCTCCTGGCTGTCCCCATCTCAATAAATCCCTTTGTAAGGATCACATATTTTTCTTTTTTGGACTAATAAACTGTATTGCAATTAAGACTGCTATAAAGCTGAAATATCAGGAGAGTTTTGCAAAAATCAAGTGGTACACATATTTAGCCGTGCAAAACAATGTTGTTGTTGTCGCAATGTCATTGATTCAGTATTGAGTCAGTATAGAACCAAGTGTTCTTGAGTTAAGGAAAAGTTGTCTGGTGAGAACCCCCAGATTGGTTGGGCTGCAGTTTGTTCCAAATCTGCAGAGCAGCAAGCGGCCTTCGCAGCTTGCAAACTGAAAATACCTCATTCTCTCGCCATTCTCCTTGTCCGAGGGAAAAGACAGAAAAACCAAGAAATCTTAAAAAAAACTAATAAGAAAAGACCAACGTCCACCAGATTAACTACTAAAGTGAATAACAACCATTGCTTTACAGACAACAGCATGTCAATGTTGCTAAAATCAAAAGGTACTGTAAGAGACAACTTCACTAACCCTTGAAACCGGGACTTTTGATCTTCCAAATCTTCATTTTCCCGATCTACATTTTGTTCCACAGATAATATGTGTCAAGCTGTCTGTCTTTTGTCGGTATTAATTATGGTCAAAAATCACACAACACCAGGTTATAGCCCAACAGGTTTATTTGAAGTCACAAGCTTTTGGAGTCTCACTCCTTGTTTAGGTGTCAGTGAGAGAGGTGGCAGCACACACAGAATTTGTAAGCAGAAGATCAAAGTCATAGAATTGATACTGTGTTGACCAAGCCTAAGATGGCTATTAAATCTTTAACCAGTTAGAAAGGATTAATATGCAAATTCCTGAATTTCTTTCAAGTCACTGCCCTGAGATAACTAAAAGTTTTATCACTTCCCTCCGTATATCACAGGTGGCATCCCAGGTCAGACAATGCATTTTTGGTGTGAGGCCTTGTTTAAAATCTGGCTGTGTATGTGTGCATATGTGAGAGTGTATAGTGTGATGCGGTCACCTGTAGTGCGACATAAACCTAAGATCACGTTTGAGGCCATCCTCATGGGTACAGAACTTGGCTCTGCTCGGTGACTCTGCATTGTTGTGCATCCTGAAGTCCGCCTTGGAGGGCGTTTACCCGAAGATCCGAGGCCGAATTTCCTTGACCACTGAAGTGTTCCCCCATTGGGAGGGAACTTCTCTGTTTGGCAATTGTTGCATGGTGTCCATTCATCCGTTGTCATAGCATCTGCTTAGTTTTGCCAATATACCATGCAGACGCTATGACAATGGATGAATGGACACCACAAAACAATAGCCAGACAGGGATGTTGTCCCCCAGTGGTGGAACACTTCAGCGGACTGGGACATTTGCCTCAGATCTTTGGGTAAACGTCCTCCAAGGCGGACTTCAGGATACACAACAACGCAGAGGTCACTGAGCAAAGACTGATAGCCAAGTTCAGTACCAATGAGGATAGCCTCAACCAGGATCTTGGGTTCATGTCACACTACACGCGATCCCACCACACTATACACACACACACACACACACACACACAACACATACACACACACACACTCAAGCATGCACAGACACCTATTCTCTCACACACAAATACACAGTCTCTCTCTCTCTCCCTCACACTCACTCACTTTCACACACACACACACACTCTCTGACAACATGTGGTGTGAATTGGTCATCTTGGCAGTTTAATTGGGACTTTATACATTTTGTGACAGCTTGTGGAATAGTGCGGACAATTATTGGTACACTCTTCCTCATTGAGTTGTGGCATCTTCAACATATTAATATGACACATTCACGGTTTTCTCTTTCTAACTGGAATACACAATTTGTAATTCACGCCATTGAGTTTCTTTTTATTTTGATAAGGTCCTGTGAAACTTGTTTTTAATGGTTTCCCAGAGACAGGTAACAATACTAACACTTGTCTCCAGCAGCAAAATTTCAAACTTTGGCCTTTTATCTGCTCTAATTTTCATTGTTGAGCATTCTATAAATCTTTTTTGGAAAACTCGCATACTATGGTCAATTTGAAACATTGGCTGGAAATGTAGTCTTTGAAATTTGGTTTATCATTTTTTTCTTTAATCAGTTCAAGTGGTCCCTCATCTCATTTCCATATATTAGTTCAAAAGGACTGAATCCTGTTGACTCAGTAGAAGCATCCCTAATGGCAAACACGGGAATTTCTTCTATCCCTATCATTAGGACAATCTTGACAATATGCTCTAATTATCATCTTCAAAGTTTTATATTATCTTTTCAATACAAATTGAGATTGTGGACAATTAAACTGAAGATGTAACCAATCCCTAATTAGTCACAATTTAGTTGAATATTTGTGACATAGAATTTGAACGTTCATCTGATTGTATTTCTTTGGTAATCCATATATTGTAAAGAAAAATAATATTTCCATGATAGTAGGAACTGCAGATGCTGGAGAATCTGAGATAACAAGATGTAGAGCTGGATGAACACAGCAGGCCAAGTAGCATCAGAGGAGCAGGAAAGCTGACGTTTCGGGCCTAGACCCTTCTTCAGAAATCTGAACTGAATCTGATTTCTGAAGAAGGGTCTAGGCCTGAAACGTCAGCTTTCCTGCTCCTCTGATGCTGCTTGGCCTGCTG
>NC_063360.1:26610869-26677851 GCF_021869965.1 Rhincodon typus | reverse complement strand
GAAACGTCAGCTTTCCTGCTCCTCTGATGCTGCTTGGCCTGCTGTGTTCATCCAGCTCTACACCTTGTTATAACATTTCCATTACTATTTTGCTTTGGCACTTTGGCACTTCTTTGGGAAATCTTGTTCATCATCCAAAAACTACTATTTCGATTCCTGATTTTAGGTAGGAGGCCCACACAATCTTTTAAAACCCTGCTAAATGGTTCTTTGAAAGCTGGTATTGGGATTAAAGACACAGGTTTAATTTATGGTTGGGGTTTGCCCACAACCTGACATGTACTACACATCTGACAAAATTTGACTACATCTTTATGCAATCCTGGCCAATAAAAGTGTCTTCATATTTTAGCCAGTGTACGTCTAACACCATAGTGACTCGCCTTTGTAATTTCATTAGCCTCTCTTAAAATTTCGTTACAATACTCAGATGGAGCCACCACCTGATGGACCACTCTCCACTCCTCATCAACAGACATTTGAGGTGGTTTCCATTTTCATAGTAGTACTTTGTCTTTCAAGCACTAATGCTCGGATATTTATTCTGATTCAATTTCTGACTAAGTTGTTTGATATAATTCTTGGAATTCAGGATCCATTTGTTTCATTCTCTGAAAGAAGATGTGCTAAACATGTCAGCCTCATTTTTTTTACCTTCATCCATTTTTTAATTTAAAGTTTTGAGAATTGTAACCAATAACTGAATTTTGAAGTTATCTCCCTTTTCAGTTTCTTCTCCTTCCTATCTAATTCTACATGCCTGAGAGCTAGTCAGTCAGGAAACAATCCAGGATATTCTTCATGTAGCATTTCAGTTTATTTTCTTCCACTGGCTGTTCCAACACTCTTGGTGAGGCCAATATTTTTGAAGCAGCTAGGCCATTTCCCAAGATTAGATCAGTTCCTTCTATGGGGATTTGTTTCATTACTCAAACTGTAACCTCTCTATTTACTGAGTTGTTCTTTAATTTTTAATCCAACTCTGTATAATGGATATAATTACTTCTAACATCAGCCAGCATCAGTGACTTGGTTTACACTCCCTTGATTTAAAACATGACACAATACCTCCACTTTTGAGAAACAATATTCAGACCCTCTACTGTTCTGATTCTCATCATCTATATTCAAATAAGAATTTTCATGACTGTCACAAATGATTTCTTCCCTTCTTCAAAAAAGTAAAGTCACCACAGTCCTACTGGACTGTAGGGCTGCATTCTTAGTGGAACAACTGGTAGTGGTTTAACCTGAGGGTCACCATGCCTCAGGTGAGGGGAGAAGTTGAAAAAGACAATCCTTTCTGCTAACCTCTGCCAGGGCAGGAAGTAAACCCATGCTGTTGGCATTTCTCTGCATTGCAGACCAGCCAACTGAGTTAACAAACCAACTGCTTAATATATTCTAAAGAAACATGTTCTTTTTGCACTAGTACTCCAGATTTAATAAATATTCCCATTTTTGATGCCCCCTTTTCTAAGGATTTCTCATACATGCCTACTGCTGCAATCAATCTCCCATTCAACCTCCAGCAATTGGCTTTGGTATGTCCAGACTTATTATAAAGCAAGAATGTTATTTTCTTTATATTACTTTTTCGTTTTAGCCTTTCTGTTGTATTACTTTGATGTCCTTGCTTGTTCCTTAAAACAAATACATCTTTCATGGACAGAGTTTCCAGTCCTCCAATTCCCTTGCGGAATCCCACATGACTATCTCTGCAACAGTTTGTGTGAGATCTGCTCTCTCTCTTATCATTGATACGTGCCCTCATCTAAATAAGTGTTTAGGTTTATGTGAATGCTGTTTCTGAATTCTTCTATAATCATCATGTTGCACATTTTTCTCTAACTTCAGTGATTTAAGCCGCTGATCCCACAACTTTTAACTTTCTCTTGCAAGTTCCATATATGTCTGATTAGATTTATTTCTTGTGTTTCTTTCTATGTTCTGAAGAAGGGTCACTGAACCTGAAATGTTAACTCTGACTTCTCTCCACAGATGCTGCCAGAACTTCTGAAGTTTTTTTTCCAGCAAGTTCTGCTTTTGTTTCTGATTTCCAGCATCTGCAGTTCTTTGGGTTTTTTAAGATTTATTTCTTGTAGTTCTAATTTTTAATTTTACTTTCAGGGACAAGCTCATAAGCATTGAGTATTTCTTTTTTGACTGCTTTGTAATCTGCCGATTGTTCTGACAAATTTGCATATAGAGTCATAGCTATACCTGTCAAAATGCTTTGTAACATTCAGATCCAAACGTTTTTAACCACTTTATTTGTCTTGTTATCTTTTCAAATGAAGTAAAATTCTTTCGACTCCATCCTTAATAAATTTAGACATGAAGCATAGACTGGAATCAAAATTATCCTCTGAGCTACTACCTCTTATCTCCTTCTTTATGCTACACTTTTTCTGACCAACTACTGTAGTCTAACTTTCCTATACCTTTTGAGTTCAAGCTTTTTAAATGCACTTTCCTTTTTTATTCATCTTTATATTTCTCTCACCTCCTATTCCATTTCAATTTTTCTTTTCTTTTTCCCTCAATCCACTTTTGTTTTCATTTCTACTCTATCTTAGCTAATTCTAGCCTTATCATTTCAATTTTAAATTCTCATTCTAATTCTAAATCACTTTCAGCCTGTCCTGCTTACGATATCCTGCTTTAATTTCTACCTTCTCTTTATCTGCTAACTCTCTCCATTTGTCTTCTTCAAAGGCTTCAAAAAAATCCACTGTTATACCTTCTACTTTCAGAAAACTCTTAGCAACATCCAAACTGATTATCAAAATCCTTGCAACAAACTTCACCACAACATTCCTGTGTTATGTTCAGCACCTCCATGTACCCAATTCCATAAAAGAAACACTGATCCCTCTTAAATTCAATTAACATAAAACCTGGCAAGCACCTCCATTTGTTATGATCCCAGCTGATGTTAACACTGACAAGCCCACACTCAGAATGAAATCTATTGTGATAGTTTTTTTTATCGTAGTCTGGTAGTCAATCACTGAAAATACGAACAAGGCTACAGATTTTCTTTAACAATAAAAAAGATCTTTATTACACAAAAGGGAAAACAAACAAACTACTCATATATAGAAAATCACTGAGGAAAATTTTAAAACACAGTGAAATGAAGTTTTCGCCTATTCTCCTACACCAACAGTTCACAGAATCAAATTCAGAGATTACCTCTCAATCTCAAATCTTTAAATTCAACTCAACTGATTCTTCCCAGATTTCCCTGTGAATTGTGAAGTCCTTTTACATGAAAACTCATAAAACTGAAAGCTTTTACTTTCTCAGCCTTATAACAAACTGCAAGTATCCAATGAAACACTCTTTGTCTGGAAGTTACTCAAATTAACAGTCTACTAAGGCAACTTATTCTCTGAACTTTGCTATACTCCTGTCCAGGAGAGAAATTATACCCCCAGTAAGATCTCCTCTAAACCTGGTTAAACAGAGCCATCTCTTTGGAGTTCATCTCAGCTTCTTCCAGAGATCCCCCAGCATTACAGATACCAGTTGCCAGCTAATCAATTCATTCCACATTATATAAGAAACAGCTAGAGGTACTGAATACTGCAAGGGTTATGGGCCTTGACAACTTCTCAGCTCCAGAACTTGCCACACCTCTAGCCAAGCTGTTCCAGTACAGCTACAACATTAGCATCTACCCAACAATATTGAAAATTGCCCAGGCATGTCCTTTACTCAAAAAGGAGGACAAATCCAAACCAGTCAATTACCGCTCCATCAGACTACTCTTGATCATCAATAAAGTGATGTTATCAATAATTCTTGCAGCACTTGCTCAGCAACAACGTGCTCAGTGACGCCTGGTTTGGGTTGCGTCAGGGCCACTCACCTCCTAACCTCATTAGATCCTTGGTTCAAACATGGAGAAAAGCTGAATTCCAGAGGTAAGGTGACAGTAACTGCCCTTGACATCAAGGTTGCATTTGACTAAGTGTAGCATCAGGGTGCTGGAATCAATGGAAATCAGGGGGAAAACTCTCTGCTGGTTGAAGTCATGCCTAGAAACATAGAAACATAGAAGATAGGAACAGGAGGCAGCCATTCGGCCCTTTGAGCCTGCTCTGCCATTCGTCACGATCATGGCTGACCGTCCAACTCAATAGCCTAATCCTGCTTTCTCCCCATAACCTTTGATCCCATTCATCCCAAGTGCTATAACTAGTCGCCACTTGAATACATTCAGTATTTTGGTATCAACTACTTCCTTTGGTAATGAATTCCACAGGCTCACCACTCTAGCATATAGGACTTAATTAGACTGATAGGGGGTTTTGCCCTAACCAGTTGAAGAATCAGCAAGGTACCTCCATCCGTTTCATGGAGGAGATCTGATAGTACGAAGCATAGTTGTGGCACTTGATTGGGCACCATTATGCCTTCTCGGGTATTCAGGGCCTTGCCTGTCAAGGACTGCCAGCCTCACCACTACCAAATTGTGCGGGGTCCATTGGTAGTGGATGTCAAGTTGTTGATTAACAAGCCTATCAATATCCTGCCAGCTGCGGCCAGGAAGCTTGCATTAGTTCTCATGGAGGAGGTTTTGCTGCCATTAAGAAACCAACCTGTGCCCTCTTCTATGATTAAAAGAGCCGGGTTGCCATGACTCCTGCCATCATGAGCTGCACTAAATTCTGCACCAGCTCAAATCACAAACACAATTTTAAACTTGGGACCTTGCTTTTTTTGTGCAGCTTTATTCTACTGTGATGTAAGTCATCTGATTTATATATATTTTAATACCATTTATTTTGGATTTTGAACTTTGAATTAGTGGCATATTGTTTCATGTAGCCATTATAATTTCTCCTTTTAAAACAGACTGCAAGAGATAGCTCAGGGAGGCTAATGGAAATTTGTTTAAAAGGTTATTATAAGTTAGCAAAGTAAACAGTAGTGCATTAGATTTTCACTTTGGAAGAATTTGCTCTTTTGAATGAGGTTAACACCTATAGCTTGGAGGAAACAAAATGTTTCTGTCTCAGTTTGGGCAGTTTGCAGAAGTCTTGGCTGAAGCTGAATGTGAAAAGCATTTGCTCCTGAGAAAGGGAAGCAGTTTAGGACTGTTAAGAAAGAATTCGCCTCAGGAGTTTAGTTTAAAAATTCCAGACCAGAAGTATTTGGTTAAAACCCTGAAGAGGTTATGTGAAGTTGAAAAAGTCCAACTTCAGTCACATGATGAATTAGGGAAGAGGTTATCAGACAAAGAATTGTAGCCACAGCTAAGTCAAACCCTTTGTGGGATAGAGAAGTGAATTTTCTCTTTTGTTTGAGTACTGTAATGGGGTGCTGTTGAGATTAATGGGATTGTATTTTACTGCCTGGTTTGAAATCTTTAAATGTGTATTATTTGTAAACAGTTTGGCTTATTCCATTTTATCTTCATTTCTTTTCCATAACAAGCTTCTGTTTTATTGCTGGAACATTATCTGCAACATTGTGAGTTTGTGTTTCAATCAAAGACCACCTCATTAAAATCAAAAACAAGCAAACAAAATATGATCTATCAAGCTAGTTAAGACACAAGCAGTTTAATTTTAGATGATATGGATCAATTCTCATCACTTGTTGGAGACCAGACAGGAATGCATTCCAATAGTCAACTCTACAAGTAAAAGACAAGGGTGAGGGTTTGAAGGACAGATTAACTGAGCTGTCAAAGTTGAATGATATCACAGAAGTGAAAAAAAGATACTCTTAGAAATAGTGTCCGAAGATCACTTCAGAGTGGCCTAATTGCAAACTGTTTCCTGAGAGATGCATTTCGTCAATAAGGACAGAATGGAATGGGGATTGAAAACGATGGTTTAAATCTTATCAATATTTAATTGGAGGAAATTTCTCGTCATGGATTCTAAATGAGCACACCGGCGTTACAGTTCAAAACTCACATATACGATTCTGCCCATAACATTTTAACACTTCAAATTACATTCGTGCCAATGTTATATAGCACATGTCTGTTCTTGTGGCTGAATTGCAGTGCTAATTAAAGACGTAATTTACAGGCATCTCGTGCAGTGGAACACAAAACATAGTGGTTTACAGTTACATTATTGTTCGTTCCCTTATCTCTACTTTTACATGCTTGTAAAAACGTACGCTTTAAACCTTATCTTGCACAGTATCTGTAGAAAAATGTACAGACAGTCACCAACTGGCAATAAAGTGAACAGCGAACACCGGTTAATTGCTATTAGGGGTCCAAAGTGCAAATTCAAGATCCACTTTTTTCAAATGACATTGTAATAGATTATGGCACGTGGGTGCAGCACTGAAAATTATCCATTGCCCTAATTCGTGTTTTTTTTCAAGTTTGGTACAGCTGGATGGTCATACAATGTGCTAAAACGGCGATGAGATGAAGCTTCGAATACCAAAGCAAGTTCGTTCGTCAGCGCCAATACACCGCATTACAATTAACACTACATGCAGGTTGCTAACGTTCATCTTAAATGCATGCATTCACTTCTTTGAGGATAGGGATGAACTGAAACATCAAGGGCTGTTATATTTTACTTATCTCACCCATCGCCAGCCCGTGGGCAAACAGAGGGATCTTTACGACGAGCCATTGGCTGCTGGAGTGAGCGTAAGAAACAACCACCGTTAACGCGGTTATTTCACTGGTGGTAGTCAGCCTAGACTTTTCTAAATGCTTTCTTCATTCCTGTCCGCCGCTACTCAGTGACTCAGTAAAATCGGCGCAGACACTATAGATGAAACAGAGATGTGTTGCCCAGCAACAAACAGACGCAGTGGAGGTTGCTAGGTAATGGACGTTGGAACAGATGTCATGTCACATGTGATCAACGAATATTTTGTAAATGTATCCCTTGCAAGTCTTTCATTTGTAGCAACACGTTAAGATGGGATGGACGATGAGGTGCACGTTTAGTCTATTTTAAACGATAGGGTCAGGTCGCAGCATAATCCAACGCTTGAACGCTGATCTCAACAACATTCCGTAGATACAAGCCAAGTGTTGTCCAAGACTGATAAGCCATCCTTTGTGGGTGCCCTTCACAAGCCTCAGAAGTGTCAAGCCCTTGACAGCAGATGGAGAACATTTGAAATGCAGTTAATGTTGAAATGTGGCAGCTAACCTGCCCACCACAAGCTCCCATGCACGCAAATAATGATTTGATTATTGGTTTAGTGACGTTGAAAAAAGGATAAACATTGACAGGTCACTGAGAACTCTGCCTTTTGTCCTTGGAACATGCTTAGGATCATTTATCTCTGCCTGTTTAGGTAGACAGGATTGATGTGTCAACCAAAAGGTTGTTTTTTGTGATACATTCACAAGATGCCAGTGTTCCTGGCAAGTTCCCATTGGTAATTGTCCATCTAATTTAGACCCTAACCTTAAGTGGTGATTAACAAGGTCAGATACAGTGCTTTTCCCTAAAATACATTAGTATTCACATTTTGTGGTAATCTGCTAATTTCAGGCAGAGTCCATTGCTTTGTTTAAGCAAAATTTGGATATATATTTGAAATAGAGCAGAATGCAGCCCTACAGTGAAGGAGCCAGACAATTTATAATGAGGACCATTAAGACCATAAGATGTAAGAATAGAAGTAGGCCATTCAATAGGAAGATGGTTGTGGTTGTTGGAGGCCAGTCATCTCAGCTCCAGGACATCTCTGCAGGAGTTCCTCAACGCAGTGTCCTAGGCCCGACTATCTTCAGCTGCTTCATCAATGACCTTCCCTCCAACATAAGGTCAGAAGTGGGGATGTTCGCCGATGATTCCACAGTGTTCAGCAACATTCGTGACTCCTCAGATACTGAATCAGTCCCTGTTCAAATGCAACAAGATTTGGACAATATCCAGGCTTAGGGTGACTAGTGGCAAGTAACATTCGCACCACACAAATGCCAGGCAATGACCATCAACAATAAAAGAAAATCTAACCAATGCCCCTTGACACTCATTGCTGTTATCATCACTGAATCTCCCACTGTCAACATCCTGGGGTTACCATTGACCAGAAACTCACCTGGACTCAACACATAAACACAGTGGGTACAATAGCAGGTCAGAGGCTAGGAATGCTACGACAAGTAACTCACCTCCTGACTCCCCAAAGTCGACCCACCATCTACAATGCACATGTCAGGAGTGTAATTGATACTCCCCTCTTGCTTGGATGAGTGCAGCTCCAACAATACTTAAGAAACTTGACATCATCCAAGACAAAGCAGTTCACTTGATTGGCACCACATTCACAAGCATCCATTCATTCATTCCACCACAGATGCTCAGTAGCAGCAATGTGTACTATCTACAAGATGCACTGCAGAAGTTTACCAAAGATCTTCAGGCAGCAGCTTCCAAACACACAACCATTTCCATCTAGAAGGACAAGGGCAGCAGATGCATGAGAACATCACTTCCTTCAAATTTCCCTTCAATAATCTCGCCCTCTTGATTGGAAATATATTGCTGTCCCTTCACTGTCACTGGGTCAAAATCCTGGAATTCCCTCCCTAATGGCATTGCAGGTCAACTGACAGCAGGTGGACTACAGCAGTTCAAGAAGACAGCTCACCAACACCTTCTCAAGGACATCTAGTGGTGGGCAATAAATGCTGGCCAGCCAGCGACACCCACATCCCACAAATGAAAATAAATTTCAGCCTCTTGTATCTTCTCTTATAATCAATGCAAGCATGGATGACCTGATCAACTTCAACTCCACTTTCCTGCCATTTTTCCCATTACCCTTGATTTACTTACTAATTAAAAATTCGACTATTTCAGCTTTGAACATACAAAGACCCAGCTAGACAGCCCTGTATGGTAATGAATTCCATAGATTTACTACCTCAGAAGAAATTCCTCCTCATCTCTGTCTTAAATTGGTAACTCCTTTGTCTGAGATAATGCCCTCTTGACCTATTCAGTCCCACAAGGGGAAGTCAACCTGTCTGCATTTATCCTATCAAGCCCCTAAGAATTTTGTCTGGTGAACTTGGATGTTATTTATGCATGAGGGCTTCCTATTACCTGTTGCTACAGCTTTCTGCCATTTAAGTAATATTCAGCTTTCATTATTCCTGCAAAGGTGTGCAACTTCATATCTATTTATATCATATTCCATCTATAAAGCTTTTGTCTACTCACTTAACCTGTCTATATCCCTCTGTGGACTCTGTTTCATGCTCACCATAAAACCATTAACACTGAATTGTTCTGGTAAAGATATGTTATTGGGCAAATAGCCTCTTTCTCACCATGAATTTTTATGGGTCCAGGTCTGATTGCATGTCAACTTTAATAACATTTATATTATCAGCAGTTTTATCATGAAACTCTTAACAAAGATTTACAGCTTAAAGTGATGCCGTCATATGCATTGCATGTAAACACCCTTTTCTATTTACAAATGTGTAGGTTGATTTTAAAAGCAAACCCTCTGAAATTAACTTTTTTATGCAAAGAGGGGAGTGATACCAGAAAACTTCAGACTATTTGGATGCAATAATGTTACCACAATTGTTTTGACATATGGATTAAATTGCTGCGCAACCTAGGTGTCAGCCATGACTCAGTGGTAGCACTTCTGTCTCTTAGCCAGAAGGTTGTAGTTAAAGTCCCACCCAAGAGATTTCAGCACAGAATTTAGGTTGACACTTCAGTGTAATACTGAACAGAGTGATTATGTTCCAGAGTTAGTAATCCAGAGGCTTGAATTAATGATTCAGGGGTATGAGTTCAAATTTCAATATCACATCTGAATTTCAATTCATTTAATTAAATAAATCTGGAATAAAAAGGTAGTATCAGCACTAAGCATGCTGTGTTCCAGCCATGCTTGAATTAAACCCTAACCTTTCTTTAGTATATATTTATCAGTATTTATTTTAATCTCATACTCAATGCCTTTATTTATAATCTTAATAGGCATTTCTAATGGCTCTTTCTACTTGCATTTCCACTTTCAATGAATCGCATATTTGAACTTCTAAAATTCTTTGTTCATCCACACCGTCCAGCACCTTTTCATTGAGAGCATATTTCTGGTCCTTGTTTACCTGCACACTTAATGACATTCAGTTGCATCTTTTAGTAATCCTCCCCATATCTTTCTGAAGCCTCTCACTGGCCTCCCAAGTGTTTGTCAAGCTGAACAAATCCCCCACCCCTGTGTCCCCTATTCCCTGCCCTTTAATGAGGACTTATTATCAACATTCTGCTCCCTCTCTTCCCAAATCCAAAATATGTATACACGTAAATGGAATAAATTATGCCTAAATCAAGGATGAACACAACGATTTAGTCCACCAATTTTAACACTTCTCCAATCAGAGCAACAAGCAGTTACTTTAAGTTTTTGTTTCTTCTCTGTCAACCAATTGTCTCTCCTGAATTCGTGCAAAAACACTTGAATGCACTGATCAGTTGTTTCTTGAAAACCCATAGGCATTATATCTCCTGTATTCCCTCTGTCCACCTAAACAATTGTTTCATCAATAAATGCTACTAAATTTGTCAAGCATCATTCACCTTTGACAAATCTGTATTGGCTATCCTTAAATAGTTCATGAAATTCTAAAAGAGCATTTATTTTATCTGGTGTTAGACTAATTGGTCTACATAACCCAGTTTATCTTTCATGTCCTTCTTGAGCAACATTGTTACATTGACTTCTCTCCACCCCAATGATACAATAATGCTTGGTTAAAAAGTATAAAAATCTTCCGTCCATAGCACCAGCTGTCAACTGTCTCATTTATTGGGCTAGAATGCATGCCATTACAGCCCAGTGATCCAAAGCTCTAACTTTTTGATATCAATTACATTTTGATATCATACACTGTAATGGAAGTTTGCCTTGGTAGTCACTTGTTAGAATCACAACTGAGTTTATTTTTTAGTCATTTTTTTCTGAACCCGAGTCCATCCATAAACTTCCCAAATGAGCAACATTAACCCTTTAAAGGAAGTTGCAATGGATATGAATTCTGAATGGGATGGCTGAGGAATAAACAAATATCATGGAAATAGGCTGGACTAGGAATAAAATATCCACAGATAGGTACAACAGGTTAATATGGACTTTATGTTTAGATCTCAGAATGCATCTATTTCAATTGGTATTACCTTAAAAAGGAACAAATCAGAATACTGACAGAAAACGCTACACAGTATTATTGAAAGAAACTTCTGATCAAATATTTCCAATCAGATAAAGTTTAATTGGAAGGTAGCAGTTAAAAAGGTATAGAAATTGGATCAGTCATTGATCATACTTAATGGCAGTACAAGCTCAAAGGGATGCATAGTCTACTCCTCCTGCTAGTTTCTATCCTTCCATAATCCTTCATTTAGAACCTGCGCAAATGACTTGTCTTCTCCCCAAGGTCCAACCTCAAGCTTTGTATTTTTCTGAAATTGATGCCTGGGTATTTTCCTTTGTAATATTTTCATTGCACTAGGTGGCAGTCTATTGCATAAATCAACACTTTAATTAAAAAGTATGTGTTCCTTCAGACAGGTACCAGTGTTGTTTCTTCAGTGGTTTGATCCTATCTATTCTGTTTAAAGCAAAATCCATATATCTCTTACTATTAAGATATATCTTCTTTTTAAAAAAAATGTACTTTCAATCTCTGCTAATCCAAAGCGGCTGCACTGATTTTAAAGAGTGAGGATTTCTAGCTGGTAGGGAGATAATTTCAAGACAGTAAAATATTCCTTCAGCCCATAATTTCTCATTTTCAGCAAAAGAAAACTTAAAATTCCCCTTTAATTTCATTTTTGTCAATTATAATTGAGTAGATTTCAGCAGTTTTATTTGTTACATCTCATATTACACTAGCCTAAGGAAGGGTAAGAAATTCTGTGGTTGCTAAGTGTAGAAGTAGTTTAAATCATTTTAGTGGAGGTGTTTGCTGTCCATTGCCATTGTTAAACACAATTCTCTCAGTTCTTCTGCCACTGCTATGTGCAAAAAAAATCTTTTCCTAAAAGTTTTAAACCCACTTCAAATATCTCTACTCTTTGACATATGATTTTGTAAAATTGTAAAAAGGATTATTTTAGTCAAGTGCTCCCTAGCTAACATATATCTCTCAACTAACAACACCCACTCAATATGTTCATATGCTAAAACTGGGTGCAAAATTAATTCATTGGGTTTACAACATTTTAAGAAGCCCTGAAGATGCTATATAAATATCAGTTCTTTAACAGGAGTTTAATTAATTGTCTGTTAATGCAGTATCACTGTGACAATTAACCAGAGAAGAAATATGGCAAAAGTGAGATGAATAGTGTTAAATAATGGTCCTGGTATAAATGCAAATTATTTGCAACATCACATTGCTGATAGAGAGGAAACTTCTGCTTCATTTGTTTGCTCATCAGCTTAGGTGTATTGTCCACTACTTTGGTTGCTGAATTGTTACATTTTTGCGCATTGTCTCATTATAATCAGAAGGCAGGTGGGAATACTGATACTATTTTATTAATGATTTTTTTGCGCAAGAAGACTATCAGACATCTGTCTTATGCTCATTTCTATTGTATTGTCAGTTGGGACACTCATTAACTTTATTATCTCACCCATTACAATATGCCACAGTGGATTATTTTCTGGCACTGGGGAGACAACATAACACAAATTTTTTCATATACCACTCCTCCATTGGTCTAGGAAAACTCAGTTTATTAACTGAATGCAGAACAGTAACTTAAATTTTTCTTTCAGATGCCTGCTGATGTCTGGATATTTCTGATGATTTCTACCTAAAACAGCAATTCATTTGTAACTGTACTGGGGAGCCGTTTTATGTGAGGGAAGGATAATGTAAGAATTGGTTGTATCTTAAACAACAAAGTGCATACAACAATGAAAGTAGCAGTTTGAACAAAATGTGTTTATTTTTACAGAATATACCACCCAATAAATTAACATACTGAAAAAAGGCAGAGGCTGTTAAGCAGATAATTCCACTCAAGGCAAAATTAAAAGATAGCAAATTTGAAATGTATTTTTATCAAGATTACTATTGTAAATAGTTCCAGAATGGCTGGATTTCATGCAGCTTGTAGTGGCAGGAATTATGGCAGCAGACCCCACTTTGTATTGGTTTAGGCCCTGCACCAGTTTTCCAGAGGCAAGGAAACCTAACCCGATAACATATAGAAGCGGCTGACACAGGATTCCCAGCTGCCAGCAGTGGGTGTCAATTAGGCTCATTAATGAGCCAACTGACACCCATTTTCCTTGAACCCACTGCAATTTAGTAGTGGCTCAGTGACTAAATAGACACCATACAGCTTTTCCATGATTTTGGAAGGCTACCTAGGTTTACCATCAGCTTTCTGGGAGATGTTGGGGTGGGGGAAAACATTCTTTGTTCCAGTCCTAATTAGGCACACTCCCTTATCTCTTTGCCATTACATTGTTGACTGTATCAGTAAGGGAACTTGCTCTCATTCTAAACTCGAAAAGATCATCAATCTTGTTTCCATTTCCCACCATTCTCTTACATTCACCATGGTCCATCTCTGATTCCACCCTTTACTTCCTTGACTTCTTTGTTTCCAGACCAAGGGATATATTGTCAACCAGTATTCACTGTAACCCCACTGACTTCCACCACTATTTCAATTACATTTCCTTACACTTTGTTTCCTGCAAGAACTTCATTCCATTTTCACAGTTTCTCTAGCTCTGTTGCATCTGTTCAGATATTGCCACCTTCCATACCATTTCTTCTGCTTTTCCTCAACCTAGGATTTCCTACCAACCCTATCTGTCTCATTTCCCACATGTATTCACTTATCCATTCCCCGTTCTCTGTGAGTCATGAGAAAGTTCTTCTAGTTCTCACCTTCTATCTCACCAGCCTCTGTATTCAATGGATACCTATAACATTTTTGTCAAACCCAAGATGATGCCACTATGGAACACAACTTATTCTCCCCTCTCAGCATTTTGAAGGGATTATTCCCTCTGTGATGCCCTGATTCACTCCACAGTCATGCCTCATCACCACCTCCTTTTCTTATAACACATTTTCATGCAAGGGCAAGAGATCCAATATCTGCTATTTCACTTCCCCTTTCCTCGCTGTCCCGGGCCCCAAATATTCAATCCAGGTGAAACATTGATTCACATGTACTACTTTCAGTTTAATGTAGTTTAATCACTGCTCACAATGTAGTCAACTCGAAACTTGGGAGATTAAATGGCAGATTAGGTGACCACTTTGTGGAACACTTCCACTCAATCCACTATTGTGACCCTGAGCTTCTGTCTGTCAGCAGCAACAGGACACTGGGTCACAGCAGAGTCCTGTTTTTTGTTACTGTATCCCTGAAACAGGTACTGAGTGCTTTTGAATACCAGATCCCCAACAGGGTTTGCCATTCAGGTTTCAAAAATACTGACTCGCCCATATGTGACTGTGTGAATACCAGGGTGTTGGGATGAGGCACTTAAGTTAATATATATATAGTTAATTGCACACTTAAGGATGTCTGTTGGCAATAGGTTAAACTGGCCATTCCATGAATCTACCCGTTTTGGACTTAACCAGGGCAGAGAGACGAAGGTGGAAATGTCCCTAACTATCATCCTCCCACCCAATTAAATATCCCTCTGCTACCAAACTCACCTCAGGAAAAAGCAAATTCAACCTATTGTTCCAGGAACATGATGTGAGCTAACATTTGTAATCATTTCTTTACTATACAGTTAAAATCTGGAAACTGCTGGGAGCAGAATAATGGACACTAATTCTTGCCCTGCTGCACTGGACAATCACTTTACTTGAGCAATGACTAGGCAAGAGCAATTTTAGCCTGGGTAATTTTGGTTCAAACAACTGGGACACATAAGGTTAAACAAATATATTATTGAGAATCTTAACTACAACTAAACCAATCAAGATAAGATTTGAAAAAATTGCTTAAAATACACAGTGAGCACAAATAGGATTGACATTTTCGATTAGTTTTAAACTTCAGTTAAAGCATAGCAACTGTGGTGACATTGGGAAAACTGTTGTCAAGATAATTGCCATGGCAGTGTGGGAACTTTGCAAAGAACCATTTCTGGGGGCCATAGAGGGGTGAGTGATACCTGTGGCTGACTCTTGAGTGATACACACCAACAGACTGATAACTACATCTTGACTGAGTCAAAGGCAACAGCAATAGGTCACAAGGTTAGATAAATCTGCAAGCTCATCACTGAGCAGTGAAGAGATTTCATTCCTCACACAAGGAATTTCTAACCCATCGGTTAACTGAGATAAGAGGGAATCCAAACAGAAAGAGCAGGCGTAGAAATACTACTAATTAGTGATTAAAAATATAACACAGATTAGAAGATGTTAAGAAATTAAGGTACAGATGAAATATGTTTTCATGACTTTCAAACATACCTCTCAGTTGAGGACTCCCAATGAGAAAGTTTCCAAATCTGAAACTTCATCTCTCCAAGTTTAACCTAAAATATATAATTTATTGATTGTTTCCACAAGTAGCATTTTTTCATTCACTCAAATGTTGTGTATGACATTGGTGCAGCCAATATTTATTGGCTATCCCTAATTGGTTTAGGGGAGGATTTTTTTATTGGCGCAGACTTGATGGGCTAAAGGGCCTCTTGTGTACTGTATGATTCCATGATTTTATGGTTCTACGACTTGCTCTAAGATGGTGCAGTGAGCCAACTTCTTGAACACAGCTGAGTGGCTTACAAAGCCACTTCAGAAGGCAGTTAAAAATCACCCACATGGCTGTGGATCTGGAGTCACATGTAGACTGGGCAAGGTAAGAGCACCAGATTTCCTTTCCTGAAGAGCATTAATATATCAGCTAGATTTTATTTTTACAGCAAATGATCGCCCTTGCTGTTGCTAGCTTACGCTCCAGATTTTGCCACTACAGCGGAATTCAAACTCATGCATCTAGATAATTAACTAGTCCAATAACATTACCGTAATGTTACCATACCCAATATGCAATTAAAGTGATAATTTACTAACTCCTCAAGCAAACCTCCCACTACAGATGCAAAAACAGCATGTGAATTCATCAAGTTGATCAGTAAACCATTTTATCCCAAATTTATCATAGTATATTATGTATAAATTCAAATCTAAAGTAAATTATCTGGTATTGAAGTTACACCCTTATTTTGTGGAAACAAGTTACACAAAATCAGCAAACATAAGGCTCTTGTGATGCAGTGGTAGTGTCCTTACCTCAAGGTTCACTTGCTCTAGAGGAATGTAATAATATGTTTGAACAGGTTGGTTAGGAAATATCTACAAATGCATTCAATTTAAAGGCTGAATGTAGGCAAGAAGAATTTCATTCTTACTTTGAAACAGATGTTTGATGATACGGCTGAAGAAGAATTATTCAGGAAATAAAACTATTCTGTACTCGTATCAACTGGGTTGCACTTTTGAGCGTAAAAACCAGGGGCAGGAGGAGGCCAATCAGGCTCTCATGCCTGCTCTGCCATTCAATCATATCATGGATAATCTGATTGTAACCTCAAATTCACATTCCTGTCTAGCCTTAATAATATTTCAAATACTTGCTTAACACGAATCTATCTGCCGCTGCCTTAAAAATATTCAAGGGCTCTGCTCCCATGACCTTTCTGGGAGAGGGTTCCAAATAATAACTCTGTTTTAAATGGACAACACTGATTTTTTTAAACAGTGACTCCTAGTTCTAGAGTTTGCCAGAAAAGGAAATATTCTCTTCGCCCATCAAGACCCACAGGATTCTTTTTGATTCAATCAAGTTGCTTCTTATTACCTAGAAATATAGTGGAGATAGGTTCATTTGGGGCATTCAAGAGGGTATTGCATGATTATTTGGATAGAAATAGTGCTCAGGGACATGGGGAAAAGGCAGGAGATTGGATGCAGGTAATAGAACTGGTCAGGCAGGATGGGCCAAATGGCCTTCTTCTACACTGTAACAATTCTGTGATTCTGTAATACTGTTCAGAATTCCAGCAGATACAAGTCCTATCAATCATTGCTTTTAAGGCAAATTGCTCATTTCAAGCATTAGTCCAGTAAACCTTCTCTGAACTGTTTCCAATACATTTACATTCTTCCTTAAATAAGGTGACAAATATTTTGTGCAGTATTTCATATGCGGTCTCACTAGTGCCCTGTATAATTGAAGCATAGCTTCCCCACCTTTGTATTCAGTTTCCTTCATAATATTTGATAACATTCTGTTAGCTTTCCTAATCATTTACTAAACCTGCATACTAAACTTCTGCAATTGATGCAAGAGGACACATAGATTGCTCTGAATCTCAGAAGTCTTCAGCCTGTCACCATTCGTAAAATATCCTTCATTTTTGTTCTTCCTGTCAAGATGGATAACTTCACACTTTCCCACATTATGTTTTATTTACCATACCTTTGCCCATTCAGTTAACTTATCAAAATCCTTTTGTAATCTTCCTGGGACCTCTTCACAACTTACTTTCCTACCTATCTTTGTATCATCAGCAAATTTGACAACAATGCCTTCTGTTCCTTCATCCAATTCATTTGTATAAATTATAAACAGTTGAGGTTCCAGCACCAATCCCTGTGGCGTACCACTTGTTACATCTTGCCAACCCAAAGAAGACATATTTACCCATTCTCTGATAACTGTTAGCCAAACAATTCTCTATCTGTGTCAATAAGCTACCTCCTACACCAAGTGCTTTCATTTTCTGCAATAACCTTTGATGTGGAACTTTATCAAATCCCTTCTTGAAATCTAAGTACTAGACACGGCGGGAGTCTGGGAGAGAGCGCGAGGGCAGCCGGGAAGGTAAGCTTTCGTTATAAAAGTCTTACCTCGCGTGACTGCGGCCTTCAGTTGTTCAGCGGAGGAGGAGTCGCAGAGCGGGCGCGAGTGGTCAGCTGGGTAACGGTTATCTTTCACCCAATAAATGTGGGAAGTAACTAATACCCGAGACACTACACGTGTAGTGTCTCCCACCCTTCCACCTCCTCTAACCTAATAATAAGACTAACTGTGGTGAGCAGGTAAGCTATTTGCATTTGTTTTCTTGTCTCTTTGTTATCTTTCGGGGAGGTCACCTAGACGCCAAATCCTCTGGGAGCAGTTCGGAAGGCAAAACCGGAGTTTGTTTGAGTATATAATGGAGTAAACTTACTGGTGCAGAGAACACTTAAAGAGAGAACACTGTGAAACTAAAAAAGAAACTACTTAATTTTAAATAATTGACTAAGTAGAGATGGCAGGCCAGGTGATGTGTTGTAGCTGTATGATGTGGGAGCTGGCTGATCCCATTGAGAACGGCAGTGACCACAGCTGCAGCAAGTGTTGGCTGCATGAGGAGCTCCGGCTCAAAATTGATGAGCTGGAATCCGAACTCCAAACACTGCGGCACATTCAGGAGGGGGAGAAATACCTGGATGCTGTGTTCCAGGAGGCAGTCACACCTGGTAGATTAACTAATGTTAATTCGATCGGCGGGCAGGGACAGCAGTGTGTGACTGCGAGTGAGGCAGGTAGAGGGACCCTGCAGACAGGAGCCGCAGCCCTTGACATTGTCCCACAGGTATGAGGCACTTGCTCCCTGCGTGGATGAGGAACAGGGCTGCAGGAAGGATGAGTCAACTGACCATGGCACCATGTTTCAAGAAGCCATTCAAGAGGGGGGAGCTAAAGGACAGATTGTAGTTGTAGGGGATTCCATCATCAGGGGGATAGATAGTATCCTTTGCGAGCAGGATAGAGAGTCCCACATGGTGTGTTGCCTGCCCGGTGCCAGGGTGCGAGACATCTCTGATCGGCCTGAGAGGATACTAGAGAGGGAGGGGGAGGATCCAGTTGTTGTGGTCCATGTAGGTACCAACAACATAGGCAGGACCAGGAAAAAAGACCTGTTTTGGGATTATGAAAAGCTAGGAACAAAATTAAAAAAACAGGTCTTCAAGGGTCATAATCTCTGGATTGCTGCCCAAGCCACGTGCAAATTGGCATAGGGAGGTGAGGATCAGGGAAGTAAACACGTGGCTAAAAGAGTGGTGTGGGAAAGAGGGTTTCCTTTTCATGGGCCACTGGCATCAGTCTGGGACAGGAGGGATCTATACCGCTGGGATGGACTCCACCTGAACAGGGCCGGGTCCAGTGTTCTGGAGAAAAGGGTAAATAGGTGGTCAATAGGATTTTAAACTAGTAAGTAGGGGGGAAGGGAGGAGTGAGCGTACAGGGAGTATAACAATTAATGGAAGGCAAAGCAGCAGGTTAGCAGGTGACGAGGAAGCTTCAACTCCATTGAAAATTAGGAAAAAAGTTAAAGGGAAGGAGAACTCAAGAGCTGTGAGTAATGGAGGTGATAGGACTCAAAAAGAAGGTGCAAAAACTGGCATAAGGGCACTTTATCCGAATGCTCGGAGCATTCGAAACAAGGTAGATGAGTTTACAGCACAAATCATGACCAATGGGTATGATTTAGTGGCCATTGCAAAGACATGGTTGCAGGATGGTCATGACTGGGAGTTAAATATCCAGGGGTATCAAATTGTTCAGAAGGACAGACAGGAAGGTAAGGGAGGTGGTGTCGTTCTGATTTTTAAGGATGATATCAGGGCGGTAGTGAGAGATGATATAGGTTCTACTGAACAAAAGATTGAATCCATTTGGGTGGAAATTAGGAATAGCAGGGAGAAGAAGTCACTGATAGGTGTGGTCTATAGGCCACCAAATAATGACATTGTGGTGGGGCGGGCAATAAACATAGAAGTAGCTAATGCATGTAAAAATGGCACAGCAATTATCTTGGGGGATTTTAATCGACATATCGATTGGTCAAACCAGGTCGGTCATGGCAGCCTTGAGGAGGAGGTTCATAGAATGCATCCGCGATAATTTCCTTGAACAATATGTAATGGAACCTACAAGGGAGCAAGCTATCCTAGATCTCGTCCTGTGTAATGAGACAGGAATAATTAATGATCTCACAGTTAGGGATCCTCTCGGAAGGAGCGATCACAGTATGGTTGAATTTAAAATACAGATGGAGCGTAAGAAGGTTAAATCCAGTACCAATGTCCTGTGCTTAAACAAAGGAGACTGATGGGATGAGGGAGGAGTTAGCTAACATAGAATGGGAGCAAAAACTGTATGGTGGGTCAATCGAGGAACAGTGGAGGACTTTCAAAACGATTTTTCACAGTGCTCTGCAGAAGTACATTCCAGTGATAAGGAAGAACTGTAGGAAAAGAGATAGTCAGCCATGGATGTCTAAGCAAATAAAGGAAAGTATCAGATTGAAAAAAAACACATACAAAAAAGCAAAGAGTTATGGGAAACTAGTAGACTAGGAAATCTTTAAAGGCCAACAGAACGCCACAAAAAAAGTTATAAAGAAAAGTAAAATAGATTATGAGAGTAAACTGGCTCAGAATATAAAAACAGGCAGTGAAAGTTTCTATAAATATGTAAATCGTAAAAGAGTGGCGAAGGTAAACATTGGTCCTTTAGAGGATGAGAAGGCCAATTTAATAACTGGGAATGAGGAAATAGCCGAGACATTAAACAGTTATTTCGTGTCGGTCTTCACAGTGGAAGACACAAATAACATGCTGAAAACTGATGGCAAGCAGGCGAGGACCTAGAAACTATCATTATCATTAAGGAGGCAGTGCTGGGCAAGCTAATGGGGCTAAAGGTAGACAAGTCTCCAGGCCCTGATGAAATGCATCCGAGGGTACTAAAAGAGGTGATGGGGGAAGTAGCAAATGCACTAGTAATTATTTACCAAAATTCACTGGACTCTGGGGTGGTTCCCACAGATTGGAAAACAGCCAATGTGACGCCACTGTTTAAAAAAGGAAGTAGACAAAAAGCAGGTAACTATAGGCCAATTAGCTTAACTTTGGTAGTGGGGAAAATGCTTGAATCTATCATTAAGGAAGAAAAAGCAAGACGTCTGGATATAAATTGTCCCATTGGGAACACCCAGCATGAGTTCATGAAGGGTAGGTCATGTTTAACTAATTTGGTGGAATTCTTTGAGGACATTACCTGCATGGTGGACAATGGGGAACCTGTGGATGTGGTGTATCTAGATTTTCAGAAGGCATTTGACAAGGTGCCACACCAAAGGCTGCTACATAAGATAAAGTTGCACCGTATTACAGGTAATGTATTGGCATGGAGAGAGGATTGGTTGACTAGTAGAAAACAAACAGTAGGGGTAAATGGGTGTTTTTCTAGTTGACAGTTAGTGGCTAGTGGTGTGCCTTAGGGATCAGTGTTGGGACCGCAATTGTTTACAATTTACATAGATGATTTGGAGTTGGGGACTAAGTGTGGTATGTCAAAATTTGCAGATGACACTAAGATAAGTAGTAGAGCAAAGTGTGCAGAAGACACTGAAAGTCTGCAGAGGGATATAGATAGTCTAAGTGAGTGGGCAAAGGTCTGGCAGATGGAATACAATGTTGATAAGTGTGAGGTCATCCATTTTGGTGGAATAACAGCAAAATGGACTATGTTTTAAATGGTAAAAAATTGCAGCACGCTGCTGTGCAGAGAGACTTGGGTGTCCTTGTGCATTAATCGCTAAAAATAGGATTGCAGGTGCAGCAGGTAATTAAAAAGGCAAATGGAATTTTGTCTGCCATTGCTAGAGGGATGGAGTTTAAAAACAGGGAGGCTATGCTGCAGCTGTATAGGGTCCTGGTGAGGCCTCACCTGGAGTACTGTGTGTAGTTTTGGTCTCCTTACTTGAGAAGGGATATACTAGCACTGGAGGGGGTGCAGAGGAGATTCACTCGTTGATTCCAGAGTTGAGAGGGTTGGATTATGAGGAGAGACTGAGTAGGCTGGGATTATACCCATTGGAATTCGGAAGAATGAGGGGAAATCTTATAGAAACATATAAGATTACGAAGGGAATCGATAAGGTGGAGGCAGGGACATTGTTTCCGCTAGCAGGTGAAACTAGGACTAGAGGGCATCGCCTCAAAATAAAGGGAAGCAGATGTAGGACTGAGGTCAGGAGGAACTTCTTCACCGAAAGGGTTGTGAATCTGGAATTCCCTGCCCAGTGAAGTGGTTGAAGCTACCTCGCTGAATGTTTTTAAGGCAAGGCTAGATAAATTTTTGAACAGTAAAGGAATTAAGGGTTATGGTGAGTGGGCAGGTAAGTGGAGCTGAGTCTCAAAAAGATCAGCCATGATCTTATTAAATGGAGGGGCAGGCTCGAGGGGCTGGATGGCCTACTCCTGCTCCTAGTTCCTATGTTCTTATGTTCTTATGTACTATACACACACCAGTTTCCCTTTATCCACAGTATGTATTACCTCCTCAAAGTATTACAATAAGTTAGTCAAACATAACTTATCACAAAACTATATTGACTCTGACTATATAACCTTTAACTTCTTTAATAATAGCCTCCAAAATTTTCCCAATGATGGATGTTAAGCTAAGTGACCTTAGTTTCCTGCTTTCAGTCTTCTTCCCTTTCTAAATAATTTGCTATCCTACAACTGTACGGAACAGTACCAGAATCAAGGAAGTTTTAGAAAATTAAAATCATTGCATCCGCTATCTCATCAGACACCTCTTTTACGACCCTAAGCTGAACTTCATCAGGATGTGGGAACTTGTCAGTCTGATTTCTGTTGATAGTATAATGGTTAGTATCCCTGCCTGTCGCGCGGGAGACTGAGGTTCAATTCCCTGCTGCAACGGTGCTGATTTCTTTGGGGTAGCATGGTGGGTCAGTGGTTAGCAATGCTGCCTCACAGTGCTAGGGACCTGGGTTCAATTTCACCCTCAGGCAACTGTCTGTGTGGAGTTTGCATATTCTCCCCGTGTCTGCGTGGGTATTCTCTGGGTGCTCTGGTTTCCTCCTACAGTTCAAAGATGTGCAGGTTAGGTGGATTGGCCATGCTAAATTGTCCATTGTGTTCAGGGATGTGTAGATTAGGTAGGTGGGATGCTCTGAGGGTCTGTGTGGATTTGTTGGGCCAAAGGGCCTCTTTCCACACTGTAGGGATTCAATTTACTCAGTACCACTTACTTGTCTGGTGATTGTGATTTTCCTGAATTCCTCCCTTCTTTCCATTTCCCAGTTTGTCTCTGCTTCTGAGATGTTACCTACATCCTCTGTAGGGAAGTCAGATGTAAAATATTTACTTAGTTCATTTGACATTTGCTTATTTTTCATTATTAATTCTTCAGACTCATTTTCTATAGAGTTTGTTAACTCTTTCCTTCTTTAAATATCTATAGAAACTCTTACTATCTGCTTTTATATTTCCGGCCAAGTTTCTTTTGTACTCTAATTTTTCCCATTTTGTTAAATTTTTGGTCCCTCTGTTGTTTTTTTGTATTCTGTCCAATCTTCCAATCTGACACCTGTCTCTGCACAATTAAACGCTTTTTCTTTTAGTTGGATACAGTATATAATATTTCTAGTTGACCAAAGATCATGCGTTTATCCTTTGGAATTATTCCTACACTGTGGAACGTATTTTTATGTATATTATGAAATGTCTCCTTAAATATCTGCCACTGCATCTCTATTAACTTAACCTTTAACCTAATTTGCAAATTCACTTTACCCACTCAGTTGCAGGCCCACTCCTCCCTCCCTCAAATTGAATGTAAAATTCAATCATGTTATGGTCGCTATTATACAAGGGCATCTTACTGTGAGATCATTAATGAATCCTATGTCATTGCACAATACCAAGTTTATTTTGGCATTCTCTCTGGTAGTCTCCAGAACATGGTGTTTTAAAAAAGTGTCCTGAAAACATATGGGGCCTGAACACCACTCCCACAAATAACTTCTTGCTGTTATCATTTCTCATTCCCACCCAAGTTGTTCCCACATCTCAGTTTTCTTATTTAATAATAGGATTAAAAAAAATCTTCAAACCAGATCTTTCAGTGTTGATGAATTGGACACGACAATGAGCAATTGAAATAAAGTGGAAAAGTACTACAAGACAGACCGAGTGTGAAAACAGCTTGTTTTGACTGAAAGTAATTAAACGGCGTGGACTTAACTGCGGCAACTGTTGGGACGGGCTGTCCCAGTGGGCCACCTGAACATACCGTTTTGTGTATAATGGAATATCTGGGGAAGTACAGACAACTGCAGAAGAGTACTAACATCAGGGACTTTCCACCATTTGGGAATTTTCGTTTTTGCCTTGGCTTTTGTGACTGTAAGGTAGCGGGACTTGTTGCTCCTCACATCTGCACTTTGTGCTGACGGACTTCATCTCAGACCGGGACTAGTGAACAGTGCCAGGATCCATATACTCTCCAGGTCTGCCGTCGTGAAGTGTGGTCCCTGACTGGCGGAAGGGCATGAGATTTGTTGTTCTTATATATATTCATCACTAAAAATCTCCATATAAGCTGTTTTTACATATATACACTTATTTACCACTTAAAATATATTTGCTGCTGTCCTTATATTTATCAATTAATATTCACCTATACATATCATTGCTAATAAATGTATTAATATCATTTAATTAACAGAGAGTATTTTGTTACATCCCACCAAATTCACTGGTGAACCATAACGTCTGAACATAAATCATCCAACCACTTTTTCTGACTTTCCTGATATTTCTAAGCATCCCGTACCCTTCAAGATTGAGGTCCCAATCTATGTCATCCTGCAGCTCTGTAATTGCAATCAGATCATATTATTCATTCCTTTGGATTCTCATTTCATCTGCTTTGCTTCAAATGCTACATGCATTCAAATACAGTGCCTTTAACTTTATTCTTTTACTTCTTTTACTTGTTGATTGACTCTTAGATATTTACTATCTCGCCCCTTCTGTCATTATTCTTCTATGATTTTAATACTTTGTCTTTAACTTTATTCTTCAATTGCATTTTATTGCATTTTCCCAAATTTATTTCCTTGCTGCAACAATTCAGTTTAAAATCCTCTCTATTCCCCTAAATATACTGTTGACAAGCCCCAGCACAAGTTCAGGTGACGATCACTCCATCTATACATATCCAACTTCCCCAATGCAAATACCAACGCCCTATTAACCAGAACCCATCTCCCATACCAGTTTTTCAGCCATGCATTCATCTCTCTAATCTGATTGTCCCTGTGCCAATTTGTGCATGGCTCAGGAAATAATGCAGAGATTATGATCTTTGAGGTTCTGCTCCTTAATTTGGTGCCTAGCTCCTCATACTGACTATGCAGAGACTCTTTCTTTGTTCTGCTTATGTCATTGGTACCTTTGTGGACCATGAAGGCTGGATCCTCACCCTCCTGCTTTGATGGTCACTTGAATAATCAGATAGGCTTTTGTTCAAAGGACAACACTTCAATAAAGCAATGTTCACATTGTAAAATATGAGGTATTAAATGAGATTATGTATTCAAAACCCTGAATGCAGTTTGAGCCTATACTTTTCTGGTTCTCTGGTGAGCTAAGTTGACATTATGTGGGACATTTAACCCCATATATTTATAATAAAATAAAAAACTGCAGGTTCTGGAGATCTGAAACAAAAAACAGAAATTACTGGCAAAGCTTAGCAGGTCTGGGAGCATTGCGGGAAGAAAACAGAGTCAATGTTTTGAGTCCACTGACTCTTCATCAGAACCCTATGTATTTATACATTGGAATGAATGCTGGACCCCATTGTATACTCCCAAATTGCTCCGGAAAGTGGAAAACAAAAAACCTTTCACCGGAAGTTCCTATTCAGGTTAAAACTGCTAATTTCAGTTTATTGTACGTTTATGTTATTGTTCAGTTTATTTCCTTTCAGAAAGGAAAATAATTCTACAAATAAAAATACCGATAGCCTTCTCATTGCCTAATACCTAGTTTGAAATAAAAGAATAACTTCCTTCTAGATTTTATAACATCCATTGATAACTTTGCATGAAACATCTGAGTCTTCCACTTTGCCATTGCGCTGTCAACTTAGCGAATTAAAGGAATACCTCCTACATTTTCAGCCTGGGAAGTCTTTTAATAGAGAATTGTCAGTCAAGCTACATTTTGAAGACATAGGAGCGGCCTCTCACATGTATGATTCAAAGTAGTTTCCTGCACCTTAAGGACAAAGCAAATCTGCCACAGCAGATGAGAATATTGCAACTGGGACAACAACTGGTAAGTTAGCCATACCAGACAGCACCTTTTTAACAACATTGTCGAAAGAAATATTCAAAACTGTTAATGGACTGAAGAATGACTTGCAGAATATTGATCTCAATTCCAGACAAACCTTTAAACCAAGACTAATGCTTAATTGAGGCAGAAATATTCATAGTTTCACAGCGCTTAGTTGTAGCTATAAATTTGTTTAAATATATACAATATAGACAGTTATATCTTCAACAAATCTGACTTCATTTCGTGATGCGAGTGTATTTGTTTGACATTACTCTGTCTAACCTAATATAAACCAATTTATTTTAAATAGTCTCTACTAAAATAGTAGACATGATTATGTTAAGCACATTTCTACAGATATTGTTAACAGTCATTACTGAGTTCAGACATCTATAATGATATGCAAATTTATCAAGCTGCTAGAGACACACTTTCCATTGATTAGGTGATAAACTGACCTGTTACAAGTAATGAATCTAGCAAATTTCAACTGGAATTTTATTTTACGACTTAAGATATTATTAGTAGAGATACATTCAAACTTAAAGACAACCTAAGGAAGCTTTTATCAGAAACTAATGTCATCCTCACATATTCAGGCTGTATGTTTGGAGCATGTCTTGGGCTTGTCAACAAAGTGTATTTAGGTGATACAATGGTGTTAATCAATGAGTGGCAGTATGATACTTGCAAAAGAATGACAGGTGTGAAGTGATAGCACAAGCAGCTTCTTGAGAGGTGAGGTTTGCTTGTACCAAATGATATCTTAAAGCTTCCCTAGTAAGCACAATACCATCTTTATTTTCGAAGATTTAAACTATTTTAAGTTTCGTTTAAAAGGATCATATCCATTTACTGCAGTGTTTTAATCATTGTTTTATTCTTTCAGGTACATTACTATTAGAGAAGAACCATGGTGCTTCAATCCTTTGAACTGATTTTTGTTATTCATTAATGGGATGAGGTATCACTAGCTGAATCAACCTTTTTTTGCCTTAATTAAGCTTGAAAAGGTGGCAGTGAACTGCCTTCTTGAACTGCTACAGTCCATGTGGTGTAGGTATACCCACAATGCCATTAGAGAGGGAGTTCCAGGATTATGACCCAGTAATAGTGATGGAACTTGAAGTTAGAAAACGTTTTTATAAATCACATGAAATAAATATAGTAATAGAACATGTTAGGCTTTCAAAATATAACAAATGTGGTTAATATAAATGAACAATCTACAACATATTCAACGTGTGTCCTCCTTGTCCCTTATTTTCTGTTACACAAATCTTTATCCAAACTTATTATAGAAACTGCTTATGTAAATTTTCTGTCGTGTAATTATATTTACCCCAAAAGGCTACTGAAACTAGGTCAATCGAAAGTTTTAAACTAAGATAGATAGATTCTCTGTTAAGTAAGGATATTAAAAGAAATGGAAACAAGGTGAGTTAATGAAGTTGAGGTGTAGATAAGCCATGACCTAACTGAATGATGGAATCAGTTTCAGGGGCTAAATGGTCTGCTCCTTGAAGTATTGTGTCCTTCAGAACATTGTGCTACAGTACGCTAAAAAGGTTTTCTTGTAAATAATGTGCTATAATAATGAGTTAATAATGAGTCAAAAATATTTACAACAATCGTAGTTGAATAGTCTGTAATAAAAGTGAGGATATAGCCATATTTAAAAGATCCTTCAAAAAACTAATTAGCTCAGGCCATTTTACATGCATCCACCTAGTTCTGGAATCGTAACAAAACACAAGTTCCATAATTTACATTTTAAACAGGATATTATTATTTCAACAATGAAGGGTTTGAATATATTAGGATAGTTTGAAGCAAGATACTGATAGCATTCAAGGGAACAGTGTTTAACACAGTCAAACGAAAATGAATGCCATTGGAATACATATGATTAGAGGTAGAGGGCTTGACTTTTATAAAAGCTCTCTGTCAAGGAACAGACCCTATTAATAAAGTGTCACCATATAGTAACGCATACAACTGATCTGTTCACACTTATAACAGCTAAATTGTCCATGGTAAAGGTCATTTATGAGAAGAAGCAGCAGAAGTAATTACCAGCGCATTTCCCTTGAGTACTTGCTGTGTCAAGAGTACAGACAGTCTGCCACTCCCATACATCTATAGTAGAATTCCATTCAAAATGTACAACTCTCCTTGAGTGTCAACTGTTTGTGGTGAGTGAGGGATCAGATATTTAATTTTTCTTGATAATATCACGATAAGGCTTGAAGATATGTCATTTTTGGATTAATTTTCATTTGGGTCTCTGTAATCTTCTTTCTTTTCAAATACATAATAAACCACATTTATTTCTTCTTCAGTTCTATGCCTGAAGGCAGGTCCTTGGCAATTAATTACCTAATCATGGCAAAGTGCTGTGATTATTTATTAAGGATAGGAAAAATGGACAGGCTTGAGTTTGTATCAGCCAGAGTGGGGAGTAAATCCTATGTTATTGGTGTTACTCTCCATGTGCTAACTGCTGAGTCAACTGAGCTACCAGCCCAAATGAAAGCCAACCTGAATTTTTAAGGAACATACTCCTGTGAACCAAAATGCAAAGCCACGTATGAGATAAGCCAAGAGGTAAGAATAACTGTTCACTGACAATGCACACATTGTATAGTAGTACTGAACTTTAATACTGTTAATAGGAGACAAGAAGTCAAAGCTACTTGTCTGGCACCATTCAGGTCAATGACAGACTTGAAACAGACTTGAAAACGGGACACCAATTTATACAGCAGAAGATAACATTGCTGACAGGAGACAAGAAGTCAAAGTGCTGTATAAATTGATGTCCTTTTTTCAAGTCTGTTTCTTACATCATAGTCCAGATGAGTGTAAGATGAAAAGCTTAAACATCTTGTCTCTTTTTAACACTGGAAATAGCGGCTTACTTCTCTGCAAACCTGTTCAAAAATGCATGAATTTGCAAATGGAGAAAAAGGAATCATAATATGTTAAATAAACTGTAAAATTTATGCAGCTATGCATAGAGATAGCTCCTGTTTTGCCATTGCCTTGACCTTGGCCTCTACTAAGCTCCAGTGAAATTTCCTCCCTTCATCTTTCTCCTTTGCAAAACTTTAGTAACAAATTCCTCATGAAATTATAATTCAGCATCATGTGCTAATGAAATTGATTTAATAATCCTTGACAAGGTTGTGTTTGGTGGAGGACATATACTGTGTCCCTAAAGCTGTCAGATGTGGCACTTTGGTTTCAAGTAATTAAAAGAAGCTTGGTTCACCTCTCAGAGAGTGATAAATATATATGCTGATCAGATGGAAGGATATGCCCAGCAATTTGTTCCAATCTTTAAAACATGCACTCTTCCCTCCCATTTTGCCTAATACAAATGAGACCAAACAATGAAGGCGTGATTTAATTTGCCAGGAATATAAAACTCTGTATTATATATGTATATTAATCAGTTTACTGGAATGATTATTTTTATCTGTCAGATGTAAAGACATCTAGTTGAGTAGAACTCTTGATTTACATTTTCTGCAGTGGGCAACAACAAAGCATAATTGAACTATTGAAATGAAGTGGGAGGAAGTCACTTTCTTACTTTCACCGAGTTGAGAATTGAACTTGAGCACGTCTTATTTATTTTATTTTTGCTAAGAAATATAAAATTAATAAAGCAGATACCTTCAGTTGGCAATTCAAGCAAAATCTTTAGTGTTCTTTTACAAAGTATCCACATTTCTGCAGAATATTGAAGGAAATACTTGTATGATATTGCTGTACATGGAGAAACAGAGAATTTCTATTTCCTCAATTCAGTTACCAAAAGGTCCTGGAGGAGTCAATGTTATCTTCTCCTTTCCTCCAGATGCTGCCTGGCTTGCTGTGTTCTTCCAGCCTCCTGTTTGTTCTCTTTGGATTCCAGCATCCATGCAGTTTTTTGTCTCTAACTAAAAGTCCTGGTTGGTTTTCTGGTTTTCCTTTGAAATATTTTCCCTTTTTTCCTCAACAACTTTCTTTCCCTCTCTTGACCGGTGGTTTGTGCTATGATATAGTACCATGGAAATGTGACTGTCTTTGGTTACCCTTTCAAACAACCATTCTTCGCATACGGTAAACCATTTATTGAGTATGAATGTATGAATCAACTATGAAATATTAATGCCAAGCTTGTTCTAGTCATTAAGTGATATCCAGAAAAGTATTCCTTCCAGTAAATGTCAGGGAATAACACCAAGGATTGGGAAGACTATCAGTCTTTTCCTTCCCTATCCTAGTGTAACAAGAGCTAATGGAAGCACCCTCGTCGCTTCCTCAAAAGAAATTAGGTGATTAAACACAGAATTTAGAATGTTTTATGATGTTCTTATAGAGTCATACAGAAATCAATTCTAACTTCAACATTTACTATTTCAATGCATTAGGTTATTCGTGAAATCATTCTTTTGTTTAACTTCTTTCGTTCTCACACCTATATGCTTGAATTGAAATGACAAACTGATGTCATGTTTTCTTATGCTGATTCATGTTGTTATTAACTATTTCATGGCACTACTCAAAGAAAAACACAAATCCATTGGTGTCATTGCCAACTTTATCTATTCAACTAAAACAAGATTTTAACAAGGTTGTGTTCAAAGAAATTCCAAAAGTTGAACACACACAATCTATGACTGATACAGACAGTGGTGCATAATTGAAGGTGCAGTTTTTCAGATGAAATATTAAACCAGCTTTTCCGCTGTTCAAGTGAAATTAAAAGATTCCCCATTTTACAGTATTCCTTGTGTCCTAACAGGCATTTATCTCATAATCAATGCCATCATAAACATGTCAGCTGGTTATATGTGAGAACTTGTGGTATGAAAATTAACTATTTCTGTCTGCATGACAAGATTTCAAAAGGAGTTCATCGGCTTTCAGACTTTGGAATGCCATGAAGGTGCAAAATAATAAAGTAAGTACAATTTTATTTCCCTAATCTTAAGAGGGGCTCAAGATTAAACAATAGGTGCAGAGAAGGGCTATCTTTGCCATTTAATGACAATGGAAGAGAAAGCTGAGTATGTAAAATGGGTAGAAAAGTGGCAGTTGCTCATTTTACACTGTCAAATTGTTAAAACTAGATACAGTGTGTTTTCAGTCTAAGACTTGTGTAAAACTTCACTGACTGCTAACACAAACTGGTGTGAGATGGCCACCAGCAGGGACTCTCCCACTTCATGCTTTACTGACTCTGCAGAAAAGTTAATAATGAATAATAACAAACAGATCACATTGTATCAAACTGGACGCTAGAAATGGCATAAAAGAAAGACATCCTACTCAGTCAATGTTGTAAAATCCTCATTGCCATCAGGTTACTTGTGCCAAAATAACAGAGGTGTTCAACAGACTAGTCAAACAACAGACTGACATGATTATATTTACTGAATATTATCTGATAACCAATGTCCCAGACCCTGGTGTCACCTTTGCTAAGTACATCCTGTGCTAGTGGTAGTAATGGCATAGTGACACACAATAACTCTAGCGCTCATGATGTTTCATGGCATCAGGTGAAACATAGACAAGGAGGCCTCCTGTCAATTCCCATAACTAATGAATCAGGACTTCATATTGAATACTACTTGGAAGAGGGACTGTGGGTAGCAAGGGCAAGAATATACTCTTGCTGGGAGACTTCTATTTCCATCAAAAAGCATAGCGTTCAAGCACCACTACCCATCAAGCTGGTTATGTCCTGAAGGATATGTCTGCCAAGTTGTGTGTGCAATAGGCAGTGACAGAATTAACAAGAAGGAAAAGACCCTTCTATCTATCGGACATAACTGTCAATGACAGCGTTGGTAGAAGTAACCATTGCGTAGTCATTGTGGAGGTGAAGTCATGTCTTCACATTGTGGATAATCACCATCCTGTTGCCTACATGGCACTCCTGCTATGCAAATTGGACAGACCTAGCAGCTCAAAAAAACTGGGCATCCATGCAGTATTATGGGTGATCAGCAGCAGCAGAATTGTGTTCAATAACAATCTGTTTCTTTATAGCCTGGCATATCCCTTGCTCTACCATTAACATCAAGTGAAAAAGATCAACTCTGGTTCACTGTAGAATGCAGAAGTGGCATGCCAGAAGCCGTATCAGATTACCAAAATATAAGGTGCCAAGCAATGTTATTATAACACATTTCTACATGTATTCCAAACAGCAGATAGAACATATTATCAACTAAGCAAAGCAATCCCACAACCAACAAGGAAGATCATGATTTGCTGTCCTACCCAATCCAGTATTGAATAATGGTCAAGAATCAAACAACAAACATTGTCAATTATACTTAAATCACAGGAACAAACACAAAAAGTACAACTTCTTGAGTACATGTGCATTTTACGGCAAATAATAGCTTAAGGAATCATAATGCACATTATCAATGTTTTTAGATAGAAATTCCACATGGATGCTCTACATTGTTGGGATCTAAGGTATTTCATAGATATCACCAGAACTAGGTAACTGTACACAGAGTTTATTTTGTGCTATGTTTTCATTTTATCTCCTGTTGTCAGAGGTCTGACATAATTTCATGTCGTACAATCTAATCTGTGTCCCTCTCCAAATGACAAACTGCATAGGGCAGAGTGCTTTCACTTATTAAATACTGCAAGTCTGTAAATTGCTGCAACCTACTGACCGGCCAATTGTCCATGGCTGACTAAGGTTCATTCATTCACAATTTGTGCTGGAATTGGTGGACAGGAGTAGCTGACAGTCTAATTTATGATATGTGCTGACATGATTTTGCAGGGTTCGTAAAGAGACAGATTGGATTACATGCTGTTCGAATAGCAATCTTCAGTAAACTGACAAAATTGAACTTTTCTGATTAAGTATAGCCATACAACAACCTGTAGTAAACAAAACAATGGATGACCTTAAAACAGTGAACGTTAAATACTTAAGCAGTACTTCAGAAGGAAAAATATATTCATGTACTCTAAATTACATTCTAAAGCTAATATAATGAAAATACATTAACTCTCCAGCTGAAAAACTATAGCCATTATCAAATTGTATAGATTTACAGTACAGAAATAAGCCATTGGTCTATGCTGGTGATTATGCTCCACAAAAGTCTTGTCCCACTTCCTAGAGTCATACAGTCGCACAGTAATATAGCTGGAAAACAGACCTACAGTCCAACATGTCCATGTCCACCAAGTTTCCCAAACTAAACTAGTCCCATTTGCCTGCATTTGGCCCATGTCACTCTAAACCCTTCCTATTCATGTACCTGTCCAAATGTCTTTCAAATGTTGTAACTGTACCTGCATCTACTACTTCCTCTGGCAATTCATTCCACATATGAACCAACCGCTGTGTGAAAAATAGCCCCTCAGCTCCCTTTTAAAACTTTCTCCTTTCACCTCAAAATTATGCCCCCTAGTTTTGAACTCCCCTACACTGGGGGCACGACCTTTGTTATTCACCTTATCTATGTCCCTCATGATCTCTATAAGGTTACTCTTCAACCTCCTACACTCGAGTGAAAAAACTTCCAGCCTATACAGCCTCTCCTTATAACTGAAACCCTCCATTCTCAGGAACATCCTTGTAGATCTTCTCTGCATCCTCTCCAATTTAATAATATCCTTCCTATAGCAGGCTAACCAGAATTGTACAAAATACTCCAAAAGTTACCTCACCAAAGTCCCGTACAACTGCAAGATAACGTTCCATTCCTATACTCAATGACCTGGCTAATGAAGGCAAGCATGCCAAAACGCCTTCTTTACCACCCTGTCTACCTGTCACACAACTCTTGAGGAACTATGTACCTGAGCCCTTAGGGCTCTCTGTTCAACAATACTCCCCAGGGCCCTACCATTAACTGTGTAAGTCCTGCCCTTGTTCATCTTATAAAATGTAACACCTCACATTTATCTAAATTAAATTTCATCTGCCACTCTTCAACCCATTGGCCCAATTGATCAAGATCCCTTTGTAATCTTAGATAACCTTCTTCACTATCTGTTATACCACCAATTTTGGTATCATCCATGAACTTACTAACCATGCTTCCTAAATTCATATCCAAATCATTCATAAGAAATAACAAACAACAGTGGACCCAGCACTGACTGTAAACCTATCTATGCATCTCATAATTTTATAGACTTCTATCAAATCTCCCCTCAGCCTCCACCGCTCAAGAGAAAACAACCAAAGTTTTTCTAGCCTCTCCTTATAGCTCATACTCTCTAATCCAGGCACCATCCTGGTAAACTTCTTATGCACTGTCTCCAAAGCCTCCACATCCTTCCTGTAATATGGTGACCAGAATTGAATGCAATACTCCAAGTGTGGCCCAACCAAAGTCTTATAGAACTGCAACTTGACATCCTGACTCTTGTACTCAATTCCCCGATCAATAAAGGCAAGCATGCCATACACCTTCTTTACCATTCCATCTACTTCTGTGGCTACTTTTAAGGAGCTATGGACTTGAACCCCAAGATCCTTCTACACATCAATGCTGTTCAGAGTCCTGCGATTAACTGTATACTTTTCCTTAACATTTGAACACCCAAAATGCAGCACCTCACACTTACCCAGATTAAACTCCATCTGCCATTTCTCCGCCCATATCTGCAACTGATCTATATCCTGGTCTATCCTTTGACAACCTTCCGTGCTATCCACAACTCTACCGATCTTCATATCGTATGCAAACTTACCAACAAACCCATCTACATTTTTATCCAAGTCATTTATATATATCACAAACAGCAAAGGTGGCAATATGGATCCCTGCGCAACACCACCAGTCACGGACCTCCAGCCTGAAAAACACCCTTCGACTCTGCCCTCTGTCTTCTATGGGCAAGCCAATTCTGAATCCACATGGCCAATCACCATGGATCCCATGCATCTTAATCTTCTGGATGAGCCTACCATGAGGGACCTTGTCAAAAGCCTTTCTAAAATTCATGTAGACAACATTGACTGCTCTACCCTCATCCTTTGCCAAATCCTCGAAAAATTCAATCAAGTTAATCAGGCATGACCCGCCCTGCACAAAGCCATGCTGACTATCCCTAATTATGCCATGCTTTTCCAAATGTGCGTAAATGCTATCCCTAAGAATTCTCTCCAATAACTTCCCAACCACCGATGTGAGACTCACTGGTCTGTAGTTTCCTGGATTACCCCTATTTTCCTTCTTGAACTGAGGAATAAAATTAGCTACTTGCCCTAGTTACTGGCCCTACCTTCTCTCTAGTTATCCTCTTGTTTTTAATGTATCTTTAGAATGCCTTAGAATTCTCTTTAACCCTACCTGCCAAGGTCATTTCATGGCCCCTTCTTGTTGGGGGGCCTATACTACAATCCTATCACAGCAATTGCACCCATCTTATTTTTGAGCTCCACCCATATTGCTTCAGTGGATGAGCCCTCCAACATGTCCTCTCTGAATGCAGATGTAACATCTCCCTGCTTAGTGATGCAACTCCTACACTTTTCTTACCTTCCTCTCTATCTCATCTAAAGCAACGAAACCCTGTAACTTTGAGCAGCCAGGCCTGTCCCTCTCTCAACCAAGTCTCTGTAAAGGCCCAACATCATAGCTACTCAAGTATATGCCTTGGTAGCACACTTGTGTCTAAGACAGAAGATCATAGATTTGAACATCCCTCTGCAGACTTGACTGTGTAATCTAGGTTGATACTTAAAAGCTGTACTGAGGGAGTGTTATTTTTCATGGTCTTTTGAATGAGATTTTAAACCAAGTATCCTATCTTCTTTGGGATAGTAAGAACTGCAGGTGCTGGAGTCAGAGATAATGCACTATGGAGCTGGAGGAACATAGGAGGTCAGGCAGCATCAGAGGAGCAGGAAAGTTAACTTTCGGTTGGGACCCTTCTTCAGAAATGGCGGGGGTGAAGGGAGCTCAGAAATAAATAGAGAGGAGGGGTAGGGCTAGGGAAGGTAGGTGGGATGGTGATAGGTGAGTGCAGGGAGGGAGTGGTCAGTGAGGTGGGAGGAGTGGATAGGTGGGAGAGAAGATGGACAGGTTGTGTCAGGTCAAGGAGGCAGGGATGAGAGGGAGGGTTTGTCATGGGATGAGGCTTGGGTTGGGGAGATTTTGAAACTGGTAAAATCCAGTTGGTCTCTGAGCCTCTGCTTGGTTCACCTGCACATCCGTCAATGTGGTCTATTGCATCCACTGCTCATGACGTGGCGTCCTTTACATCGGTGAGACCAAGCAGAGGCTTGGAGACCGCTTTGTAGAGCAACTGCGCTCTGTTCGTGACAAACGACAACACTTTCTGGTCACAAACCATTTCAACTCCCCCTCCTACTCCCTGGGTGACATGTCCATCCTGGGCCTCCTCCAGTGACACAGTGACGCCACCCAGAAACTGAAGGAACAGCACCTCATATTCCGCCTTGGGAGCCTACAGCCCAATGGCCTAAATGTGGATTTTACCAGTTTCAAAATCTCCCCATCCCACCTACCTTCCCCAGCCCCACCCCTCCTCTCTCTATTTATTTCTGACCTCCCTTCCCCCTCCCCCATTTCTGAGGAAGAGTCCCAACCGAAACGTCAACTTTCCTGCTCCTCTGATGTTGCCTGATCTGCTGTGTTCCTCCAACTCTGCACTGTGTTATCCTATCTTCTTTCTTGTGTGGATATAACAGATTCCAGGTACTATTTTGAAGAAGAGCAGCAAATTATCCTTGGTATCTTGGCCAATATTAATCCCTGAATCAATATTGTAAACGAAATTATTATGCCATCATCATTTGCTGTTTGTAGGAGCTTGCTGCACACAAATTGACTGCCTCACCCCTAATGACACAACAGTGTCTATATTTTTAAAACTAGGTCATTCTCTCTAATGTGGCCATGAAAGGCATGCTATGACTGCAAGTCTTTCTTCATTTTAGGCTTAGGAATTTTGAAACTGATTAACCATTATCATCAAATCAGATAATTTGATAATTTATTGCATTGCCATTGTGGGGCCTTGAAAATTAGCTGCTACATTTTACTGCAGTGCCCATATTCTAAAGTACTAAATTATTTACTGTAAAGTGGTTTGTAACTTGCTGGAATTGTGAAAGGTGAAATATGAATGCAAGTCCTTTTCTCTCTTAGAATAAGTATCACTCCTAGCTACATGTACATGCTTCTCAGCACCCCCAGTTACACTGTCAGAGATTAATGCACAGATTGCTTGCCTTTCTGGTCAGCTGAGCTTGGAAAAGAGAAAGAAAGTCTTTTTAACCTTAGTATGGTATATGCAACTTTAAGGGCTTCATGCCAGTTCTTTACAAATACACTTAATTCCTGAAATTACTGTGATTAATACAAGGGCAATGCTTAACAATCTATTTTCTGTAGCTTTAAATTGGTCATAGATTTACCCTTTTTAAATGTACTGTTAAAAATAAAACCACAACACATACAGTTCTGTGAAATTGTCACTCTGTCCCAATGAGATCATTGCTTGAACTTTGCTTGCAAATTATATGTTATCTTGTGAGATGCTGTTAAAAATAGCATTTGCTCTGTGTTCTGAGAAAGGGTCTCTGGCTAAAATATTAACTTGTCTACACCTTTTGGATCCTGACAGAACTGTCAACATTTTCTGTTTTTGTTTCAGATTCTTGGGTACTTTCCTTCTTATCTCTTGTCTCACTAAGTAGTTTTGATCTACTGAACTATTTCCCTATATTAAGGGCAATATAAAATGGTAGGAGGGAAAGCTTACATTATTGCATGAGAAACAGCAGTCCTTTAGGCTGGCAACAACAATAAGTTAGCAGTTTATTATGAAGCTGTGAAAATCACCCAACATATTTCCTATGCTTAAATTGAATGAGATTAAATAGTCTGCCCCTTGTCAACTGGTCATAAGTACCAACATAATTGATAACTTTCTCTCAGTTGCTATACACAGTACCTCCTTATAAAATTAATTATTGCAATTCGTTACAGAAACATTTATACTTTCTTTAATTAAGATTCAAATTACAATGGGGAGCAAAGGAGAGATATATGATGGATTGTGGCATGTCAACCACCTTTCATCATTGTATGAATAACTATAGCATGGCATTTGCTCAGTAAACAGCTGAGATTGAAGTGTTTGTGCTACTGACTCACAATCTGAAAATTAGTAATACAGAATAATAAGATAAAATGGCTCCTTATGCAGGGTGCCAATTTAGCATTTATCATGTAAAGCAATATTTCACCAAATTTAATTTTAGTTCTTTAGTCTTCTTGAAAGTAATATGTTTAATCAGAACAGCACATGAAAAAACTGTGGGCCGTAAATTACACTGTGCAATACTTAGTGTCGTTCTTTAAAATTCCTCTCTCTGCTATCTGAGCAGAAACATTAAGCTATTTAAGACACTTATGAGCTAAACACCTTTTATGTCTAAAATAAAACAAAGAACTGCAGGAGCTGGAAATCTGAAACAAAAATAAAAATTGCCGGAGAAACTCAGCAGGTCTGGCAACATCCTTAGAACATAGAACATAGAATAGTACAGCACAGTAGAGGCCCTTCGGCCCACGATGTTGTGCCGAACTTTTACCCGAAACCTAAGGTCTATCTAACCTCCACCGCTACCTTATACTATCATCCATATGCCTATCTAATAGCCGCTTAAATGCCCCTAATGAGGCCGACTCCACTACCCTCTCCGGCAATGCATTCCACACCCCTACCACTCTCTGAGTAAAGAATCTACCTCTGACGTCTCCCCGATATCTACCTCCTTTCACTTTAAAACTATGTCCCCTTGTAAAAGCTACCTCCACCCTAGGAAAAAGTCTCTGGCTGTCTACTTTGTCTATACCTCTGATCATTTTGTACACCTCTATCAAGTCACCTCTCATCCTTCGTCCTTCGAAAGAGAAAAGCCCTAGCTCTCTCAATCTTTCCTTGTAAGACCTTCCCTCCATTCCAGGCAACATCCTGGTAAATCTCCTCTGCACCTTTTCCAACGCTTCCACATCGTTCCTGCAATGAGGCAACCAGAACTGGACACAATACTCCAGATGTGGCCGAACCAGGCTTTTGTATAGCTGGAGCATAACTTCACAGCTCTTGAACTCAATCCCTCTATTGATGAAATCTAACACACCATACGCCTTCTTAACAACTATATCCACCTGGGTGGCAGCTCTCAGGGAACTGTGGACATGAACCCCAAGATCCCTCTGCTCCTCCACACTGCCAAGAATCTTTCCGTTAACCCTGTATTCTGCTTTCAAGTTTGTCCTTCCAAAATTGGAGAGAGAAAGCAGAGTTCACTTTTCGGGTCCAGTTGCGAAGAAGGGTCACTAGACACAAAATGTTAACTCTGGCAGTTGGTGTGAAATCCAAGTAATAAAACATTTACACCTCAAAATGGTCTTGCAGCCGTTGACTAGATGCCATATAAGTGACTTTGCACCACAATTCCAGTGTACAGCTTGCATTAATACAAAGACAAAACTAATCCATGTTAATTTTTTAAAAATTGCCTTATAAATACAAGGAGCAACTATCTACCATTCAACCCCTTAAGCCTCCTCCAAAATTCAATAGAACAATGGCTGATCTTCTCCCTCAGTCTCACTTGGCTCCTCAACATCTGGTTCCCTTTGAGTTAAAAATCTATCAATCAAAATCCTAAATATATACAATACCTGCACACCTGAGTAATATGTATTAGCCAAGTTGAATCTTCCCACTGTTCTTCAAAATAATGCATGGTATCTTTCAACACCCATCTGAGAAGGAAGATATCTCAGCCAAAAGATGGAGCTTACAACATTGTCACACACTCTTGTAACTGCACTGAAGTTTGCATTCAATGACTTAGATTTAAAGAAACAGAAAAATACAAAATCTATATCCAATATGTCATGTAGGTTTGCTTAATATCAAATAATTATTCTAATCCACTGTCTATAAACCCAAACTGAACTTTTAAAACTGACTAAAAATGCAGACTAAAAATCAGCTGAATATGCAGCTACAATGGCTACCTAATATGCATTTCTGTACATTCCACATTCCAATGATATTCAGGTGGAGACAGCACATCTGCAAAAATCCATCAAAGTCAATGACATTGATGGAGTACAAGTGAATCATTATTCCTGTTCCTTTAGGACAACATACAAATACTATGTTGGGTAGAGACAAATCATCAAACTTCTTGAACAATGGGACCCTGGCTAAAAGGGGTATTTCCAGGACCTGATCTAATTAAATAATAATAAATAACCACATTTGAATTATTGATCAGCTGGAGAGGGTAGTCACATCAGAAGCAAACATTTTAAATGTTTTAAGCCCATAGAACCATGGAGATCTACAGCACAGAAGAAGGCCCTTTGGCCCATCGTATCCACACTGGTCAAAAACAACCATATAACTATTCTAATCCTATTTTCCAGCAATTGGCCTGTAGCCTTGTATGCCCTGGCATGCCTTGAACATCTAAATACTTCCTAAATGTTCTGAGGGTTTCTGCCTCTTCCTTCCTTACAGGGAGTGAATTCCAGATGCCCATCATCCTCTAGATGTCAAAGATTTTCCTCAGATCTCCTCTAAACCTTCTGCTCCCTACTTTAAATCCATGCCCCATGGTCATTGATCCCTCTATCATGGACAAATGTTTCTTTCCTTTCTGCTCTATCTATGTCCCTCATAATTTTATACATTTCAATTGTGTCCCCTCTCAATCCCATCTGTTCTAAGGGAAACTACTCAAGTCTGTCCAATCTATCTTCAAAATTGAAATTCACCTGTCTTGGTAAAACTCCTCCATGTCTTCTTCAATACTATCAGACCCCTCTATACTATGGATTCCAGAACTGCACACAACATTCTAGCTGTGGCCAAACCACCATTTTATATAGTTCCAGCATACATGTTTCTTGAAGAATCAGGACAAGAAGTTAAGAGAGATCCTTCCTGTCTTTCTCTCCCCATCCAAACTGCAAGCTTTTGAGCTCTGTCTACTATTGTTTGACCATCTATTTCTCTATGTAGAGCTGAAAGTTTAAAGCCAGGATTCAATATCATACCTGCATCTCCAGAAGAACAGATAAATCACCCACCTGCTGTTTTAAACTGTGTTGATACTGGAAGCAGAAAACTACTGAGAGAAAGCAGCAAGCCTACCGGATCTGCTGAAACCCAGCTAAGTCACTAAATTACAGACTCTGTATTCCTTTTAACTTTCACAAACTCTAATTTGACTGAACTATCCGTCCAACCTTGTAATCTTTTATTTTACTTAGATCAGTTAAAGTATAATAAAGTTAACCACTTTCTTTGCTAAACTCAAAAAATCTATCCAATTGGCTCTTTAAGATCACAGTGTACAATTATTCAGTAAGTTTTCCAATACCAAAAATAACTGATAAAGGCAAATAAGGAGAGGGAAAGGTGGGAGCCATTCAATCCCTCATTACTCGGCCATATCAATTGTGCGCAGTGACAGTCAGTTCTACAACACTACGTTTTATGTAATGAAAGTAAACATGTACCGCTTTTAATTCCTTTACTATGTGAATAGATGAAATTATATTGAGAAAGTATTTCAAGCTAGTACTGAAGATATGAACATCAACTTTGTACTTGTCAGTTTAACAGGAACACTTACAAATCAATGCAAAGCTCTACATTTTAGTATGGATCTGATCATAACTAATTCTATTAATCTCACTTTTGAAAAGTATTTCAGCTAAACTACGTTATATTTCAGGTTCACTGAGGATGATATTTGACATTGAAAATAATAGAAAATGCATTCTAGCAAACTAGGCAACTATAAAACTGGATGTCCAATCATTGTGGCTCATTTTCCATCACTACCCAACCGAGTTTTCATCTCCGTTGTTGCTCAATGGTATTTAGGGAGTGTTTAGAATGAAAATATTATCTTTCTGGATTAATGAGCCAAACAAATGTTAGTCAGAGATTTCATAAGATTCATTTTTCCAGAGTTGCTAAAAGTTGGAATCACAGAAACTAAGTTATTGAGTCACTTGGCTCAGTTTTCACCTCTTAGTCAGAAGGTCAAGCATTCATGTCTCATTCCAATTCTTCAGAACATAATTTCATTTGCATTTCAGTAGAATACATAAGATCTACAGAACAATGGCAAACAATTAAACATTCATACTAATATATCCAGCATCTAGGGCCCAGGATGTATCAATGCAGAGGTTTTTAACCTCTGAAAGTTTGTTAAGGAGTAATCAAATGCAAATTATATTGTAACTTTTGCTATAAGGAAAGATTTGTTATAATGCCTTGTAATGGATGGGGATGGTTGACTCAGTATTGTTTTAGATCAATCAGATACATGGAATTATCTAGTTCTAGCCCTATTATCATTGATGCACTATACTTTCCATTTTTTATTAATTTGTCTTCTGTTTTGTGTCATTGGAATTCAAGTTTCCTTTATTGATTGGATATTACACTATTTTTGAAGTATGTATTCTGGAAATACTTACACAGTTTAAATAATGGGGATGAAGTTAATCTTTAGTGGTAGCATAGATCATGTAAATGTAGCTAGCCTCTTTTATCTTCCAACCACCTTTCTTTTCATTTCCAACTAAAAATCCGGCAGAGTGTAAAATAGGGTGTTGAGTCATTATCACACACATTGTGTTATCACTGACGAATTTATCCCAAGGTCTTCACTACATAAAGAGCAATCTAAGCTGGTAACCTAGGTGTCAAAGATAAATTACAAAGTAGAGGAAAGCTAACTGCTTCACATGGCTGTATTCATATAACTGTATCAGGAAATTTATACTTTGAGTTGCCACTAGAGTAATCCACATCTGGTTCAAACTGTGAACACATGGATGAAGTTAGAGTGTCACAGTGCTCCAGTTTGACATTACATAGAGTTCTCTAAATATGAGGACTTAAATATTTTGATGAGACAGCTATGTTTGTGACTACGGTCTAAATGTTTAAATCATTAATGCTGGAAGTGGGGATCTGTGCACATGTTGACCGAATTGAAGTTTTCAGCCAGGCAGTGCAAGCAGAATACTGTTTATGTAAAATCTGAGCCTGCCTGTATCAGACCAGTAACTACTCACCAAATACATCCAGAAATTAGCTTTGAGTTTGAATTCAAGGTAGACTTATAATAAAACTGCACCTTTGTTATATGGTAAATCCAATGCTATAAAGTATAAATACAACCTAGAGCACCTCTTTTTTCAAGTGAGAGAACATATGCCAAAAATAATCAATGCATGAAACAAAGTACTACAAACTGTTAATCTTTAGGTTAATGATCAATAATTAAAAGCCATGCAAAATATTCAGAATCAGAAACCATTATGGTCTACAAGAATAATCTTATGCAATCAATTTAAATTTTGACATTTTCTAAGGCATTTAGAAAAAAAGGCTTCAGATGTTCTGCAACAACATACTTTGGCATTTATTATTAAAATTGTTTCTGCAGCATGCTTTGGTAGCAAGAAATGTTGTTGTATGATTTTAGTTGGCAGTCATTTTACAACATACATTCCAGAATAATTTTGCTCTTAAAGGTATATTGTTAATACCGTTAAGTTCCGGTTGAATTGTGCTCTACGTTTGATTAGGACATCTATTGAAAAATGCAGTCTTATCTTCAAGCTTGCAAGGAATTCCCCACCCTTTATGGTTTCATTAATGAGGAGGCGGTCTCAACAATGACTTTTCAAAGCCATTGAATAGGAGTAAGTTAGGAATACAGACAGAGAAGGAAGTGCCGCAGTTGGCTAAAGACAAAAGTACTTCCCAGTCTACACCAGTAAAGCAAATATCAACCCCTCCAGAAACCTGAGAAATGGCTTCATTGATCACCATACCTGATTTCAGAGTGGACGAGAAAAAGGAGTTCATTATGGGGGACCTGAGAAACTCCTCTAAAAGTAAGATTGCCTTGTTTTGTTTTCTCAGCTGACCTTGCTGTCCTCAAAATGAATTTAATAAATGAATTTATCTGGACAAGCACAGGGAAACATATACTTTATGTAGTTTGACTGACACGAGTATCTTTAGTACTTCAGCTGTAATCTTTAAGTAAGTTCTTATTACGAAAAGTGCTCAAGCCATTTAATAATATCTTCACATTGGTGAAATATGACTAACATGCCTTTGTTTTAGAAGCATTTTTTATATAGTAATACATCTTATGATACTAAGAATAGTCAAATCTCTGTTTACTTTATCACTAGGCTTTATCATTTTATATTATATGCATATGTTTGGAGCATTGAGAAAACTACTCAAAACAGACAATGCAAAAAAGATATGTTTTACAAATAACATTGCTCTGCAAAAGGTGTATTGTAGTAATCTGCTGTTTGACACCAACCATGCTAGAAGTTTAACTTTGAATGCCATGGAGTGGAGGGCATTAATTCTTTGCAGCTGCTAATAAGAGTGGCAAGTATAAATATTATTACTTTATATTACTATACCATGTGTCTTTGTTCTTTTGCAAATTTTGGCATTTGTTTTGATTATTACACTATTTTTTATAACCATCATAAAAATACTGATGTAGAAATCTAGGTTGATACTGGCTTTGTGTACAATGTAGACTGATTTTAACACATATATATATATAAAATTAAGATTTAGTGTGTATATTGATCTACGCTCTAACATCCTAACATTCTAACCTTTTCAGTCTTAATGTTCTGCCAAACCTTGATGAATCGGAAAAATTCTAATTTAAGCTCAATCATGCCTGTTTTTGAATTAATTCATTTTACACCAGTTGCAATTACCCAATAAAGCTTGGGGTGTTAACTACACACCACTTTATTAAAATTAAAATTTAATTTTATCACTGGTAAGGCAGAGCATGGACATTTTAGTCAAATGTATATTACCATGACATGCTTTTTGAACATATACTGTTTAAATAATTCCGTCTGATGTTGGTTTTGCATTAAAGTATCTTTTTTCTTCCTGAATTACTGATACTGTCAGAATTGTGTCAACATTTCTGTTGTGTGGTTTAGAAGTTAAGCTGCTTTAATCAAGAATACAAACAATAACTTAGATTCGTTGTGGGCAAAAACCCATCTCAGCATTTTAAACAGAGATGAAATGTTTATGTCAGGTAGGTGAAATGGAGTGAACACAGACAGCAAGTTAGGGACTGAAGCCAAAATGCAAAGTCAGTGAGCACATTTTGTTTCAATTTACTAAACAAAAGTTTTGTGTAAAAAATTTAGATTAATGCTGACTGGGTGCAGTATGCAAGAATCTAAGTGTATGTCAGTAATGAAGAAGGAATTAAATGAGAAAAAGTATATTCTAAACAGTGTAATATATAACTATTGTTCATAATTAGCAACAGTCTTAATGGCATATTGCTGTGTACAATGTGTACATTTTCCAGTACATGTCATATAGTCACTGACAACTGAAACATCTTCCTCACAGGCATCCTCCTATCTGCATTCTAGTTAAGTTCTTATTGAGTGGGAGGAACTGAATCTTTTATTACATTTAGTTTTGGATTCAGTGGATAAACAATGCACTACAATCTGTTTAAGAATGGTAACAATCAGGAAACATGACAGATGCATTTGATGCATTACAATTTACTTATGTTCCTTGTATGTTTTGTTTTTACTCATCTCTGTTGAATAATTGGCATAGCATGGTTGTTTCATATATTGTACATGAAAGTGTGCCTCGATTTAGTTAGATGAGATTCAGTAGTATCCTTTGAATTAGAAGGTTGTGTTTTAAGTCCCACTCAAGGGACTTGAGCACATAATAAAGGTTACTACTTCAATACAGTAATAAAAGGGAGTGCTGTATGGACAGTCAGAGGTGTCATCGTTTGAATGAGACATTAAACCAAGACCCCTCAGTATCCTCATACGGATGCAACAGACTGTGGCACTAATCTAAAAAAAGTGCAGGGGATTTTTACCTGGTGTTCTGTCTAATATTTATCCCTCAGCCAAATCAGTATAAAACCAATTATCAATTATAATTGTTTGCTGTTTGTTCAATCCTGCTGAGTGCAATTGACTATCTACATTTTCCTACTGTGTAAGACAGTTCAAATAATAGCTCATTGGCTGCAACCACATTAAGGCATCTTAGGCTCATGTAAGGTGCTTTATAAATGCAAGAATTTAAAAACTTTTTTCTCTTTAACGCTTGGATATCATGAACAGCTTTCAATATAATGCTCTCTATTAGAGTACCAAGATTTACAGTGTCATAATTGCAAAAATCAGATGCTTTTGCAAAGATTATTCAATATTTGCACTGGTATGATGTATAATATTAATAGTTTACATACATTCATCGCAACAAGTATATGCCTTGGTACTTTGGAGGGAAAATATTACCAAATTGCACAAATGTAACTCAAAAGATTTTATTTGTTGTCAAAACCAACAAGAATAGTTTGTGTAAAATACGTTAATGATAATCCATGGCATAGCAAAAACAAAACTTCCAAATAAAACTTCCAACTTACAGTAAACAACGTGGGAAAAAGGATGCTTTTTATGTCTTGGAAAGATGTTTTGTGAGAAAGAAAAGAGTTTGATACAGTGATTCAATTTCGACGTTCTTATGACTTCTGTAAATCATTTGATTGATGTATTATCTTCCAACTCAGTGCCACATAGCTGTCTGTCTAATTTGACGCAGAGATTCAATGAATGGGTCATGAGCAGCAAGTTGAAATAATACGTGGCTTTATAATTGATGTTGACTGGATACCTTATAAGTAAAGATGGTACAGAGAGTATTGTGCCTTAAGTAAAGAGATTTGTCATATCAGGATGCTGGGAATGACAGATTTGATTATTATAACAGTTATGTGGACAAACTGTGATGGAAGTGAAATTACCATTCTACAGGTAAAACACCAGAATCACAAAATAATTTTCTCAATTATAACATCTTGGCTCATTCGTTCTGAAAAATGTGACAACCTGCTATCATGGCAACCATCTCAAAAGATTGTAGCGAAGTTGCCTGTACTGCTCTCTTGAACCCATTCCATATTTTGATACATTCAAAATAAAGAAGAATCGTGGAATAGAATAAAACAATGGTTACCATTTGCATTGTTATGTCCATTTGGCTGTCTCCAAGATCAAGATAGTTAGTTCCATTTTCCTTACTTTTCCAAAAAGCCCTGCAAATTGTTACTGTACAGATGCTTATCCAATACCCTTTTGAAAGCCATAGGTGAACCTATCTCCACCACACTCTCAAACAATGTATTCCAGATCTTAACCACACTCTGCATGAATAAATTTTCTTTCACGTCATCATTTATTCTTTTACCAATCACCTTAAATCAATGTCCTTTGAGTTTTGGTCCTCCAAAAATATTTCTTCCCGTATACTCTTTCTAGACTCCTCATAATTTTGAACACCTCTATCAAATTTTCTCTCCACTTCCTTTTTTCTGAAGAAATCAACACCAGCTCCTCCAAGCTTTCCAAACAAAAACTTGTTTACATTGGTCCTGAACTTTCTTTTTACTAGTTTAATTTCATGCCATGTCACTGTCAGAATTTAGTTTAAGTCAATTGTTCCAGATTGCTTTTCCAAATATTTGCTACCTTATATGCCTTTACACAGTTATCTCTCAGTTGCCATCTTTCAAAGCTGAGAAATTCAAGCTTCACCACATTTTGCCATAACAAAGGTGTCTGACACAAGTAACCAACCTTGCACTTCCCTGAACTGTCTCCATTGTGCCTAGGTGACCAGACCTAAAGATAATCCTGAAAGTATTATCTGACCAGAACATCACGTAGTTTGACCATGAATTCTCCAGACTTATAATCTACTGTTGATTTTTTCTGCTCCACCGTGATCAGAATACTTTGAGAATTTAAATCATCTAAATGACATTGATTTCTTTCTATTTATTCTTAGGAACTTCGTCATTCCTGTGGTACTTATGCTACCTATATTTTCTTGGTAATCTGTGTTTAATCTCTTTACTGTTTTGTATATTCATTCATGGGATGAGGGCATCACTGGCTAGGCAGCATTTATTGCCCATCCCTAATTGCCCAGAGGGCAGTTAAGCATTGCTGTGGGTCTGGAGTCACATGTAGGCCAGACCAGGTAAGGATGGCAGTTTCCTTCCATAAAGGGCATTGAAGTGAAGGAAAGTGAACCAGATGGGTTTTTACAACAATCGACAATGGATTCATGGTCATCATTAGATTCTTAATTCCAGATATTTCATTGAGTTCAAATTCTACCATCTGCTGTGGTGGGATTCGAACCTGGGTCCTCAGAACATTATCTGGGTCTCTGGATTAACAGTCCAGTGATAATACCACTAGGCCATCGCCTCCCCTTCTTTGATATTTTGAAACTACTTTTTCATAGTTCCTGAGTTTTCTCTTCAGAGAAATATCTAATCATCTGTGATTTAGGCCAATTTGCATAGAGGGTGAATTTTCCCAATCTCTGAATGACATGGGCAATGGTGAGTCAGATGGGAAAATATGAGGAGTTCAGGAAAATGTAATTCTTGATGCCTAGAAAAAAGGCTCATGTTGCAATTAAGTTTTGAATGGCAAAATCAGAATCTTTGTAATGAACAGTCAGATACTAATTTGCACTTAGCAAACTATTAGTACCTAATCTCACAAAATACCAGCATCTTACACGGCAAACACACTGAATGTGTTTCAAGAAAATGGCTATGTATCAAAGTCTAATGGGAGTAGTCCTCAGTCAGGGATACTGACACAGTAAGTCAAGGAAATCATTCAATATCAGTCCAGGGTCTGGGACACAATCAGTCGACTGTTTCAATTGTAAAGGGTAGGGGAATCCAACTCTTTGTAGTCTGGGGAATGGGCCATGATCAATCTTCCAGATCCAGTTCAACCAGTGTGTGATTCATGGTAGGTCAGTTAGGGAGCTGTACAGGGCCCCAGTTACCTCATCAGTCGGGCTGTCTCACCAAGTCAGTCAGGAAGTGGACCACTGTCAGTCCAGGGGATCTGTCCAGTGAGAGTCAACGGGATTTATCAAGGGCCAGTGCTGAGATCAGAACACTGGAGAGGTGAACTGTAGACATTGGAAGCAGCATACTGGGAGGCAGGGTTCATAATAACTATGAAGGGGGTGGGGATTGGGGAGAGATTCAGCATACAAGGTGGGGAGATGATAGTGCATGTAAGAGAAAGGTATACTATAAGAGAGAGGTGGAGGGGGGAGGAGATCATCGACAGTCACCACCACCTAGCTTCAATGGAGGGGCAGTGAATGATTATGTCTGGTATGACTACACTGCATGCTTGAGGCTCAGGGGTAAAGTGGGAAGATGAGCAGTTAATTCAACAGTTGGATGAGAACATGGGGAAGATCAAAGCCAATAGGGTTGACAGGAAGGAAGAAAGGAGTATGAAGGTTTGGGGTATGGGGGTGTGGTGAACTAAACTGAGGCTCCGAGCCTTCAATTCATTCTGTGTAGTGTGACCATGGTTGCCTTCAATTCTCAGCCAAATCACCAATATAGCTTTTACCATATTTCATTCTCTGAGGGAGGAGGTCCACATTTGTGGGATGTGAGGTCTTTCAACGGACAATAGCAATGAACAGACACCACATAGAACAAGTGAAAGACATCTGTTCTCACAGAACGCTGTATGTGAGCTTCATGCATGGACCTACCATGTCAATGGACGGTAATGTTGAATAATGTGGTCGAGTTCTTCATTATTCAACATTACAAATCAATCTTACTAATAGCTGTGGGGCTCAAGCAAAATTTTGTGGGCTGGACAGATTCGCCCTAGTTGCCAAAGAAGCAATATTTCCATCGGTGCAAAAGGTGCAAGAGCTGCTCACTTCACACACTGGACCATAAAACATCTACACCATCCTATATGCACTACAGCCTTTCTTGTCACTGTGGAGGTTGGGGCCGGCAGGAGTTATCCTCGTTATTGCTACCATTTATACAAGCTCATTCTGAATATGTGCCAAAAGGCTTGAAACAAATACATTTGAATCAGGGCAACGATGTGCAATATTGATGTAGAGGCACCCCACTGGCTTCCTTGTTGAGGCCTCCACGTTCCATGTAGGTTGTTTTACAAACATTATTTTGATTGCAACGACTGCTGAATGGTTGCGTTACTGAGGAACTTCTTTATTTCTTACATTGCTCATTGGAACTGCTCACAATGGATCCACACAGAAGCTGTGGTGGTCCCTGTGGCCATTGCAATAAGGACCACTACATGAATAGATGTGAAACCCATGCATTCACAAGTCCAGAAACAGCATCAGCCTTCAATGGATGTGGAGTGCCCTTATGATGCAGCAAACAAACAGGAAAGCCACAGTTACTTGTCCTCCATAGAATGCCATGCAGATGAGAGAGGGGCAGTGGTACTATACCCAGTCCCAAGGTGGTCAGAATGCCATGTCATGTTTTACAGCATACCTGCAATACAATATCTTCTGCTGCAGTCAATGAGGGACATAGGAGTGCTCCTGCCACATCAGGTTTTCATAAGGGTCATGTGTGAATTTGTACAGACAGAGGACATTGCTTGATCCTCAGAATCTCTACTCCAAACAACTGGCGGATACATCAAGGTGGTCAGATGGAAAGTGGGGATCCAAGAGAGCCACAGAATTATGCAGAGTAAGACCATGAGGATGTTCTTCAAACAGGACAACAACTTCAGCATCTAATGGTGCAACAGCTTCAACCAAAGCAATGCAGACAGGACCTCTTCGTGAACCTCATTAAATGGAGCTGTATTGCATGAGGTAATCTTTCACTAACTGTAAATGTTTTGATGCTGCTGAGGTCAGCATTCTCTGTTTAATCCCAAATTCAACTGCAGCTTAATGCTTTGGTCTATCCGTGCGGTTCATGCTGTTTAATAAAAGTAAAGGCTAAAAATGGATGGGAGCCGTCACAATATCTGATGCTCCATTATTCAATCATGACAAAGTTTCATGCAATATAGTTAGTATTGAAAAGCATAGCTGTTGCTCAGACAGAGTTAGAATATAGTGTACCACGAAGGATGACTACTCTCTATACCTTCATTCTTATACTTGCAGACAGAATTACATTCACTGTAATAGCTGATGATGAAAAGTTAAAATGTATTTACAAATGTGTAAATGTACTTACGATGAAATGTCACCAATGAGTCCTCATAAGATCTTCTTCTTTTCCATCACACTACATCTAGATGGCTGCAGCTGAGTTGAAGGGAGCCTGCCTTTTACTGGAGCCTGTTGACGTTAGACCTTTGAGTGGGCAACTCTGGATGCATTTGCAGCTGCAGGGCCCAGACATTCTGAGTGTTTCCTGCCAAAATGCTTGACCCTCCTTGCTTAAACTCCTGCAGGGTTGAGGATGGCAGAATGGGTGAAGATGGAGGGTCCAGATACCTCCAGAACGTCCTTCGAGGACCAATTCCAAACAGACTGTCCAATCACAATGCTGATTATTCAACTCAGACTGATCATAGTGACTACAATGCTACTCACACTGACAGCTAACTATATCAGCTGTATTGACTGTCAAGGGTTCCACTCATACTGACTACCCTTTATACTATGCATATGTATTCTACCCATGGCACCTACACTGATCACAAACTGTATTATCAAGCTATGCTCCCACCATGTCATCCACATAGAGAGTTTATAATCTTTCCATTTGTTTCAGTCCGATTATTTTTAATACCATTCATATTACTAAGAGAAGAGAGTACTTCTAGCCCAACTGTAATATAGAATGATATATCACTGAGGTTCTGACGTAGTGATGCATTACTGTCTTTCGCATAAATTATCAAAATGAAACCCAGTGGGTACACAAATGACTTGAAAAAGAATGAGAATACTTGCAATGTTTGACTAACATTTATCCCTCAAATACCAAGGCAGATTAACTAGTTATTTATCTCACTGTTGTTCATAGGAGTAGCTACAATAAAGTCTGCTGCCACATTTGTCCAGATAACAATAGCAGTTATATGTCAAAACTAACTAACTTTTTGGGATTCACTCAGACTACAAAAAGTTTTTTTTTCCTTACATGCCACTCACAGCTTCTCAATACATCCATATTAACTGTTCAGAATGTGCTCCGTCTATACATGCCTTTGATACTTTTGCGATCTGATTTACTTAAGGTGATCTGAAGAATGATTGCATTACAATAAATTTTTAATACGCTGTATTGCAGGAGAAGACTCAACATCTGTATGTTTTGGCTGCAGTAAACACATTACTGATCCATATATTCTGAGAGTCTATCCTAATTTGGAGTGGCATGCAGCCTGTCTCAAGTGTGTTGTATGCAATCAATATCTTAATGAAACCTGCACCTGCTTCTTGAGAGAAGGAAAGACCTACTGCAAGACTGACTATTTCAAGTAAGCAATCACATCCATCATTTTCTTATTATTCAAATCTTAATTGAATACTAGTGAACATTCCACGGTATTGCACATGAGAAGTCAAGATCAAACATTGTCTTCAGATGAAATGTTGTTATTCCTGCTTTCTGTTTTTATAGTGTATAGAACGTATATGTGTAAGTCCTTCTTGTTTTCATTTTCTTCATTCACTTTCCCTTCCCTTTCATGTCAATCAGCTTTCTCAAATGTTCCTGAAGAAGATGAAAGGCTGAAGATTTATTTCTAGGCCTTGGTCAGTTATATCCTGGGTGTTGTTCTATGTGCAACAGTGGAGCCACTTCATTGGCCCTCTAATTTTCTGTGAATAAGCAACTGTTATTCCCATGTTGCCTCATAAAATGACACAGTTAAGACTGAAAAATTGTTGAAATGGAAGGTCAAGGGTACTCTTTGCAACCTGACTCCACCTCATCACTGGGCAGAATTTCAGTCAGATCTCTTTACTGTCCTTATAACTGCAAGAAATGACCACTCTCCCACCAGGTAGATACATACTGCAATCTGGTGGTGATCACCCATAGCAGTAAATGCCTAAAATATATAGATACAGATTTATTGCTGGTATTATCTCATTACCATCTGCTTTGCACAAGGAAAAAACACCTAGAATGTCTCTCATGATCGCCTTTGCAGAATCTCTGTGTTCTTCTTCCAGATACTGCTGGAAAATGTTAATATTTGGGCTGCATCCTTTCTCCATCCTAAGTCAATGCAGAAAATACTTTCTAAAATGAAATTATACTGAAATATTCTTCCTGATTTGGCAGTACAGGCAGCATAAAATCGTTTAGGCTTCACCAAACTGTTATATTTAAGATGTGGGTGCAATCGTTGATTTGGCAAGTGGTTAGGAGTTCTGGGACAGAGTACAGAGCTCGGGTTCAGTCAATAGCTGTTTAGCTTGAACACTACTCAGTCGCCCTAGCTACAATATAGGACAGCTACTGATTTAACTCAAAGATTTAATGACCTTAATGCAAAATTCAGGTGCAGGCTGCCAAAGTGCTTGATTTCAGTTTACTGAACATCACACAGATTTTACAGGTTGTAGCTATAGTATTGGTAGACATGCAGGTGCATCGGGCAGTGAAGAAGGCAAATGGTATGCTGGTCTTTATAGCAAGAGGATTTGAATACAGGGACAGGAATGTCTTGCTGCAGTTGTACAGGAGCTTGGTGAGACCACACTTGGAGTACTGTACAGAGCTTTGGTTTCCTTATATGTGGCAGGATGTTCTGACTATGGAGGGAATGCAACAAAGGTTTACCACACTGATTCCTGGGATGGTAGGACTGATACCTGAAAAGAGATTGGATTGGTTAGGACTGTTTTCACTGTACTTTAGAAGAATGAGGGGAGAATCTCCAAAACTTGTAAAATTCTAACATGACTAGATCAGGTAAATTCAGGAAAATTGGTCCAGATCACCGCAGAGTCCAGAAACAGGGGCCACAGTCTAAGGAAATGGGTTGGCCATTTAGGGCTGAGATGGGGAGAAGTTTTGTCACCCAGAGAGTGGTATGCTTGTAGAATTCTCTGTCACAGAAAGCAGTTGAGGACAAAATACTGAATATCTTCAAGAAGAAAATATATGTAGTTCCTAGGGCTAGAGGGATCAAAGGGTGTGGGATGAAAGCAGGAACAGGGTACTGATCTAGAAATTCAGTAACGAACATATTAAAAGGCTGAGCTTGAATGGCCATTTCCTATTTATATTCTCTATTATGTTCTATGTTCTAGCAGCTCTATGTCTAACTCCTATTCTAAACATTAATATTATTAATAAAATTTATTCTCTTCCTTAACTGCAGCTACTCTTGCTGTGGACATCACTATCAGTGTCCCAAATCAGTTTAAAGTGCGAACCAGTATAATGGTTATTTGTAGGTTTTTAAGCCATGAGAAACATCATGACCAAATACAACCCTGACCTCAACATAATAATTGCCTTTACCCCTTCCTTGCTTTGGATTTATTAAACCCTTCTGTGTAGTTTGCAGCATTGGACAGAGTTTGGAGGTGGGTTGGAGTAGTCGAAGATGATAGATTGGTTTTCAGGTTGATGCCAAATTAACTGTCCTCAAAGAATCTTGCTCACATAAATTTAACCACTTCTATGGTATGGAGTATCCTTTCCTGATGCTAGTTTGCACCTGCCAACAAGTCAAGAACATCTCCAAACATCCAGCAACAGTGCTGCCATTGAGCCAAGTGAGCAGCCAATCAGATTGCAGTATTCTCACATATATGCTAAATCTTACAGATATTGTGAATTAAATGTTTTGAATGCACAGAGCAGGCCATCAGAAATCTTTTACATACTGTTTAAAATGTTGTATTGTTTATTATAAATGAGCAATTGACATTCAACAAATACATAATTGATTTTCAAAGGGCTAATGAGGAACTTTGCAATGACTGTAAACTTACTGAGTGTTCAAAACCCAGTAACACCTCATTCAATAAAGTAACTGCTTTAAGGGATTTACAGTAAAACTGAGAATATAAAACAGTGAATACCCTTGTCAATTCAGTGGCATCTATATGTTTGCAGTCAAGGTAGCTCAGAAGCACATCATTCAGAAAATGTCTGAAAACTTCTGAATTTCCATGTCAACTGTACACATACAGAGAATCCAGAGCCAGGATTTTGTCAAGCTCTTGAGGGTCTCATCCACTGTTTGTAAAACTGGTGGGGAGCCCTGTTAATTCATTGGGGAGGACTAAAGAAACCAAATTCCCTTCAGAAATTTAATTGGTCTTCACCTGACCTTCTCTCTGATAAAAGTCTCCAGTGATAGAAATACTCACCAGCCAAGAGCTGCTGGCAAATCAAAGACCGGCAGCTTCGCAAGCGAGCAGGCCCAGCAGAGCTGGAAGCTGATGGTGACACTGCATCCATCGAGGATCCACAGTCACAGAGGAACCTGAGGCCTCAGATGAATGAAGGTGTGAAGGGGGTCACAGGTCAGGGGTCACAGGAGTGAGCAGAGATGTGGGAAGTAATTGAAGGAGGGTGGCCTTCAGTGGTTGTGCTTTTGCATGATGCTGAATCCTTCAACTAAGCATATGGTGTTCGGTAGGGAAGAACAGAACCCCTTCCTTCAGTTGCAAGGTTGCCAGCAAACCCAAGCGTGCATGAAACCTATGTAACCTCCACATAGTCCCTGAGCTGCAACCAAATTTGATGGGCTGACAAATAGTGGGAGTTAATTTGTTTATTAAAGAAGCGAATCAACATTCTGGTGATGGTGATTGAAATCACTATACAGCTCTTTCCACCTTCCATTTTAAGTTGAGAAGGTTTTCCTGCCACCTTGCAACTGATCTGGGGTTTATCCCATGATTGAGTGAGCCCTAGCTGTCATGGTTTCCTCTGCATGTACTGGATTCAATCCAGCCCCTGAAGTTGCAATCTGTTTCAGAGGACTAATAATGGCAAATGCAACATCATGACAGCCAAATCTTTCAAAGGTGCTTCAATAATTCCCTTCAGCCTGAAATGATGCAGCTTTAAAGTTTTTTTGTGAGACTGAAACTACAAGGCAGGTTTATGTTCTTCTCATTTTTCCACTGTTCTTCAGAAAATTTTCTGTGAGGTGTGCTCAATGTCAAGCTGGATTGTTATCTTCAGATCTAGTGTTCCGTGCTAGAGGCCTCATCTATCACCAACAATGTTTCCGTTGTGTTGCCTGCAATCGACGACTTCTGCCTGGAGAAGAGTGCAGACTGCGATTTGATGGACCCTACTGTATTGAGGATGCCTGGCTTCCAGATCCCAGCTTTATTCAACAGGATCTTCTTTTGAGAGCTGGACAAGATGATAGAAGCCTGTATCTATCAGGTCAGTTGATGTTCGTGCTCAGATTTAATTGTACAAACTCTCATGTAGAAAGATGATAATAATGCCAAATAAGATGCAGACTTATCGGGTGCCTTGTTAAATTTGGAACCCAATGTTTACCATCTTATTTGTGTTATATCTACATAACAGAACTGTTTCAAGTAGAAGCTTTGCTGTAAAATGCACAAGTGCCTCTTTTATCGTGTTCCAATTCCACAGCATCTTTCAACAGCATAACTGGTTGTTCTTCTTATTGTAATAAAGCATTGGGTTACATTTTATTACGTTTCCCTCTGAAGAAGACATTTGAGATTAATCTTTATTGCTTTGGCAAGAATACCAAGGCAGCGTTTATATTACAGCAAAAATGTGATGGCAGCAATGTAGTGTCAAGGGGAGGTTGATTAGACAGGAAATGAGAATACGATACCAGTGTAACAGGAGATGTTCCTCAAATGACTGGCGTTAATTTCATCGGAGTAATTATGTTGAGCAACAAAATGACCACCACCCCCGATACATGTGCAGACAGGGGCCAGCGACTTTTGACCGGCTTCAGAATATGTCTTTACATGCTCTGCTGACATCACCATGTGCTACTGATATCATGTACTGTGTGCAGTGCTTATCAGCACCAGTGCATATCCAGCCTGCCCCCACTGTGGAATTGATCATGTAGTTAGAAATCTGCCAGTTAATGATGTAAATTCACCTGAGCAGCTGATCGCGTTCAAAGATCAGAGAGAATTGGTTTCTGTGAGTTCCAGATTTCTTCTGGAAATTCCCTAACTGGCTGATTATTTCTTTACGTATTTAAATGGGGAAAATATTTGAAGGGTAAATGACTGATCTGTCTTGTTATCTGGTTCTATTAACCCTTTCAGTAGCATTTCTGCAGTGTACTTTTATTTTAACTAAATCTTCTCCGGTCTTTATCATTAATTGGGGCTGTAGTGATCTTCCTGTTGTAATTTTTGTAAATGTTTGTCTTGATGAGGTTTGCTGCTGCCGTCCCTCGACTGTGTACTTGATTCTCAGCTTTATTTAAGTCTTTTACCATGCAGGGTCACACTCTGCATTTCTGTGTTAATTTCTTCGAGAGGCCCTGTCTGACACTCATCTCGGCTCATCGATCCGTTCCTAGAGATATGAAGATATTTTTCAGTGACAATCTCCCTCTTCCTCAGTTTTTTGTTTTTGTGGAACGTTTTATTTCTTATTAGGGAAAGTCAAGGCCCGTCAGCCAGCACTGCGAGCTCCAAACCACTCCGATAAGATAACTCGCATGCGGACGGTACTGAATGAGCAGCAGCTGCTCACATTACGGACCTGTTATGCTGCAAACCCCCGACCGGATGCACTCATGAAGCAGCAGCTGATGGAGATGACAGGGCTCAACTCGAGGGTTATCAGGGTCTGGTTTCAAAATAAACGGTGCAAGGATAAAAAGAAGAGTATAATGCCGAAACATATGGACCCGTGTGACAGGAATAAAGCAGTAAGTCTTAATTTCTATGTGACAGTAGCAATAATCTGCCGCACCTTTTCCCTCCTCCGACATAACTTCCATCAATGGAAGTTATCTCATTAACTAATTTAAACAGACATTTTTTTCAAGTAAATCGTGTGTGTGTGTGTGTGTGTCAGATGCTTTTTTTTTCTGATCATGGTGGGCATCATAGCCAAAACTAATCCTTACTCTGCGTGTAGCTTTCAATAAACAATCAACACTGGTTCCTGAGAGCAATCAGGAGTGGAATCCTTAGGCAATTTCCCCTTCACTAATCTGAGTATTCCCTCCATTGCCTGAAATATAGTTCAATTTAACAGACCAGGGACCTAACTGGCTACAAATGGATGTTCTTTACTCTATTGACAGAGTGAACCATGGTGTGAGGGGAAAGGCATGAAGAATAGGGAGGTAACTTAAGTGGAAGGTACAAATCTAGTTGGGTTAGAGAAAGAAATGGGTTTGGAGTACATCAGTCATTAACGTTGCACAAAAGGTTAGCAAGTCTATAACAAAAAAGGAAACTAATTATGAGGCCTAAGGAATAGGAATGAGAAGTCAGTAAGTCATGTTAGGTATGCATAAAACCTTGGTTAGGCCACATTTAGAGCATTGAGTGCAAGTCTAGTTGCCATATTATTAAAAAGGAGATTGAAGAGGATGCAAAGAAGATATCCAAGGATGGTATCAGGAATTTGGGAGTACGTATTTGGATAGTTGATGACCTAGGGTATTTTGCTAGACTATTAGAGAGACCCAGGTGATGCTGTGGGGACCTGGCTTTGAATCCTGCCATGACAGATGGTGGCATTTGAATTCCAATAATAATCTGGAATCAAGAATCTAATGATGACCATGAAACCATTGCCAATTGTAAGGAAAAACCTATCTGGTTTGTTAATGTCATGCAGGGAAGATAAATCTGCCATCCTTACCTGGTCTGGCCTACATAAGACTCCAGACCCACAGCAATGTGGTTGCATCTTAACTGCCCTCTAGGCAATTAGGGATGGGCAATAAATGCTGGTCCAGCTAGTGATGCTTTCATCCTGTGAATGAATAAATCTTTTTTAAAAAAAATCAGGAAATGATGATTGGCAGGCTGGTACCCTTTTTTCTTTTAAAAATAGAAGGCTGAGGGATGACCTAATACAAGTCTTTAAAATTATCAGATGTTTTGAGAACAGCACAACTAGAGGCCACAAATAAGACAGTCACCAAGAAATCTAATATGAATAGGAATTAAAAGGAACTTCCTCACCCAAAAAGATGCTGAGGAGCCTGTTATCACAGAGTAGTTGGAGTGAGCAATATTGATAGGGGGTGAGTTAGTTTATTTGGCTGGACAACTGGCTTACAATGCAGAGTGATGCCAACAGCACACATCCCATTACCAAACTAGCTGAGGTTATCATGAAGGTCCTTCTAACCCTTACCTGAGGCATGATGACCCTCAAGTTAAATTCACCACCAGTTATTTCTTCCCTAATGAGAGAGTAACCCTTTTGGCGACTTTACCTATAGATGGGTTTAAGGGGAAACTAGACATGAGAAAGGAGGAAACAGATGGTTACTATCACAGATTTAAATGAGAAAAGATGGGCGTAAGCTTGAACGGATTATGGACTGGTTGGACTAAATAACTATTTCTGTACCATGCAGTGCATCCTATGCATTTTCAACTACTAGCATTTTGAAAAGCTTTTCCTAGTAGTGACCCATTGCTCTATTTTTCTGTTATAAAATTCATTCAAGAAAAAAGATTTTTTTCACTTTTAAAAAAATAACTAAGCACATTATGTAAATTACACTTATCGTTTCTTTTTACTTTTTGTCAACACAATGTTCCAGAGGTTCTCAAAAGTAGTTAATTATTACATAGTGTTTTTATGCAAAAACAACAAATCAAAGGCAAAGCTGAAATGTTTTACTCCACTACAAATGAAGCATCACCAACATTGTTTTCCTGGGAAAAACCATGCTGTTGTATCTGATTCTTCTTCAACAGGATATTCAGGGGTTAGTTGGAACTCTGATGATAGCTACCAGTCCACTACCACAGAAAGTTGATTCACAGTGCAACCCTGTTGAAGTGCAGAGATACTGGCCACCATGGGAAGACCTTAGTGACCTTCCACTACAGGTAGGCACAACCACATTAAAGGGTATATTCCCAGTATCTATCTAACCAGGCGATGCAAAGTAAGACTCTTTGGCTGTCATAGCTTGGATTGCTTAGGATTACTGAGACTCCACAAGCCCAGCCAGGTCCTCCTCGCCCAAGAAAATTCTCTTCTCACTCAACATGTGGGTTCCAGGGTTAAATTTGATTTTGACTTTAAATTAGAGCCAGTCAAATGATAACCCCAATGTGGAGAATCCCCATTTTAGATTCCATTCTGTCACCACCTTCCCCCATCCCCTTGCCCCTTTTTCTTATGGCACTTGGCTTGAATGGGATGGTTGGAGACTCTACCCCTGACAAAGAAATTTGGAAAAGTCTCAAGTGGCAGATAGGTTGCCTTGGATTTTTGAGATCAAGGTAACTGTAGATCTTGAATTTTGCCCCTCTCTCCTCCTTTCATCTGTAGATAATCACTTCTACATTGTTATTTTTTTTCTTAAGGATTTCACCATTTCTTTCCTTTTTCTTGTAAATTTCAGCTTTTTTTAATCTTGAAGAAATTTGTATTTTTTTAATTTAAAAATTTTTTTGCACAGACAGGTTTTTCTGGAGGAAGATCACACTTCACTTGTAGTAGTGTTGAAGTGTCATCTCTTAGTTCTCAACCTTCTGACACAACAAACAGTGATGAATCTCAACCATCAGACCTCTGATATCGCCTGTTTCCAGCCATATGACAACTCGTTGCTGAAAGATCAGCTGGATGGATTTCAAATTTGATTTTTGCTATAAGATGAATGAGATCTTCATACTGTTCTTGGCAGATCAAAAATTTAATTAAAAGGCAATATCTTTGACTGATGCCACTATGAAATATAAGAATAGACTCCGACACCATTAGGAAAAACTAAAATGAGGTCAGTGCAATATTCAAAACTAATTCATTCCATGCAGAGTAATAGTTAAACTAACATTCTAAACTATTCTAATGCTAGCCCACTTCCCAGGTCTCCAATTTTGCGTCCACTTAGTGCTTATTTTTACTGACAGGCTTGCATTATTTTCAATTGATGATAGTGATTACAGTCCATGAAATGAATGAAGTATAGATGAAATAGATATAACACATAGTTTAGCAAAACACTGTTAAATAAACTAATAAAAAAATCAAGAATGTGAAATGTAACAGCATTTGATGAATCTCATAAGAATTCCTCAGTGAGCTATGTTGACAATCACAAGTGATTAGACAATACCATGTGCATTTGAACTTAAAATGTGAAAGGTAATCTTATTGAAACATAAAATTCTGAAGGAATTTGACAAGGTAGATGCTGAGGACACTTTCTCTCATTGGAGAATCTCAAACTAAAGGTTACGGTTTAAAGGGGTCTCCCACTAACAAAGATGAAGTCCAACTTTTTTTTAGGGTAATTTTTCTTTAGAATTCACTACCCCAAGATGGTAGGTCATTAAGTATGCTTAAGGCTGAGATAGACAGATTAGTGATCAACAAGAATTATGGGGAACAAGCAGGAAAATTGTTGATAAGGCTACAGTTAGATTAAGCATGATCTTGTTGAGTAGTGGAGCAGACTTGATTGGGCACATAGCCTGCTCCTGTTCCAAATTCTTATGATTTTATGGATCTTCTGTCTGCCTACATTCTGTGTATTCTCAAATAGTTTCAGATAATTGCATAAAAATGAATTTAGCATCAAACTTTGGGAACAACTTTATTCTACATTTTTAAAGCAATTTACTGAAGCCATAAAATCAAATCATTCATCAAAGAATGGCAGGAAAACATTCCAAATGCAATTCATTATTGAACTGCAACGATAAACCTATTAAGATAGTGCAGTACTGAAACAATACAGCATCTATCCTGCTCCTCTCTCCCAGTAGTTCTACAGCATTAACACTTCTCATTCACCTTAATTGCATTGTTTAGACATATTGCAACTACCCTCTCTGCCTTATGATGGTTTTACAGCCATTAGATCTCAATTGGTTCCACTATGTAAATAAAAGCTGCGTTTTAATACTGATAGACTGTAGATGCTAGTTCCTACTTTTGGTATCTTCATGTTGATCAACTGTTCAAGTCACACTGAACTTTGAAAGCTTCAAACCAAACTACTACTTTTAGAAAGATTCTGTAGTGAAAATGTCACTTAATAACTACAGGGAAAGACTCTTGGATAAAAATACTGAAAAGTTGGAATATGTACCATATAGTTTTGTTTTCAATTATGATTGATAATATTGGTTTCAATTCTTAAATGATATATTTTTCACTGTTATGCATACAATTCAGTTGTTTTTTCTGGTTTGTCACATGCAGCAGGGACATAATCAGACTGATTCATATGCTTCCATAAAATTCCTTTCAACACAGAGGTAATAATTCTGCCTATGTGCTCCCAACAAATGCTAGAAACCCAAATTATGAAGTTATTTTTCCATCTAGCACAAGATTTTCAATTCATTGCTGGCAATCTACCTCTTTTTTTTTCAGTTTACATTTCTAATATGTACCAGAATACAGGAAAACCTTTACCTCAGAGCCAGTAATTTACAAAAAAAATCAACTTTATGATTATTATAAGTGGGAGTCCTGTGACAAAGTATTTACCTGACAATACTAGAAGAAACAAATCCTAAAATATTCTTGCTGCATCTCATTAAAATGAACAGTTAAATGTTTGTTAAAATAGATCCTGAATAGTTTAATATTTGTTTTTTTTTTAAACTGCTGTGATATCAAAACTTTTTTTTGAAGAATATTTTCACAATAGCATTTATTCAAAAGTTTATTGATTCGGTTTTATGGTTCTTCTATTTATTTACTTTATGTATTCACAACTTTCTAATTTGAATAATCTTTTATTGTACATTAGGGTATAAAATATTTGATGTAAGATTTTAAAACAGACAATAAAAGATTAGAAATTGTATTCTTTCACAAAATATTGTATTGTGCATTGATGCATGTGAGTTGTACAGAGATGCACTGCAATCTGAGAATTGCATGACAGTGAAATGTGGCATAATGATGCCAAGCCCTGGACATTTTGATTTTTAGGTGTTTAAAGAGTAGGAAAAGAATGGAGTATTCTAGATAATGCAAGTGTGAATTGTATCACTGATTCAAGGTAATACGACGTGTCACTCACTTTAGTTGTAAAAGTGACAGCAAGTATTTCATAGTGTGAAATTACTTCATCAGACACAACACCAATAAAGTTTTAAACACTTTGAAAGCTTAATCAAGATTATATGTTTCTGATAGGACAATCTTTGTTTTGTTCCATTGTGTTATTCTAAGATAACTTCTTGTTTGGCTCAATGACCAGCTCTAAAAGATCAAAGAAGTAGAACAGTTAATATTTTAAGCAACCATCAACTGATAAGCAATGCTAACTGTCAACAGATGTATAACACAGGCTAGTTTATCAAATGAGGTGATGATAATATGGCTTTTTTGTGTCTTTATTTTAATCAAATAAGAGCATTGATATCATATTGATATGCACTGTTGCTTTAATGAATTACTTTGTAACGGGATATGGCAAAAGTCAGCTAACCCCCATGAATATGAATATCTTATGAAAGTATTTTGGTAGACTACCTAGCAAATGAGGGCAGTTGCCAACTTAGTAAACATTGCAGCTGGTATATTGGTCCCAGCATCAGTTGACCTCTCCACATCATGTTGAGAGAAAGTTGTCCCCTTTTGGAGAGTTTACAGTCTATTCACCATCAAAAATGTAGTTTTGTAGGTTTACTAGCAATTGCTGTAAGCCATTTGTGATCTCTTCAGCTACCAACTATTAACATAGTCCCTCACTGCCTAATATTTTATGAGGTAGTGACTGAGCTTGAGTGTTCTGGCTATCCAGATGTTGGAGGGGGCTCCTCGTAGCATTTTTAATATGTATATACATCAAGCCCTACTCCACCAGGGGCTGCCATGACATCTCCTCATGTTTTCTCCTCACATTTCTCAGCTGTTTGCAATCTTATAGGACCTATACTTTAGTGGGGTCAGTGTCTGCGGCATGGGGCTGTTTGCTAAGGCAATCTACTGCTTGCCACCTTCTCCATCCGTCTGAGGAGAGAAAGCTGGTTTCAAACTGACTGACTTTAGCTACTGGCTGTGTCCTATTGCTATGGGACAGCTCTTTTTAAATGAGGTGAGGATCTGACTTCTGCCCTCTTAGTGACAGAGTCTCCTGTTTGCAGCAGCTGGAAAATCTAATTGGCCAGCAGGTCTAGCTATCCCAGCAAAACTCCGTGGTTGGCACTGCTGGAATTACAAGGAGGTCCTTGAGTGAAGAGGATATGGCTAAGACATCCAGGGGTTTTAGTGCGTGAGGGTGTGGGCAACCTGAGGGAGGTGGGGTGGGTTTTGGGACAGGGAGATTTATGGAAAAATATTAAGTTTTGGAAGCCAGTAGGGGTGCACCAATTGAACACACCGGTCTTGGGTTTGAGGTTGCTCCTGATGTGCATAGGGCACCTGCCCAAATGACATGTCCCATTCTTTCTTCTCACCTTTTCATTGAAATTGTTTTAGAAGTGGAGTTCTGAGTCTCACCTGCTGTTTCCTTGTAATGATAGTCGATGTGCCTTGAGGACCTTAAATGGCCAAGAATTGGAATGTAAGCACTTCAGTAGGGTAGATCAACTACTAAACTCCTCGCCCACCCCCTATTATGGAGAATCAGTCGGTGTGGGTGAGAAGTCTGTGTGCTAGCTACCTCATATTTTACACACCCCTCCACTACTGCTATTGTCATTAATATGATTTCATCAAATTTAATAATTATTCTTTATACAAGCATTGTACTGTTTGTATCATTGCTGTTAGCTTTCAACTTAAATATAAGCTGTGGTGATTGTAATGGGGTGAGCCAAGTGAACCGCAGAATGAGTTCCCCCAGTGGATCAGATTAACAGCCCCAATCAGGGAGCCCTGATTGACAGATAAGAATACGAGTGTCAAACATCCTCACACTCTTGAGCGCTGGTTCTAGGGGAGCTGCAACATTGTCAAGGTCTTGCCATGTGTAAACAAAGGGTGACCTGGTGAATTATTATGGAGAGTTCATACATAACCTGGCCTCCAGTCTGGCACTTTTGCATAAGCTGTTACAAAACAGTCAGCCTTGCAAATGATCATGTAGCCAAGCCTTAGCATTCGATGAAGTGAAGAAACAGCACACTATGATCCTAAGCAAGATCTGGAATTGACATGCGATGCCTCCCCTATGGAATCGGGGTAGCATCAGCTCATAGGTGGCCGGATGGAGAGGAATGCTCAATAGTGTACACATCCTGAACTTTGGCTAATGCAGAGGGTAAATACGCTCAGATAGAGAAAGCAGGTTTGGCGGGTATGTTTGGAGTCAGGAAGTTCCACCAATTACCTTGATGGACCTAAATTTCTAATAATAATGGACCACAAACACCTGCTAGGCCTACTTAAAAAGGATAAGGCAGTGTCACCCAAAGCTTCAGGCTGAATTTAGTGTTGGGATCTAACACTAAGGCCATATAATTACAAGTTGGAACGCCATCCGGGAGGTCAATTAGTGAATGTAGAAGCATTGAGCTGCCTCCTGCTGGCAGATACACCACCAGTGATACCACCACTAGAAAAGTCCATCATGGTTTTCAATTTTCTGGACACATTTCCAGTCACAGCTGACAATATAATTGAATATCAGACTTTGGACACAGACAGAGCAGGTCCTGGCAAAACTGAAATAGCTGGTAGTGATAGGGGAAACCAAAGCGCTGTCACAGCCAGAATTGAAACCTTTTTGGACCTGATGAGACTGGATCACAGTCAAGGACGATGTATTATTACCTGGAACAAGAGTGATTATGCTGAGCAAAGGTCACCACCAGATACTGGCTGAACTCCTCCAGGGGCTTCTAAAATGAAGATCCTGGCAAGAAGTTATGTCTGGTGGCCAGGTTTGGATGCAGACATAGCCAAATTGGTGGAGGAGTGCCCAGAGTGCCAACTAGGACAAAAATTACCACAGGCAGCTCCCCCACGTTCTTGGGAATGGCTAGGTAAACTCTGGGCTTTGTTATGTATTGACTATGCAGGTCCTTTTATGGGCTCCATGTTCTTAGTCATTGTGGACACCCACTCAAAGTGGCTGGACGTGCATAGAGTTAATTTGTCAAACACAGGACGATAATAGAAAAACTGCTCATCTTTTGCAATGCATAGACTCCTGGAAGTGTTTACCAGCAGAGAATTTGACTATCTTAAAGTCAAATGGTATTCAACATCTAATTACAGCTCCAAACCAGCATCATCCAATGGTCTGGCAAGAAGAGCAGTTCAAACTTTGAAGGTAGGCTTAAAGAAACAGTCTACAGCTGTTCCTGGTTCCTATTTGATATTAGGACAACCCCTCGTGCAATGAGAGGGATATGTCCAGCAGAACTGCTAATTGGGAGAAGACTCCACGCCAGGTTAAATCTGATCTTCCCAGACCTGCAGGGGGTGGGTGAAATGGCATCAGGAAAGTCAATACCCGACACAAGACTCCATTAAGTGAGAGAGACAATTTACTTCAGGGAATGAAATTTGGCATAAAAACCACAGGAATGGTCCTGCATGGGTAAGAGGCATGGTTGATGCAAGACAACAAGGTGCAGGGCTGGATGAACACAGCAGGCCATGCAGCATCATAGGAGCAGAGAGGCTGAAGGTTCGGGCCTAGACCCTTCATCAGAAAA